>NC_142012.1:27705166-28050166 GCF_049901735.1 Notechis scutatus
ACCCTTCCTTCTTTTCCCATTTGTGCAAGCGATATTCATTACAGTTTGAATGGTTGTTTGCCACAGCTACTAGGACAGAGTTGCAAGAGAGGAGGGAACAGAAAACATCTCCAATGAAGTGTTATTTGAAATTCAATTTAGTTTATTATAAATCTTTATGCTTGAATGCTATTTATACATAAACAAAAACAAAATATGTTTTCTTCATATAATATTCAAATGAAAGAATACTGTACTGTGAAAGTGCTGGTCTTTCTCAAAAAAATATAGCAAAAACTTGGTATCTTGATATCCATTTCCCAATTTCACCCCCCAGACATGTATTATTATTTAAATAATATAAAATAATGCATACAGCTATATATCATTAGAAATTCATATTTCAATTATGAACAATCTCTTTATCTCTCAATTACCATATTTGCCTGAAAGGAAAACAATCCTGAATTTATGACAAACCTCCCCTCCTCTCCCCACAAAATAAGGAAAGAGTAAGAATCGCTTGGGAAAATGTCCAAATATTATTCCTCTCCAGTGCCAAGTTTCCCTATCTTGTTAAACTAGGACATTGACTGTAGCTGAAATTAATATGGAAGTTTTCTTCATTCTACCATAAACTTGTACATGTTTAGGAATGTATATGTACATGCCAAGTGTTTTATGTACATACATTTGTGGGGGTGGAAAAGTCTTATTTCTTCCCACCCCACCCCTAAAAATCAAAGACAATATAAAGATCATTTGAATTAGATACCAGGCTAGAAACAGGAGTCCGTGAGTCCTGACTTAGGCACGGCAAGTTGGGTAACTTTGTACTACTTGTCTCTTTCAGCCCTGGGAAGAAAATAATGATCAAATCAAATCAAATGTTTATTGTCAATGCACAACATGTGTACAATGGAATTGAAATGATAACCCACTTCTGAAAACATTTTCAAGAAAATTGTGTGAACTTAGGCAGTCACTTAACAATCTCCATCTACATTTATGATTCCCTCATGCTCAGGAGAATAACAAAAATGGAGGAGCAAAACAGATTAAAGGTAAGAGGAAGAAGTACAGTGGGTAAATTGAGAAAGAAAGGGGGGGAAATACTGGAGATGGATAAAGGAAAAGACAAAGAAGGAAAGGAAAGAGAAAAAAGTTTTAAGAAGTACAAATGCTGGCTGGTAAGGATCTCTCTGTAAAGGATCTGATAATCAAAGGATAGACTCTACAGGGAAGGGTTAACTCCATACCTTCTAATGAAAATGATTAACACGTAAGGATTAACATTTCTTCCTATAACTTGGAGGAAATTCTTTGTTTCAGTCATATACATGAAATTCAAGTAAGTGTAGCTTATATTGACTGAATGATATATACTCTACTGAAAAAAATTCTGTTGGAGGCAAGGAGTTCAAGAGATGTTCCCATTTGACTTCCAGGTTGCAAGTTTTAGCCAGTCAAGGCATTTTCTGAGACACTCTATGAGCATTAAGAGCTGTGATGGCACAGTGGTTATAATGCAGTACTGCAGGCTACTTCTGACGACTGCTGTTTGGCAGTTTGAGTCTCACCAGCTCAAGGTTGACTC
This sequence comes from Notechis scutatus, assembly GCF_049901735.1. Lineage (NCBI taxonomy): Eukaryota > Metazoa > Chordata > Lepidosauria > Squamata > Elapidae > Notechis > Notechis scutatus. The sequence goes on from NC_142012.1 coordinate 27,706,743, forward strand.
ATCCTTCCAGCCTTCTGAGGTTGGTAAAATGAGGACCCAGATTGTTGGAGGCAGTATGCTGACTTTGTAAACCGCTTAGAGAGGGCTGTAAAAACACTATGAAATGGTATATACAGGGTGGGATTCTACCAGTTCGCGCCTATTAGCTAGAACCGGTTAACATTCTAAGCAGTTCTGAGAACCAGTTGTCAGAAGAAATTACTGGCTTAATCCTGTAAGGAAGGCAGGAAGGAAACATTCTGGTGTTGCTTACAGAAACTACCTCTCTGTTAAACCTTATTACATTCTTGGCAGGACTAGACTTCCTGTCTCTGGAACTTCTCTGGAGTTTTTCCCCCTCCTTTGCTGGTACTTTGCTTGTGTGGAGTGACCATTCAAAGTTACAATGGCACTGAAAAAAGTGACTTATGACCATTTTTCACACTTACAACTGTTGCAGCATCCCCACAGTCATGAGAGGCCAGGCGAGGAGATGCGTGCCTTGATGTGAGTGATATTGAGTTGGCCACACCCAGCCAATAACATGACCACCAAGCCACGTCCACCCAGTCATATGACCACCAAGCCATACCCACCACCTAAGCCATGCCCACAGAACTGGTTGTTAAAAATTTTGAATCCCACCCCTGGGTATATAAGTCTAAGTGCTACAGCTATTGCTACCTCAGTTTTCTCCACTTGGTTGGAGAACTAGAATCTTTTGAGGCAAAATTGGACAATTGAAAGAAACTGCCCCCTTAAGTTCATCACTTTGTGTATGGATAACACTAGCATTGGTCCAAATCACACAGCACTCCTTCCAACTACAGAAGGTTGCTCTCTTTGCTCTTGTTCAAAAACTGGAAGAAGTACGTCAGACAACTGTCCAGTCCCATCTTGCTGAAAATCAGAACAACAGGGTTGGAAAGGAACTTGGAGGTCTTCTAGTCCAGCCCCCTGCTCAAGCAGGAAACCTATACAATTTCAGACAAATGGTTGTCTGAATGAGATCTAGGGATATTCAAATGAATCATTTTTTAACAGGGCAAGCTTTTCATCTTAGTCAGCTGTGATGTTCACAGCTCCTTCTATGTTCTCTACTAATGTCAGGTCCAAAGAACCAGGAATGACACGTGGAGTTCCTTCCGATAAGTTTTTTACTGTTTGCCTGTTAACAGAAATCAGTTTGCCTATTAACCAGACTAAAACACTTCTCTGCATAACGGTTAGCTGTACTTTGTGATTTGGGGGGGGGGGGCGGGAAGTCCACCTTTTCTCTCTTCCTGCCTAACAGACATTCTAAGTTCCACTGTTTCTTCACTCTCTAAGAAAGAGCCTCTCCCTTCCTCCAACTGCAGACTCCATTCCATCCCAGCTAATTCACAGGGTTGTTTTTGTTGTGGGGAAAATAGGAGTATTGGATGTGTTCTCTGCTTTGAATTATTTCTAAAAATAATAAAGGTGTGATAAACAAACAAACAAAATGCAGATAATCCTTCACTTATGAGTCTGGGACCTTTAGTGTTGAGTGAAGCGGTCATGAAATAAGATCCACGTGACTGCTTACCAGACTGTTGTTATCAATGATGATAATCCCAGCATTCCTGGCTGTGGTTGTTAAGCAATTGTGGGGGTTGTTGAGTTGATGGGAGTCCCAGTAATGAGTGCAGGGTGCCTTGGATGGAGGCATGGGGGAAGTCTCAGCCCCCCCAGGGACAAAGGCACTTGCCTGGGGCATCCTGTGCTGCTTATCTTATTACACTGCCTTGCTGCTTGCTGACTGGATTTTGGCTCTTGTCTCTACAGGCTGGCTGAAACAGTTGCCTGCTAAAGGATGTCATCTCTTCTCAGTTCATGGAAGGGAACTTCTTCAGTGGGAACCACATGTGGAAGGCAACTCCTTTCATGAGGTGCAGGAATGGAGCTCAAATCATCAGGATCTGAGCTCCATTTGTGCATCCTGCAGGAGGATGTAATCTCTCTTCCACACACAGAAGGGAATGCCTTTCAGTAGGGTACAAAATCCATTCAAATCATCAGAATCTGAGCTCCATTTTTGCACCTTGCCAAAGGAGTTCAGCTCGCTCTGGCAGGCAGCTCTTTCAGTCAACTCCCAGAGACAAGAGAGAGTCCTCTCAGCAAGCAGCAACAACTTGCTACCTTCCCTGCTAGTTTCCCAATTGGTTTTCTGAGAAATCTGGCGGAGAAGATTGCAAATGGTGATCACATGATTACAGGGTCTCTTGACAACTGATCATAAGTCTGAACAGGTTACCAAGGACCAGATTGCAATCACATGATTGAGGGGCAGCAGTGCAATGGTCTACAACAGCTTGAGGTACTTTATGTGCCGTAACAACCCTTTCTGAGACCACTTTATTTTCAAATGGTCATTAACCAACTAGTTGTAAGTTGGGAACTACCTATAGTTTCTCCATTCTTATCTTTAGTTATGTAGCCTCTTTATGAAGACTCTGTTCTGGATTCATCTTCAGCTTTAGTTGTGAACATCCCTGCTGCTATCTCTTTGATATGGAGGCCCATCTAAAATGGAAGTGCTGAACAGAAACAGGTTATTTATTATTTATTAATTATCTATTTATTCAGATATTCAAATCTGAGAAACTTTCTGACCTTTAAAAAAATTTCTTGCTTCCTTCAGCCTGAGCGGCTTCTCCTTGTTTCAGGATATAGGGTGATTATAGGAATTAATCAGGTGGCTTTCTTGTTATAGAAACATATCCTCCCCTGTTTCCAAAACACATTTGTATGTGTGTTTCTACTTGCACCAAATGTTTTGCCAGCTGGCAAATACTGGCATCTGAGGGGCATTCTCCTTGGTTCTTGTCTCTTCCACCTTGTTGGTTAGTGCTATCTGTGTTGACCGTCTTGGTAACTCCAGTGACTGATTCTCCTTTTTTCCTCCCCCCTAACAATTGGGATATGGAATAAAATAGTAAATGTTGCTTTCTCACGTACATGTTCTTATTCTTCAGGGTTGAAGAGAAGGATTTATCTTTATCTTTGTTTTCTACAAGGAATGAATCAACTCTTCAAATAGCTAGTTCTCTCAGAAAGGCATAACCATGAGGTTGAGCTCTAGACTGGGGTTCCACCTTCCAGTGTTTGAGTAACAAGCCTCAACATGTGATAGTCTAGAACAGGGGTCTCCAAACCCTGGGCCATGACCCACTACTGGGCCTTGAGCCTTTCGTAACCGGGCCATGGAAATAGTGGGCAACTTGTGCGAGCAGCAGGCAAGCGTGGGCATGTACGCTCGATTTGCGTGAGTGGTGGGTGCGCATTTTCACTTGCACAAATGGATCTGCCCACAGCTTGTGTGGAACCATCCCCTCTCCCCCACCCCCCTGGTCCATAAAGCTGAAAAAGTTGGGGAATCCTGGTCTAGAAAAATTTGGGTACAACTATAAACAATTCATAAAAATGTCTGTATGTTTGTCTTCTCCTGTTCTGAATACTTTGTTGATATTCTCTCTTTATGTTTGGCTTCTGGAAGGTCAGCTTTCCAGATCACTGAGCTCTGGCAATGACAGAGGAAATAGCTGTAACCCAGATTTCTCAATGTTTCTGCTTCATTTCAGCAGTATCTCCAATATAAGCTACATAGGATCAGTAAGTATCTCTCCTCCCGGTCTTGGAACAATAATTTATGAAAAATTATTACGGACTCATCAGTGCTAATCCACCACTGCATGATCTTCTTGTCTAAAAAGAAGATGTACCTGTGTACCTGTGATGACCCAGGGTGGGATATAAAACAAACACAGTCACAGAAAACAGGTGAAGCCCCTTTTATTCCTTCACTTTGCTTCCAAGCTCCGAATATCTTTGATGGAAGACAAAAAAACTCCCACACAAACAGTTACACAAAGAAGGAAAAAAGCAACACAAACCAGGCAAGATAAGGGCTGGAGGATGTCCACAGATAACACACACTAGGAAGGACGCCAAATTCACAGAGGAACTATAAACTAGAGATATTTATACACTTTGTTTCCAGCATTTGCCAGTACGCAGGTCCAAACTCTTATTCAGTTGTCACACCTGCAGCCCATGAAGAGGATCAAGGCCCTCTCCTCCCAAGGAGACCATGTCTCTCCCTTATCCTCTCCTCCCTGCGTGCCCTAGGATGGATAGGGGACGGGCCTGGGTCCTCCTCTGACTGCTCTGCCGGCCTCTGCCCTTCCCCAGCCTCTTCCACAACCTCTGGAGCCACACTTCCACTCCCTGTCGGCTATTCCTCCTCTCCCTCAGAGTCAGTCTCCACCAGGGGCATGACAGTACCTCTTGCCAGTGTAGAGGATGCCCTAATTTTGGTAGTTGTTTTCATTCCTACCTACTTATACCTTTGAAGAAGTTTGGAAACAACATGTCTCAAGCTACCATTTTAAGTCTTACTAGACTGAGTCATGTTTCTCTTGACTTATTATCAGATCTCTTCCACGTTCCTCCAATATTCCTCTACATCCATAGCTTCTCAGTTCTCCCTCCACATTGTGTGGTGGGGACAACACAGATTTAACCCAACTGACCTTGCTGGGGCCTGGAAATCTGACAGCTACCAACTTTTACCTCTGCAATGATTCAGCCAAGAGAGGAGTTTTTCTAATGCTGTTCCAGCTGTGAAATGTTGCCAGTCTTGCAACCACCAAGTGTCTTTGGTCAAATTAATGAAAAGGGCCAGAAAGAATGCCTTGCTATTCAAATCTTAAAAGTTATGAATCTTGCTTCATATACTGTACAGTATAGTCTTTGTAGAATTACCTTGATCTTAGACCATCTTAATTACTGTACTGCTTGACAGGTATGTTAACTAAGATAATATATGCTGATCTAACATTATGAAGAACAGACACCCAAGAAAATATGTACGCCCATTCTGCCAATATACAGATTAACCTTTTAGAGAAGTATTGCAGTCACTCTGGATCACACATAATAAAACCTTTTTGCAACTAATTCTGTGTTAATTATATAGAAACTGTAGGCCTAGAACCTTGGACCTCCAGATACTCTCCCAGCATATAAACAATTATTAAAATAGCTTGTGAATGTGGTACTTTTAAATTGCTATCATGTACTTGTGATATTTTAAAAAAATAAATGCTCTTAATTTTACTATCTCTTAATTTTACCATTTGTGAGTATGCAAGTAGGACTTACGGGAAATCCATATGTCAGTTGGCACATAACCCAAGGAAATATGCATTTGATTTAATGTTTCAGCATCCACACCCATGTGCATACTAAATTACATTTTGCCCTTTGAATCCAGATCACTGAGCAGTCCTAATTGCTATGGTTATCTTGGGGGGGATGGAGGCTGAGAGGTTTTCCTTTCTATCTTTTCTGCAACAGAAAACAGAACTTCCTCCCTGCCCCCAATTATTTTACAAGACACACCCTTGGGGCACAGATTTTGAACAGTGTAATAGCCTGTGTGTGTTGTGCATGTATCTGGCTCTGTTAATCCTGAGAAATGAGACTCGAGGATTATCTGACAATTAAAATCCCCAAGAATCAGAGCCTTTCAGCTTGAACCAACATGATATAGGCAGGGAATTCATTTTTTGTTTCAGGTTCCCTGAGGAACTGCTCAATGGATGAAGAAAATACTTAAATAAAAACATGCAGGGATTATAAGGCAGCAAGGCAAGAAAAAATAAGGGTTCCTAACTTAGAATTGTGGGGAAAAAAAACCTGATGCAGCCTTGGTCTTATTATAAGGAAGGATGTATTAACAAATAACTCATTGAGAGAGGTGAAAATAGATTGGCATGTTTATAAAAAATAAACAGTAAATATTTCCTAGCACATGTTAATTGCTTTGTGTATACAACATAAAAACATTTGTAATTGCGGCATCTGAATATCTAGGTACTGTATGTGATCACAGTAGCACTCTTAATTGGTTTCCCAAGTGCTAAATGCCAAGGGATAATATTTTTATTGTTATACAGCAGGGGTGTCAAACTCAAGGCCTGGGGTCTAGATCCAGCCAGTGGGGTGCTTAGATCTGGCCCACGGGGCTGCCCTGGAACCAGCGAAGGACTGGCCTGCAGTGCCTCTGCCAGCAAAAATGGAGCTCTGTTTTCGCTGGTAGAGGGCTGCAGGAGGCCATTGCAGCCAAAAATGGAGCTTGGGAGCCTGTTTTCTCTGGCAGAGCACTTGGGCCATCACAGGCACCCCCGACACAAGTGATGTTGAGCTGGCCACACCCACTCCGGGCCCCCGAGGTCAAACAAAATCCTGATGTGGACCACAATGAAATCGGGTTTGACATCCCTGTTATACAGCAGCTTGAATCGTGCTTTATAAATGTATATATTTGCTAAATATAACTGCATTATTATAACAACTACAGGCTACCAAAGTGTAATCTTCCCTTTCCTATTTCTGATATTTATATACGAATTGGATCTTAGAAAGGAGTTTACCTTTTTCCTTCTTTGACAGAGTCCAAAATATATAATTATGATCTAACAGTCACTGTATTTGGAATGTACGGCACCTGCAACACTATTTTACTATTATTTATGTAACACCTCTACTGAGCAATTTCCTTTTCATATTGCATAGAGATCATGCCTATCTCAAAATTTCTATTGCTAAGCAAGGCAAATGATTGTTAAATGATTTTTGCCTCATTTTATGACTTTTCTCTTGCCACACTTGTTAAGTGAATTACTGCAGTTGGTAAGTTAGTGACACAGTTCTTAAGTGACTCTGGTTTCCCTATTGACTTCACTTGTCAGAAGGTCACAAAAGGTGATTACATGACCAAGAAAACTGCAGCCATCATAAATATGAGTCAGTTGCCAACTACCTGAAGTTTGAGTTAAGTTTAACTACTGCTGCTAAGCAGTGTGGTCATGTGATACTTCACCTAACCACCCATTTGCTTAGTGATGGAAATTCTAATCCCAATTAGGTTCATTTAATACCTATACAGGTAGTCCTTAACTTATGACCACAATTGAGGCCAAAATATATGTTAAGTGAGAAACTTGTTAAATGACTTTTGCCCCATTTTATGACTTTTCTCACCGCATTTGTTAAGTGAATTACTGCAGTTTTTAAATTAGTAACATGACTGTTAATTGAATCTGGTTTCCCCATTGACTTTGCTTGTCAGGTCACAAAATGTGATCACAGACTCTAGGGCCCTGCAACGGTCATAAATTTGAGTCAAGCATCCAAATGTAAACCATGTGACCATGGGGATGCTACAACAGTCATAAGTGCAAAAAATGATCATAAGTCACTTTTCTCAGTGCCATTGTAACTGTGAACAGCCACTAAATGAACTGTTGTAAGTCAAGAACTATCTGTATAATATTTGCTTAATCATGGTTACATTCCCATTATTTGGATTCATGCCATAACACTAAGCCAAAACCACATTTTATAAACCATAATTATCTGTACATTGCTGAGTTCCCAATAATTCATGATTATATAAGCCAAAGCTTCAGAACTAAATGTGTACCTGAGGTTTTTGTATACTACATTTTATTAGTGCCCTGTATGGAAGGTTAAAATGCATTTCAACATCTAAAATATAATGATAGAGATTAAATATATGTAGTCCTTGCTTTGTGGTCAATTGGGACCAGTTGACCAAACAATTATGAGATGAAGTGGCTACCAAGGGAAACCATGACTGTCCTTATGACCCTCCAAGGTTGCAATTCTGAAGACTGATTATAAAGTTTTATCCCCATCATAATTATGAACTGGCTAAATGAGACAGTTATTAAATGAAGATCACCTCAAGATTTAGTAATGGATTGTTTTTGTTGCTTCTGTTTTAGCCAGTTTTTTTTTTCTTACAAAGATTCTTTTGGTCCAGGAATTAGTAACAGTGAAAAATTGGTGTGCGTTAAAGGAATTTATAGCTGACCTTTGGGAAGCTATGCAAGAGCTGTTAGGGAGAGACTAGGCCAAGAGTTTACACAGTTCAGAGATGGAAGGAACTTTGAGAAAGAAATTCAAACACCACTCTGATTTTAATATAAAATGATGCTGAGTGTCAGGGCTCCAACAAATCCACCCTCATTCAAATCAGAAGTCTCTAGCCGCATCTCAGAGAAAAGTAAATTGATTTATTAGGAGTGGCCATGTTGGTGTAAGCTGGATGCAGCTGATACTAAGTTACATCATACATTTCCCCCTTGACCCTGGTCTTCCCCCCACCCCCTGGATGTGACTTCTCTAATGAGACACATCCTTCTTCAAGAGTCGTCCATCATACTCTCCAATAACCTTCTTATGCTCTGGCAACTTTGGGCTACCAGGGTGATTATCTAGGCCAGGGTGTCCAACCTTGGCAACTTTAAGACTTGTGGACTTCAACTCCCAGAATTCCTCAGCCAGCAAATCTGGCTGAGGAATTCTGGGAGTTGAAGTCCACAAGTCTTAAAGTTGCCAAGGTTGGACACCCCTGATCTAGGCATTTCAAGAATACTCCACTCCTTTTTTTTTCTGGCAGCTAAAAAGACAAAACAAGTATCTTTTTAGTTGACACTGAGATAAACTGTTTCAAATAAAGTGTTTCAAAATTCTGCTACCTGAAAACAATAAAATGGCTTTCTGGAATCACTAGAGCAGGGGTGTCAAACTCAAGGCCCGGAAGCCAAATCCAGCCCAAGGGGTGCTTAGATTTGGCCTGAAGGGCCACCCTGAAAACAGCAAAAGACCGGCCTGCGGTGCCTCTTCCAGCGAAAATGGAGCTCAGGAGGGCTGTGGGCAGCCCTCCTGAGTTCCATTTTTGCTGGAAGAGGGTTGCAGGAGGCCATAATAGCTGAAAACAGAGTATGAGAGGGCCATGGGCAGCCCTCCCAAGCTTTGTTTTTGCTGGCAGAGGGTTACAGGAGGTTGTCATAGCCAAAAATGGAGCTAGGGAGCCCGTTTTTGCTGGCAGATCGCTCAGGCCACTACAGGCACCCCAACGCGAGTGACATCGAGCTGGCCACACCTACCCCAGCCATGGCCCCCACCCCTGAGATCAAACACAACCCTGAGGTGGACCTCAATGAAATTGAGTTTGACACCCCTGCACTAGAGAGTTTCTGTTTTGTTTTGTTTTAGTTGGTCTGACTGCAACTGTTGATTTTATTTGGAATTCTGCTTTTGTTGTACAGTGTTGGTGTTTTTCTAGAAACTGGTCCAAACACTTGGTTTCATTGGTTTAAAAACGGAATTCATTAAGAAAAACCCTATCTGTAAGAGTGAATCGTCACATTGCTACACCTTGCGTTCCAGAAAAGACACAAGGTTTGTTGTGTATTCATGGGCTTTAGGCAAGAACACAAAGCATTTCCTTTCTATGTTTCCTAGGGCAGATCTGAGTCGAAAAGAGTTCTTGTTAGAAGAGCTAAGAACAGTCCAGCCAGACAATTGGATGGAGGTCAGCAAGTTCAGTTTGAATAGTAACAGCCTATTTTAATTAAGTATCCATGACTGCAGAGTCTTCAGAAGATGGTTTGTAACAAACATCCCAATCAATTTCCAGACGTCATTAGTTAACAACCGTGTAATAGTACCCTTTATAATAAAAAAGAAAAATGAGAGCTATAAAAATATACTGTATAACATTTTATGCTATCCCAAATACCTTCCATAATCTGACAAAACAGCTCACAAAAATGACTAGCATGAATAGAACTAATGACAAACAGAAGCATCAAAAGATTAGGGAAAATAGAAGTTTGTGCGGCTCTGATAAAATTGCTTCTGGGAATGAAAAGCACCAAAGTTGTGGGTACTCCACACTGGAAGTTTTTAAGAAGAGATTGGACAACCATTTGTCTGAAATGGTATAGGGCTTCCTGTCTGAGCAAGGGATTGGATTAGAAGACCTCCAAGGTCTGATCCAAATCTCTTATTCTGGTATCCTGAATACAGTCAAATTGTGGATATTAAATCCAATCCACAAAGACCAGACCAATCACTATATAAGCATGGGAAATGAACTGCTCTAGGCAAAATTCTGTATTCTTACTGACAGGTTTCCTGCATCTAGAGATATATATTGTCATAGTAACACAGACACTACACAGCTATCTACCTGCCACAGTTTTCTAAATTATTCAGCATGCCAATACTACAGTGACACTGTGTGAATGATCACATTCATTAATAGAACCCTCTGCAATGAAAACAATGATCACATGTCATCTAGATTGATTGCTATTTATTAAAAAAGAGCATGGAAGGATTTGCAATGATAATTGCATCAATAATTCTAAGTGAAAAAATAGGATGAAGAAAATAGTAATGTGTTAAAATATTTAAAAATTTGTAGTTTCTTCTGTACTTAACCAGAAGTTCTAAAAACTACCAAAAAAAATCAGCATTTTTGCCAACACGCATCAAAAGTAGAACAAGCACTTTAAAAACCTATGATCATTCTTTTTAACATAAAATTCAGAGGGTAAATGTATACAGTTTTAATTCTGCAGAATTTAGCAATTCTGAAATTTAGCCTCAGGAAATCAAATTATACAGATACACATTATGCTTAAACTGAAAACATGCAGTGAAAAAAATATGTCCAGAAGGTCTGGAAGTTGTAAAATGATATCCAAATACTAGTAAGTGTTCATGAAAAATGAGAAAGCAAAACTGAGAAGATCAAAAGACTTGCCTGAATACAGGGGACATTTATCTGCTGGCTGGACTCTTGAAAACTCCCATTAAGATACAAAGACACACTAGAATATTTACTAGCACGTTTTCAAAGCTAACTAGATTATTCTGTGACCAGGCATTCTCTCTCCATTTCCATTTCTTACGCTAACCAGGAAAGTTGAAATAAGAAATGGACTTGGAATATTTTTAGTCCATTTCCACAAAAATAAATACTTGGAACTCTGAGACAATTAATGTTACCAGCATTCATAATTTGCTTTCCCCCCCAGTATGACTTTTAAAGAGTCTTTAGCAAGATTGATTCAAATGGGAGCAGTAGCGATATAAGAATTCCAGAAAATAAACTCTTTTCCATTTAAATATAATACATCTATGCATATATAAGTTTGGGGAATTTATTAATCTGTGCTTTATACAACTGCTTGAAGTCCTGTAACTATGAGAAACAACTCTTACACATGTGCCTTTTTCAGCATTTGTTAAACAAGTTACACAGTGCTTCTATATGCAAACCACACCTATATTTTAAAAATTCTCCAGCTATACAACTATATTTGAAGCTTAGCCACTGTTTCAACATTCACATAGTATATATTATTTCATTTTCATGATTTTTATTAGACTCTTATTTTCAAAGCATGTGTTTCAAGTGCAAATCTCTAAACTTTCCTCCAGCAAACCCTAAATTTGGCTGGTTCAAAATCATTTTACATGTTTACCTTTAGTTTGCTAGAAGTTTCTTCTTTACTTTTCTTCCTCCAGTTCTATAGCATTTTTTAAATTTCAATCAAAATTATGTTTTCCACCTCTTTTAATGAACTATTACTTGCACTTTGTTCTGCATTTTGGCTATCACCTTTTTCTCCCTATATACATTATATAAGATATCTATCATTTTCTTTCTTTCAGTATTCATTTTCTTACATGCATTTTTCCTTGTCCATAGCCTCTTTCTCTTCATCATTATGCCAAGCATCCATCTTCATATTTTCCATTTTTATAACTTAACACACTTCTGAGACACTCTATAATGTAATAACTTTCATTTTGTTCCAGGTGCTTTATCCAACCTTTTTCATTACTTTCATTTTCCATTAATTCTTTTGGTATGTTAATTTATTTGCTAATACCTTTTGCTAATGCTTGGGCCATACACAATTCACGTTTTGTTTTCCACCCATCATTCTATATTTATTCCAAACAACATGCTAAGGATCTATATACAAGTTTTTCATTTGAAGAAACCGAATTTCTTTTCCCAAATCTCCGGCAAATCTTTTCCTTCTCAGCTACATTTTTTCTATCCTTAAAGAAGAGCCCTAATTGTTATTCTACAACATGCATTATTATACTAATGCTCCAACCATTATATATAAAACAAAGCTTGGAAATTTGTTAACTGTAAAATTGAAAATAACTTCCTATATTCCTCCTTATTCTTCATTAAGCCTTATGTTACATTTTGTTTAGACTTAGAGAGATAGTATCTGGACTAGGAGAAAGGAAACCTGGATTCTAGTCCTCCCTTAGACATGGAAGATACCATAGTTGGGTAACTTTGGGTCAGTCGCTATCTTTCAGCCTTAGACTGGATAATAAAAACATAAAGGGAAGTTGTTTTTGCAATCTTATTAAGCAAACTGCATGAACCTGTCTGAGAAGTCACTGGGAACTTTAATTCAAAGGCATCAGCTACTTAATCTTTGTTCAGCTATTTTATAAGGTTTACTGCAGTGTAAATTTAATATCAAACTCCTCTCATAGAATAAAGATCATTTATATGTAGAAAAATGCAAAAAAAAAGAGTCCTCAATTACTCAATAAGCCATCTTGACTACAAATCTGGTAATATATATAGCAACTATTCTAGAATTAGTATTTAGACTATTTTCCCAGCAATAGTTTCTTCATGTTCTTTACACTCAATCATTACAAACAGATGTTAAAATGATAGTATAATCCAAATCAAAAAATCAGTATTTCTCTGATCAAAATTAAATTTTGTCCCTCAACCTACTTTTATATAATACCTTGTGGAATGTAAAAGGTATTGCATTGGAACTTTTTTATCTGTCAGCATAATTTGTAATATTTCCCAATAATCTAGAAAATACCTTATTTACCTGTCCAAGAATGAGGTTTTATTATAGGAAGATTACTATCTATTATTAGAAGATAAGACTTTACCTACTTTGTTCCATCCAACCACTTGTAGCCAATTTGTCTACTATTAATAATTTGTTTGTTTTTAATTTGTACTTTTATTTGTAAGGCATAATAAATCTCAAGCCTCAGTAATATAAGCAATAATTTTTCTTTACTTTTTTTTCCTGTGGAGAAAGAATCTGTGTGCTTCAAATAAAAATTAAGATGAAACATGAATAACACAGCCTAGTTTCATGTTCATATTCTGATTTCAATTCCAACAATGTTACCCTATTCACCTCCCTTTTTATTAAATCTATTCTCATTGAGTTGGAAATCTCAAACGGCTGCACATAATTTGGCACCTCCTGATCTATATACCACTGTGATTTGAACACGAATTTTCTTTAGGCATCACTCGTTTCATCATATTTATAAGGACTATTTTACCTTGAACCAACGTGTGTGTGTGTGTGTGTGTGTGTGTGTGTGTGTGTGTATAAATACCGTGTTTCTCATATAATAAGGCCGGGTCTTTTTTTTTTTTGAGCCCGAAAAAATGGCTAGGCCGTCTTTCGAAGGTGACTTAATTTCCCCCCTTGCATCTTCGGGTGGGCGGGCGGCAACGGCTTGGCTTGGATGTTGACCTTGGCGTTGGTGGGGCACTTCGTATCGGGTCAACGCAGGCAGCACCATATCTGGGTGTGCAACAAAGTACTTCCTAATGGCAAACCCCCCACCATTCCCCCATTTCGCATGTTTTAATATAGGCCTTAATTTGGGGAGGGGCTTAATTTCATTTCATGCCTATAAAACATGCTGGGACTTCCTATTGGGGAGGCCATATTGTTGGAGAAACAGGGTACAAATTGTATCCTAACCAGAGGTGGGATGTAAATATTTTTACTACTGGTTCTGTGGGCGTGGCCAGGTGAGCATGGCTATGTGACTGGGTGGCTGTGGCTTCTTTTTTTTTGCAGTATCCCCCCGCCCCCATGCTCCATTGTTGTTGTTGTTTTGCCTCCTGGGCCTCAGGGAAGCCTCCTGGGAGGCTGTTTTTGCTCCCAGGAGGCTTCCCTGAGGCCCAGGAGGCCAAAAACAGAGCACAAGAGGCTGCGCAGCTCCCTCCTGTGCTCCATTTTTTGGCCTCCTGAGCCTCAGGGAAGCCTCCTGGGCAAAGCAGTAAGATAGCGAGGGGGATCCCAGCACAGCTGATCATCAGGAGAAAAAAAAAATACCAGTTTGGCTGAACAGGTAGCTGTTTTTTTACTACTGGTTCAGCTGAATGGTAACATTTTTACTACCGGTTCATGTGAACCAGGCCGAACCGGTAGAATACCACCACTGATCCTAACAAATAATATTTCCTAAAAGGTTTTATCCCAATTTTGTTATCACTGAGTAGAAAGTGATGCAAGAGTAATCTGCAAATTTTAATTAGTGTATCCGTGTGAGAAAAACGCTGGAACACCTCAGGTTTTCGCAAGAGCAGTTCTCCTTTTTTTCCTTGTTTGAAAATGAACATCTGTATTAGGGGTGTCAAACTCACGTCATCACAGCGGTGTCATGTGATGTATCGTGACTTTTTTCCCCTTCACTAAACCAGGCATGGGCATCTGGCCCATGGGCCGCTAGTTTGGCAGTCCTGATCTATATAATAAAATACCACATTCATCTGTATATTGGAGTTCATATACAAACTAAATCTACTTTAAACTGCATGCTAATCATAGTTGTCTGTGGAGGACAAGAGGTATGTGACTAAATACCTGTTGTGACACAAAGCTTGTCCACCTACATTTTTATATGATGATTTTTATTTATATTTATTTTTTAAAGAAATGTATATAGTCATCTTCTACCAGAGGGGCTGTGGGCACAAGCAAAATTAAAAAACAAAATCTAAATATACAAACAATTAAAAGAATTTAGATTAAGAGACCTAAATCTCTCCGCTGACATACCGTATCCAGACACATCCACACCCGCACCAGAGCACCATTAATATCATGGCCCCTAGTCTTGGGGAAAGCCAGACCTTCATGATCTTCTGAAAGGCAGGCAGGATCGGGGCTTCTGTATTTTGGGGAGAGGCTCAACACAGGCACCATAACAGAGAAGACATGCCTCTTATTAGGATGCAATGCTACTTCGTGTCACAGGCAGTTCATGTCATGGTCATATAAGCTTTATTACTTTGGTGTTATTATGGATAAGAAAGGACCTTTATGGTAAAGTTAAAAGGAAAACAGGAAAGTTTTATGCATTATTATTTGCCCTTGGTAACCTATAAGCATCAATAATTATTAACCCAATTTTCAGATAATAATTTACAATTACGGATCTCCTTCATGCTAAATAATGAAAACTACAATACAGACATCAAACAAGAATGCTAATTGAAGAATAAAATGGGAATTTGTCCCTCAAAAATTATTGTATGAAGACCTCAATAATACATTTCTTTATATAATAAAAAATGGTGAATTTAGTTGTTTTCTTCTTCCCATGTACAGATTAATCTGTTCTGGTTCGTAGTTTTTATAGCCCATCTGCAAATATTCCCATAAGCCTTGAGAAACTTAATCTAGTGTACAGATGGTTTAAATCTCACAAAACTGCTTAGCTTTTGGGAAACAAAATATGCAGTCCTGTGCCATCAGGGCAACAGAAGTGTATACTGAACTATCCTGTGTAAAATTTTATTAACTATGAACTATGCCAATTTTTGATGGCATCTATATAACTTTGTACTATCACTGAGATATTGCCTTAAAAATATGAACAGTAACATCCAAAGTGCAATGAATGTTCTAGTGAGAGCCTGAAAGAACAATCATAGAACAAAATAATTCTATCCTTAGAAATAAAATACAATATTTATAGTTCATAATTTTGTATAGCGCCCATCAATAAAATTGTCAGCACTTATACAAATTTACATATTTCTTAAATTATGCATACATAATAAAAACCATAAAAAGAATAATAAGACAATTATCTTAAAAGGAAAGGGGGAAGGCAAATTTCATCAACACGGTATCACAAGAAAAGGCAATATGTGATGTTTTAGACTAAATCACAGGCAAAATATCTCTCTGTGGTATCATCATGTGATAAATATATAAGATTTCACCCTTTTTCTAAACCGCTCCTGTATTTATCAGTATTGCACTTCTGCATTTGCTGCTGATAAGTCTTTAAAATGATTTATGGGCTTTTTAGTGTCTCATTCTTTGTTACAATTGGGGACTATTAACCAAATGCTCCCATGTGACAGCACATCAATTTGCAGTTATTTCTGCTTTTTGACATTTTCTACCAGATCAGAATGACTCATTTAAAACACTGTTTGTTTCTCTTTGAAAGAAGATAACAATGCTTTTCTTTCCTTTCTTATACATAATTGTAATAAAGTTTCAATTAAACTGTATTCCTAAAACAGCAGCAGTCATGCTGTATGTGCTGTGAAATCAGTTTAACTTTGTCTTGAAAAATCAATAAAAACTGTAGTTAGAATTGGTAAGATGTGGTTTATACAAAGCATTAAACAATATAACATTTACTGATTATATTTAAGAGTGATGGGTTTGCCTATAAAGCGTAGCTAAATTTTGGTTTGTCTATAAACCATATCTATCATTAACTATAAACCATAATTAGCACAAGTTATGAATTCATAGAAAATTGAAAATTAGTCGACAACTTTTTGATTTATCTCAGTAAAGCTGAGTAACAGCATAATATTTTAAAGAGGAACCATACCATACCATAAAATAAATATGATTCTGCTAGAGAGTAAAATCTCAAAACAAGTTGCTAAAAATACATTCTATGCAAGCTTGTCAATGACAACAGAGACCATAGGCAATGGCCTTGTAGGACAGCCACTACGAAGGGAATGGAGCTTGAGCCAGTGAGGAAGATAATTTGAGAAATTAAAATGTCTCAAGCCCCACCCTAGTTCACATGAAGACCAAGGGAGGAGGGATGCACATTCAGACTTGTTACTATTCTGTTACTATAGCTTTTACAATCAAAGCAGTCCCTACCTATCTGGCATTGTTTCTTAGTATGGTCCACTTTGTGGGGCTGAAAAGTGGTTACCTCACTCACTTTGCCAATAGCCTTTTCATTTTGTTTAGAAGCAAACTAAGAACATTATTTTAACATAAGCTAGTATGCAATTTAGGATCAGCACTTTTGTGTTATATATCCAATTTGGTAAGCTTTGCAGTCTTGCCTTAGGCATGAAAGCCGGCTGGGAGACTTTGGGCCAACCATTTTCTCTCAGCCTAACTCAGCTCAAAAGGTTATTGCTGTGGGGAAAATAGGAGGATAAAGAAGTGTTAAGTATGTTCACTGCCTTGAGTTGCTTAAAAGTAATAAAGGTGGAATAAAAAAACAAACAAATAATACACACGTAAAAGCCATAGTTCAAAAATAACAGTAGATTTACACATAATTAAAGCAAAATGGTACAAGTGGCAGTGTTCAAATGCATAGCAACAACATGATTTAGGTACAGTAAATTAAAACTGGCAGAGAATAAAGAATGTTAGGGAGGATGTCAATACTCTATGCACAGATTGGGTATCCAACAAATGAAAAAGTGAATGAATGGAAAAACAAAAAATGAACTTTGTTGATCAACAAATGGATGATCGTATCTGCTGCTAAGAATTTTTCAACCTCCATAAATGTTTCACAAAATTGATCTTGTAGCAGCATAATTGCCAACTGTGATTGATGGAAAAAAATTACTAGGTGGGTCTGAAGATCAAAGCTTCAGGTGCGATTTACCTGCCTGCTGGGAGTAGGTAGGTAGGTAGGTAGAAAGGATCTCCAATGCTCACTGAAAGCCTTCTGTAAGTGAATTCAACAGGCAAGTCTATAGGAAAACAGAAGTCATTCCCACTACCACTGACTTGTTTGCGCACCTCTGATAATTCTGATTCTCTGTTTAGGTAAGGAAATATCTTTAAAACAAAACTACAGGTGGGTTCCCAAAGTCCTTCCCCAAGGAAAAAAAAAAAATGGACCTGACCCCCAACCCCACAAAACCTCAAAAAAAAAAAAAAAAATTAACCAAATTTTTTATATACAGGGCTGATGTAATTGAAAGAAGGCAGTCCTACAGTCCTATCCAAGAGCCAAGCCAAGAAGAGCTTTACAGATCACTATCACCACCTTAAATTATACTAGTATTTTATTTATTTAAGAAAATGTATATGGCCACTCAACTTACTCTCTGTGACTCCAGACAGCTTACAAGGTTAAGTAAACTTACCAGTAATCAATGCAGGGCCTACAGAAATGGTGTTAAATGCTTTCAATGTCAGAAGATGGTAGGTAGGCAACTCTGATATTCTGAACCAGTTGTAATTCCCAAATATTCTTCAAGGGCATTCACCTATAAAGTAGGTCACAGTAATCCAAATGTATAATGAGGGCATGAATCACTATAGTCTTCCCATACCAGCTGGACCAGTGAAATCAAGCTGGACCAGTGAAATCAAGTTCTTATTGGCCTTGGCTTCCTTCTGCTATTTGAGGAGGAGCTGTGAGTCCAAGAGGATGCCCCAGATCAAAGTGCCTAGCCATCCAGAAATAACCTGGAGTTGACAATGAATCTTAGCATATAAACAGTAACTCATCTTATTACCGTATACACTCGAGTATAAGTCGACCCGAATATAAGCCGAGGCACCTAATTTTACACAAAAAAACTGGGAAAACTTATTGACTCGAGTATAAGCCGAGGGTGGGAAATGCAGCAGCTACTGGTAAATTTCAAAAATAAAAATAATTAATTTGGGAAAGCGATCTCACTATCATGAAAGGTTTAATTGATTCACTAACCCAAAGAAGATGATGATGACAGCGGGAGGCAGGAGTCACTCTCTTCCCCTCCCTCGGAGGCCCCCTGAGTCAGGAGTCGCTATCGCCGGCGCGGCCCCAGTCCCGCGTCGCCTCGGGAAGGAAGGCAAAAGGAAGAGCCGCGGCAGTGCTTTGCAACAGCAGCAGTGGCACCGGGAGGCTCAGG
Source organism: Notechis scutatus (assembly GCF_049901735.1). NCBI lineage: Eukaryota > Metazoa > Chordata > Lepidosauria > Squamata > Elapidae > Notechis > Notechis scutatus. The sequence continues at coordinate 27,725,587 of NC_142012.1, forward strand.
CTCAGCGGCTCCTGGTTTTGCCGCACCCTTCCCAAGGCAACGCGGGACCGGAGCCGCACTGGCGGCAGCAACTCCCGACGGGCTGGGGCTCAGCCGGACACCTGAGCGGAGATGTAGGGAGAAGGCAAAAGCGACGGAAGATCCTTCAGGGGAAACTGAGGGGGAGACTCACCCTTGGTCCAGATGAGCCCCTTCCCGCCCCTAAGGAAGCAGAGGCAGCCAGCAAGGGCAGGCAAGCCCGCTTCACAGACTCCGTCCGTCCGTCCTCACTCACACCCACCCAAAGCCACTAAGTCCCCAATTGCGCAGCCCAGAATCCCTTCCCGAGGCGACGCGGGACTGAGGCTGCACCGGCGGCAGCAACTCCCAACAGCCCCAGCCGGACACCTGAGCGGAGCCCGGGCGGAACTGCCTGTTGCCGCCGTGGGCGCCCGTTGTGGCGCTGGCTGCCCAAGTAAAGAACAGGGCCGCGCCGGACCATCGGAGAAACGGAGCAAAGCCGGACACCAGCAGCCGCCTCCTCGGCGAAAGCCTCCCCAACCAGCCGGCCGGTCTCCTCCTCGGTCACACAGAACAAACAGGCAGAGAAGGAGGAGAGCAGCTGGCCAGGGAGGCCTCCCGTGCTGCGAAAGAAGCAGCCAACGATGTCCGGCGCTGTCCTGCTCCACGCGCTGGCTGCTAGGACTTGCCGGGCCCGGCACATAGAACAGGGCGGTGCCGGATGTTGGAGAAGCCGAGCGGGCCGAAGTGACCTCGGCTCGCGTTGTTTTCTGAGCCTAGAGCCAGGGCGCTTTCATTGCACGGCGGAGCTTCTTGTCTCGGAAAAACCGGGTGTCGTTGCTACCCCTGAGGGAGGCCGATTCTGGGCTGCGCGATTGGGGGACTTCGTGGCTTTGGGTGGGTGGGAGTGAGGACGGACGGAGTCTGTGAAGTGGGGCTTGCCTGCCCTTGCTGGCTGCCTCTGCTTCCTTAGGGGCGGGAAGGGGGCTCATCTGGACCAAGGGTGAGTCTCCCCTCAGTTTCCCCTGAAGGATCTTCCGTCGCTTTTGCCTTCTCCCTACATCTTCCCTCTGTTAAAATTCCACACACACACACACACACTTATTTTCGGGCGGATAGATTTCGTGTCTGAGCATTCTCACATGACGGTGGGTCTTTCCCCCCTAAAAACAGTTAAAAAAAGAAAAATATATCCTCATGCAAGAACTTTTTTGCTTCCGATTACCCCCATGCTTAAAAGTTGCAAAGGAAACACGGAAGCAGGGAAGCGCCTGCCCAGCTCCGGAGCTCCACACCATTTTTTTCAGAGGGAATCTGACTCAGTATAAGCCAAGGGGATTTTTCAGCACAAAAAATGGGCTGAAAAACTACTTATACTCAGTATATACAGTAGGTTCAGCTTTAGTCTGTTCTCCCTCAACCAGAAAATGTACATGGCCATAACACCCTCTCTAATACTTGAACAGATAATTGACAGCATCTTACCTGTACTATTGTTCAAAGTGGGGATATAGTGTCATTACTTTATTAATGATATTGTACCCTGGTACCATAAATGACTGTACATGTTATAATTAGAATTATATAAGCTATTGTTCTTTAGAACTACAATACAATGCTTAATGCACTTTCAATTGCATGTTAACTTTAATGGAAAAGCTAACTGTCATCTTTTTTGACAGTTATGTTCATTTCCTTACTTTATACAATCCAATGAAAGAAGTTAATTTTTTCCAGTGCAATCTACTAATCTGGTTACAGCATAAGACTTTGGGCAGTTTCATACACTCTAAAGTGCTCCCTAAGAACACAAATTAAAATTTTATTTAAAAATACATTGAATATACACAACAAATTGTTATGATTATTACACCACCTCTGATATCAGTTCCAGAAATTTAACTGTGTGTGCTTTTAAATCTAAACCAGGAAGAGTTATATATTAAAAATATATTAAATCCATATTTTAAAAATATAAAAAACTCCATAGCTATAATATCAGAGGGTCATTTTAATTTAGAATGTTAGATATGCAAGGTTAATTTTGTTAAATGGTCCACCATGATCCTTTTAAATTAAAGATTTTTGTCTTCAAGCCAAACAGGTTAGTAATAACAGCTATCGAAGGAAACAACACAGATATGAAGATGAAAATGTAGTAATCCACTGTGAAAGGTTAAGTACCTTGAGGGCAAATGGCAGAGCAATGTACTCCACATTCTGTAGCTATTCTGTAGTATTTTATCACTTTCTGAGAAATATTTTACTTTAATATCACTGCAAATTATTAATTTAGCACCCATATAAAAAGAAACTTAATTTCTCTATTTACTTTGATCACCAACATTTTCATCCAGAAAACTGTGAACACTTTGAATCACAGCTTGTGGTGCAGTCATTGGAAATTATATTAGGTAGAATATCTTTCCTCAGATGCGTTCCAGATGTATTAATCAATAACTCCCATTATTCTCAAGAAGCATAACCAACTGATCGTGATGGAAGCTACAGTATATCTCAGCTTTTTCTAAGTACTGTATTCTACCTTCCCTACTCATACCTGTGTACAAACAGGTAGTCCTTGACTTAAACCACAATTATGGACTACCTGTAATGTAGTATTAGCCCATCTGGTCATATTTCTTGTCTGACTAATTGGCAAGGTTGACACTCAACTAGGGAAGGAAAAAGCTCGTTCAAACTTGCAACATTCTGTTACTATAGCTTTCCAATAAAAGCAGTACTGTAAGACCTACATGGCAATGGTTTTCTAGTCTGGTCTCCTTAAAGGATAGCTAACCAGAAGGAAGAAAGAATTAACAGTTGTCCTGTTTTATTCAGTCTGATACCAATGGCTTTTAAAATACATCTATATAGAAATCCATCTGTAGTATTGACACATAAGACAACTATCAAATCTATTGACATTCCTAATAACCCAACCAGCATATGTGAACTTTCTGTGAGTCTCTTCATAAACTTTTCCATATTTATTTATGTTTGGTGAGAGGCAGTTTGGTACAGTGGTTAAGGTACTAGCCTATAAACCAAAAGACTGTGAGTTCTAGACCAATTTTAGGCATAAAAGCTGGCTGGATGACATTGGGCCAGTCACACTCTCTCAGCCAAACCTAACTCATAGGATCATTGCTGTGAGAAAAATACGAAGGAGTATTATATATGTTCACTATCTTGAATTACTAATAATAAAGATGAGATAAATCTGTAATAAAATCTGTCAGGAGGATATGAAACAATTAATATGGATAGGAATAGCTAGCCTTCCAATAAGACAGAATTTTGCTATACAGAATTTTATTGAAGAAGTCAGTTTCACACACACATTGTTTAAATAAACCAATCACATTATGACCTAGGATCCTATGAGACCAAATTACAGGTGGTCCTCAACTTACAACCACTTGTCTGCTGATTGTTTGAAGTTATAACAACACTAAAAAGAGTGACTTATGTCCATTTTTCATACTGCTCTAGCAGCATCTCCATGGTCACATGATCAAATTCAGATGCTTGGCAACTGGCGTGTATTATGACAGTTGCAGTGTCCCAGCCTTATGTGATCACCTTTTGTCACCTTCTGACAAGCAAAGTCAATGGGGAAGCCAGATTCACTTAGCAATCATGTTACTAAGGTAACTGCAGCAATTTATTTAACATCTGTGGCAAGAAAGGTAGTAAAACAGCAAAACTCATTTACTGTTTTGCTTAGCAACAGCAATTTTGGGTTCAGTTATGGTCATAAGTTGGAGGACTACTTGTCTAGAACTAATATTGTCTAAAGTTACCTTTCTGTTCCATTGCACCAAGCTTATAAATTTTGGGAGTCAAATCTCATGTACTATTTGTCCTATTTTGTTATAAAAAATGGTTCTTTGGAAAATTCTACAGTATTACATCAGTAATCCATTAAGAAATAAACCAGCTGACTAGCAACAAAGTATTTTAAATGTTTTGTAGCTACGGATAATAAAATACTGTTGTTTAGGCCCAGTAAGTACATGCAGTACTATTCCCAACAGGATTGACCTAATTATAAGAAATGTAAATAGAACAGAAGTTGTACTATCTTAACTCACCTGTTTATGCCACATATCATTACAAGAATCAGACTATATTTGTGCTCAATTTATCCTGAGATTTTACTTCTATCTAGCATTTTTCTATTCTGAAAATTAATCAAATTGATCATATTAATCAAGTAACTCTGGGAAGCTAACAAGTTATAAGACCAAAAACATACATATAAAACAGTAAAAAGAACAATAAAAGATACAATGTAAAAAACATACATATAAAACAGTAAAAAGAACAATAAAAGATACAATGTAAAAAGTAATCAATTTTTCAACCCAAACTCCATTAACCTCCTGGATTTAAAGAACCAGGTGAAAAGAACCAGGTTTTTATGGTTTCCAACAGGGCCAGGGCCATCAAAAGTTCAGGGACAGGGTAGTTATCCCACAGGGTAAGCACCATTGCAGAAAAGGCACTTAACACAAACATTAAATATAAGAGATTTAGGAAAAGGAAGTATGCTAAATATGTTCCTAACAAATTCACTTTTAAATGTCTTCATTTTAAATCCTTCTTGTAGCCAAATATCAATCTTTGTATTCAATATCAATTTAATACACACTGACATTCTGTCTTTCAGCTATACCTGCTCAACAGAAAATAGTATTACAATAAATCATTTATATCAAGGTTGACTGACTCAGCCTTCCATCCTTCCGAGGTGGGTAAAATGGGGACCCAAATTGTTGGGGGCAAAACATTGACTCTGTAAAACACTTAGAGAGGGATGTAAAGCACTGTAAAGCTTTATATAAATCTAAGTGCTATTGCTATTGCTGTATTGCTGTTGTTCCAAGTTGCAATAGCACAATGTCAAAGTTATGGCATCATCATATTACACAGTGTGGTAGCATCATAAGGCAGTGTTCACTAACTCTGTACCTTCCAGGAGTCTCGGTCCACAGGAAAAGAACGTTGAGTTTTGAGTAATCTCATATAGTGAACACCAGATTGAATAAGTTTAGTATGAAAGACAAAAGAAGCTGAACAAGTATTGGAATATGGGGAAAGAAAGTTGTGCTTGGTTGATGTGTTCCTCCCACAAGACTTGGCAATATTTTACCTACCATAAAACTTAGCTAGCATAAGTAGCTGATGCAGGACAATACATGCCCAGAGGAGTAAACAGGATGCCTAAAAACTGCCTCGCCCGCCCAGTGTTATCCTCAACCACAACAGAGATAAATTTACAATGTAAAGAAAGAATGTTCACTCAAATGTCCTACCAAGTTCAGTGTGACTATTATATAAGAGGCTTCAGCTTCGGTTACCAGGCAGTACAAAGTGCTAAATCATATGACAGTATTTTGCTCCATTTTTTTCCCAGCAAGGAATTTGCTTAAAGTTAATGCTACCAACTGATAAAAGGGAACAAACTTACCTTCTCAGAATCCAAAGGACACAGTTACTTCCTATCCAGAGGTTCATTGCTTTAAAGTAGGCTGAAGGACATGCGACAAAGCCTGAGGAAGCAGCTTGCTAGTATAGTAAGAACCATAAATCTTATAATCCATTCCCCATTTACCCCAAGACTACCAACAGACAAGAATAGTACTTTTATATTCTTTCATTACACTTGATCTTAGCCCAAAGGACAAGAAGCCTTCTGTTTTAATATTATAATATTGGGTTGGTATGCCAGCTTTTATGTATTTATAAGATTTTTATCCCAGCTTTTATTACTGTATAAGTAACTCACGACAGAAAATATACATAATACCCAGAGTGTGTGACTTGCCCAAAGTCATCCTACTGGCTTTTATGCTGAAGATGGAACTAGAACTCACACTCTCCTGATTTCTAAGCCAGGACCTTAACCACTACATCAAGGTGGCTCTCTGTTAGGCACCTCATAGATTCCACAGATATTACTAAAACTGTTGCAATTTTTAATGATGTTATTTTATACTGCCCTATGACCAAAAATGAAAGGTATGCATTATGCTCTTAAACTGCCTTTAGAAAAAACTAACAATGTTTCTAAATACCGTGTCAGAGGAAATAGGCTTATGGGTGTGGTTTGCAGAATTTCCTTACAAAATAAAAAGAACAAATGCCTACATTAAAACATTTCAAAACAGATAAATGTAATTGAAAACATATTTAAAAGTACCTTTAAAATTATAAAAGTCAGATGGAGAAGAGGGTTGTGACCACTTGGGGAACCCAATATTACATCTTTCAGGGCCAATTTTCCCACTATATCTACCAAGGAAGAAAATATGGTTTTTTACCCAAAAGATATGAGGAAGTTGTTACATTTTATCCAAAACCAGAAATATTTCTTTTCATCTATTTTAAATGAGTGTTGGCAACTCTAAAAACACCATAGAAATGTTTTACATTGACAAGTGCTGTGAATTTAGAAAAGAAAATGCATCATCTATCAAATATGTTCATTAGACTCAGTGACCCAATATTATACATTTTACTTAATTTTCCAGGTCCACACAACCCATCATAAGCTAGCTTTATGCACTAGGCTTGCATTACTGCTACATTAAAATAGGTTTGGCTAATTCATAGTTGAATGAATATATATCATGGTTTCAAGAATATGGCCTTTCAATAAGTATAGTTTTTATGCAGATAAAAAACAACTATTTCCAAATATAGTCTTGATCCCAGAAAGTACCTGTAAGAGGATATTCTCTTTAAAGATTAAAAAAAAACCTCCAGTTATTAGCTGGTGACCTAAATAATGTACCAATCGAGCAGCGTGGATGAAACCGAGCTTCCTAGAAATGAAGTCGCAATACCTCAGCCAACTCTTTTATTTTATTTACTTATCTTTTAAAGGAGGGGTCTCCAACCTGGGCCACTTTAAGGCTGGAGGACTTCAACTCCCAGAATCCCCCACCCAGGTTGGAGACCCCCGTTTTAAAGCGCAACAGGAAGACATATTTGAAACTGTATGTTCAAGATCGCTAGCAATTGGTATAATTTAGCTGTAATATGCGGCTGCTTACATAGAGGAGGAGGAATTCATTTCCGCGTTCGCCTCTTTTCCAAGCAGCGCGACGCCCTCCGTCTCCAAACGAGAGCGGATTAAAAAGCTCGTTGTTTTCCGGCCTTGTTTCGGGAGGAAGAGACGCTCCCGGAGGGACGAAGCCGAGGAAAACAAGCGAAGAGGATGCTTTGAATCAGCTATTGCCGAGCTCGGCCCAAGGGGGAAAAAACAAGAACCACCCAGTCCAGTTGTGAACGCTTTTTGCGTTCACGCCTCCGCTTCCCAAGTATGCTAGCCATTTTACAAAGGAGGGCGGGTGGAGTACTTCTGGTTATGCAACAAGTCTCGGAAATACTTTTTAAAGGACCGGGGTCTCCAACCTTGGTAACTTTGACGGCATGTGGGCTTCAACTCCCACAATCCCCCAACCAAGCAAAGCTTCTGGGAATTGAAGTCTATGGTTGGAGGCCACCACCGCTCCCGCTTTATGGCATCTGAGGAGAGAGGAAGATGCCCGTGGAAAATCCGGACAAAAACTCACCAGTGTTTTAAATCCGGCGCCTTATAGATTCCCCCCCCTCCGCCCCCCGCTTCCTATATTTCGAAAGCGTTTCCATTGCTACGCCTTTTCCTTTCGAATGAATAGGAACGGACGTCCCCTCAGCTTTGGAAGGAGAGAAAAAGGCGAAAGGAAAAGAAAAAAAGAAAAAAAACAACAGTCCGGGGTTTGTTTGTTTTTAGGCTCAGTCAAGAGTGCGCGATCGCCCGATTAAGACGCAGCCGTCAAGGTAGCACGACGAGCCCCTCTTCCATCAGACGATTCCCACGCCCTTTTCTCCCGGTCTCCCTTGACGGCCCCGGTGTCCCTAACGACCGGCATCTCCAACCTTGGCAACTTGAAAAGATGGCTAGGAAATTCTGGGAGTTGAAGTCCCCATCTCTTCAAGTTGCCAAGGTTGGGGACCCCTGGTCCACGAGGGAACTTTTTCCCTCCACATTCCCACATGGTTGGCGAAGAGGCGACAAATATACTGGCTCCCACCCCATTTGCTCTGGAAGGACTTTTTAAAGGGGGAATACCTTGGTAACTGGCGGTTTGAGGCGACTCCCACAATCCGCCAACCAAGCTTCCTTCCTGGGAATTGAAGTCTATGGTGAGGGCTCTTTATGGTCGCCGTGGAAAACGGACCTCACCAGTGACGCGTGTCTCCCCCCTCCGCCCCCGCTTCCTATATTTCGAAAGCGTTTCCATTGCTACGCCTTTCCTTTCGAATGAATAGGAACGGACGTCCCCTCAGCTTTGGAAGGAGAGAAAAAGGCGAAAGGAAAAGAAAAAAGAAAAAAAACAACAGTCCGGGGTTTGTTTGTTTTTAGGATCAGTCAAGAGTGCGCGATCGCCCGATTAAGACGCAGCCGTCAAGGTAGCACGACGAGCCCCTCTTCCATCAGACGATTCCCACGCCCTTTTCTCCCGGTCTCCCTTGACGGCCCCGGTGTCCCTAACGACCGGCATCTCCAACCTTGGCAACTTGAAAAGATGGCTAGGGAATTCTGGGAGTTGAAGTCCCCATCTCTTCAAGTTGCCAAGGTTGGGGACCCCTGGTCCACGAGGGAACTTTTTCCCTCCACATTCCCACATGGTTGGCGAAGAGCGACGAATATACTGGCTCCCACCCCATTTGCTCTGGAAGGACCCAAAGGGGGGGGGGGAATACCTGGCGGGTTTGAGGCGACTCCGCTCTTCCTTCCCGTGGGGTCGTCGCCACCCTAGACGCGTGTCTCAGCTGACTTGATTATAATAATCCGCGTGTTTGGCCGGCTGAAAGTTTTTCCTTTTGAAGCGAAAAAGAAGAAGATGCCCCCTCGGTCGATTGGAGGGGGTCGCTTAGATGGATTCCATGATGCGCGATTCGGAGCGGCCTTCGGGGACAGCGAGAGAGAGAGGCGGCAGGCGGGGGGAGCGCCGTTCCCGACAACAGCCACAGCAGGTAAGTCCCTCCCTGTGCCTGCTCGAGCGTCAGCGTCCCGCTCTGAGCCATAATCCTCCAGGCGCTGAGGGGAAGGGCGGGGAGCCGGAGTAAGTCTTGAATTCCCGGCTCCTGGAGTTGTCCAGGAGGAGTTTAAGGCGATCACGTGGCGGATTTACTCGTCCTGGACCGAGGAGGAAGGGAAGCGGTGCCGTCCGGCAGCAGTCAGACGGCGGGCGCGGGATCCGAACTTGGAATTTATAGACTAATCGAGTTGGAAGAGACTTTGGAGATACATAAATTGTTTCAACTTCTACCCTCAAAACGACGCTATAGAGCACTGTACATCAGAACAACTAGACACAAGAACAGTTTTTCCCCCCGAATAAGATCACTGCTAAACTACTAATTCCCACAATACCGTCAAACTGTTTAGTAAGACTGTATTACTATTATTCTTCTCATCCTTCTATTACCTATCTCTTCCCACTTATGACTATAACCGTGTTGCTTGTATCTTTACAATTTATATTGTTTTATTGTTCCCTAGTATGATTTGATTCTTATTAGTAACCTATGACTATCACTAAGTGAGGTATCTTACGATTCTTGATTGATGAATGTATTTTATATTTTCTTTTTTTTTTTTTTTTAAACAAGTTTTATTGATTTTCAAAACACACAAGTCATCATTATCCATTACATGTTTAAACCTTTTTCCATTATAAATTTAACAAGTCAGATAAACTATAATTCTGTTTTAAACCATTTCCATATAAACATACAAAACCTCTTATCCAATTTCCCTTTATTTCTCTTCACTCTTATTCAATTTTATTATTATTATTTCATCTCCTTCTTTCTGACTTAGTTACCATTATTCTCATTCTATATTTCTACAAGGTTTTATTAATTTCCCCCAAAAAAACAACATAATCACACAACACACAAAACATAAAAAGATCTTTTTGGAAAGTAACTTGGACCCAGGTATCTCTCTTTTCATGGACTTCAATAATATTCAGGCTCATCTTACATATCATTACTTATTTTATTTACCATTCTAAGTCTTCTATATTAACTTCTCCACATATTTCACTCTTCTTGATTCTATCTTAATTAATCATCTTAATTGAGTCATTATATTTATATCTTTTGTCCATTCTCTATTATACTTTTGTCTCATTCCTTTTAAAAAGAAAGAAATTTCTCCTGAAATCACTAATCAGAGTATGATGCCTTTCTATCTCCCCACTAAATTAATCAAATTAATCTTTAAACTACCCAATCCGATTTTGCTTGGTACATTCTAACTGAATAATACATCTAAAACAATTAAATACATAGTTAAGCAATAGATTTAAATATTAAAAACAAAATACTATAATGAAAATTTTATAATAACATCAATACCATAATCTTAATAAACTCTTTAATTAAAGTTTAATATTCTAAATCTCCCTCAAATTATATTTTCAAACCAATCATTATTAACATTCCAACATTTTAATCTCTTATCAACTCTCAAGCCATTTAAATTTTCTATTTCTGATACAATACTACAATATCATCTTATGTACCTTGCAAAAACTCTTTGAAGAAATTGTACTTATCCTTTATCCCTAAAAAAATTTCTTTTTCTCATTTAATTTCAAAACTTTGTAGCTTTTCTCCACCTTTTCCCTTTCTTTCTTCCCCAACAAACCTTTCTAGCCCCCTTCTTCTAGCCTCTGCCTTACTGGCTTCTCTTCTCTGTTGTATTCCTCTTCCCTTTTGTTTACCATCCTTATATTGATTTTGCACCTTGTTTTTCCCTTTCTTAAATGTTTTTTTAAATCTTAAGTCCTTTATTTCTCTTCTTTTTCCTCTTCCTTCCCTCTTGGTCAAGTTCTGAGATTTATTAAAGATGGCTTCCTCTCTTTGTTCTTCTTCTGCTGTCTTCATCTGTTGCAATGTTTGTTGATAATTAATAAGCGCCATTTCTAAAAAAAAGAAAGGCTTCTTTCAAACCATCTTTACCATTTTGTTTTGCTTGCTCATAATCTTTTCTCAGTTCCTCGATAGAAGAAGCCATTATAAATCTTTTCTTTTCTTTTCTCTTACAACAGCCAGAATATTCCAAAGGAAAAATAAGACAATCCCAAAGTTCTCAGTCAGTCCAAACCAAGACAGAGTTCCCACTCTCTCCTCCTGGGGTAGTATCAATTAAAAAAAAAGAAAGTCCAAATCTGTTTCTTAAAATCTTATTGCAATATATTTTAGTCTTTCAATCCTTAAGGCATCTTCTCCAACAAGGTCTTAGCATACAAATATTTTTTTTTAGTCCTCTCTTTTCCCACTCACCGCTTAGAGCCAGTTTTCACCTAAAAAAATAGGTTTCTTAATGTTCACTTTTTATTCCGTAAAAAAGAGGTAAGCTATCCTTTCAGCACCATTAAACTGCCGCTTTTTTTCCTCTTTCTCGAAGGTATCATTCAGAAAGTCATACTTTTCAGGAATTTTGTTAAATATGTCTTAGAGTCCTAGGAACCAAGAAAGACTTTCTCCTCTCAAGCACTTTCTCCACTTCCTCCTGCGCATTCTTACCCGGCTGCCAGCTTCTTTGTGGCGGCCATTGCGGTTCCGCCGCTGCACCGTCCTGGGAAAAGGGGTTCTACCGGCCGGGGGGGTCTGCAACACCCCCAAACCCTTCTCCGGATCCCCTACCTTCAGCTGCCCCTGCAGGTGGCCTAGCTCCCGTACCCGTCTGGGTCGGAGCCCCAAAACGACTAGCGCGGCAGGATCGCGCAGCCGCAAATCCTGCCGCTCGCTGAAGCCGACAAACCGAAATCCGTATTTTATATTTTCTTTATGTACCCGGAGAGCTTACACACAAAAGACAAATTCATTGTGTGTCCACTCACACTTGGCCAATAAAGAATTCTATTCTATTCTATTCTATTCTATTCTATTCTATTCTATTCTATTCTATTCTATTCTATTCTATTCTATTCTATTCTATTCCAATCTCCTGCTCAGGTAGAAAGTTCTATGTACCATTTCTGACAAATGGTTGTGCAATCTCTTCTTAAAAACTTCCACTGTTGGAACAATCACAACTTCTGAAGGCAACTGGTTCAACTGATTAATTGTTCTGTCAGGAAACTTCTCCTTAATTCCAGAGTTGCTTCTTTCCTTAATTAGTTTCCATCCATTGCTTCTTGTCCTGCCTTCAGGTGCTTTGGAAACGATGACCCCCTCTTCTTTGTGGCAGCCCCTTACATATTGGAGCACTGCTCTCATGTTGCTCCCAGTCCTTCGTGTCATTAAATCTTGAAATGGGGGGGAGAGGGGAGGCTGAGCAGAAGCCTGCCGATTGTGTGCCATCTTGATGTTACAAAGCACTCTGTGCTCTTGCTGGGACAAAAAGTCCTTTTAGAGTTTATGGAGCTATTGAATAAAACACGTTTGACTTGTAAGTTTACCTTGGTTAGTACAGACGCTCCCTGGAGTTCCGCCTTCCTGGCCTTTCGCTCTAGAAAGCAGCTTAATTCTCTGAGATTCCACACAAACCTTTCCTCCGCTGCCAGGCAACCAGTGGCACTTCTAATATTGTTGCCCCATTAACTTTTCCTGTTTTCGTTCACCAAAGCTCAAAAACGAATTGCTTCTAGTGGGAGATTAGAAAGAGAAATGAATAATCCCGTCTTGCCAGAGCCAAGAAAGATGGTAACAATTAATGTACATTCACAGTAACTCTTTAAAAAATTAAATCTTAAATATTTCTGCCGTATTTCAATCGGTGGCAGCACTCGCTTGAGTTGGAAAGTTGAGGAAAATCAGTCTACTCAGGAGCTAAAAGCCTTGGAAATGATCCTTTATCTCCTGTTTTTACAGTGCAGCAACTTTGTGAGGTACCGGTATGTTGTGACTCACTTCCATGGTTAAGGGTGTTGTGACTCACTTCTATGGTTGAGGGTGGACTTCAACTGAATTCTAATACAATATCTTAACCACTGCCCCACTGTGGTTACACACTGAGAGATAATCATACATACAAGCATGTACTTCCTAATTTCTGTAAATTAGGCTTCTGTACCCTAAACATCATACAGAAAGCCTATTTTTTTCTGCTTGGAAACTAAGTCTATTTTTGAGAAAGGTGAATCAATCTTGTTGAAGTGCAATTTTTTAAAAATGCAAAATTCAAGTATATACACGCTGGCAGGTAATTCATCCTGTTACATTTATCCACTGTATTTTTCAATAAAAACTACATGTATTTGATGAACCATGGTGCTGCTATATATTTCTCATTTTGAGAAATACTATTTTCAGAATGCTTTATCTTTAATGCTTAAATCTCTTGCTGTTAGAGATTTAATGCTTAAATCTTCCTGTTAGCAACAACCATTTTCTGAACCTTTTCCACCTGATAGGGAAAACAGTTGGATAAAGTGATTTAGATGGTTAGAAACAGGATTAAACACCAGCAATAAAAAATAACCACCACCCCTTCTATCTCTCTTAAATATGTTATTAGAAATTGTACTAAAGGATCAACTGGTGTATAACAATTTCAGGAGTGCAAGTGACATATTTGTCATCTGTGTGTGAGTGTGTGCGCGCGCGCTTAAATCTAATTACCATCCTGAGAATGGCAAGGAATAAAATGTACATTTCTGATTTTTTTTTAATATTTTCAGCCACAGTCCTGTTTTTCAATAGATGTATATCTCACAACTGTATATTATATGTGTAGTTAACCAAGACCAACTCTACTCTCAACCATGGTGTCTCATTGGATGACTTTGAGTTATTTACTGTCTCTAAGGCCAATCTTTTTCTCATCTTTTCTGTACCTAGGTCTGCCTTCTGGACACCATACCAGCAAGGATTAGGTTGTCCCAGTTCTGCTTACCTTTCCAAAAGCCTTGAAGACATTGCTTCCCAGGCATGGACTTGGGAGGATAATTAGGAGCAACTGTTGATGTAGGGAATGGTTGGCAGCCACTTTGTGTTTTAGTTGGTTGTGAAACGTATTTCGTATTGCATTGTATTTTATATTTAGTTGGTTGTGAAATGTATTTTATATTGTATTGTATTTTATATTGTATTTAGTTGGTTGTGAAATGTATTTTATATTGTATTGTATTGTATTTTATATTGTATTTAGTTGGTTGTGACATGTATTTTATATTGTATTATATTGTATTTTATATTGTATTTAGTTGGTTGTGACATGTATTTTATATTGTATTATATTGTATTTTATATTGTATTTAGTTGGTTGTGAAATGTATTTTATATTGTATTGTATTAACATTGTATTTTTTAAATCTTTGTAGCTACCCTGTCAACTAATCAGAGTCACGTTTTCTGAGATGGACAGCCATGTATATTTAAATAAACATATCTATCTCTAAGGATTGTTTTTGCAGAGTCCCCATATAAACTGTCTTGAACTCCTGGAGGAAAAGAAGTCTATCAGTTTAACAAATACAATAAATATGTCACAAGTATAAAAGCAGAAAATTGGTGCTATTGTATACGATCATCATGGGAAAACGTACATGAAAACAACAGAGTACTTTTGATGGGATATCCCATCTAAGACAAAGTTGAAAGGTGGATTTTCCCCTAAATAACATCTTTAGAATAAATATTGTGTACATGATTTAATATGAATGAAAGACAAAAATCAGAGCAATCCATAACCAACGAACTAATGTATTGTAATTCTGTCTATGGACAACAGAGAAAGATAAGATGAACAGAAACATGTCTTGCTAGCAAGGACATGAGCTGAAATGCTTTGTAGAATACTGAGAATTAATGCTTATTAATGCAAAACAATAACCATGACCATTAATGGTTAAATAAAACACTGTTTTTCTTCCCCAACATTCTTTTGTTTCCTTTTTTTAAACTTCAACATTGACGCATCATAGATTTTACGTGATACATTTCATGTGTAGCACAAAATTAGATACATGGAACAAATGGCTATTGCTTATGATTGTGGATACAGTCCAAGCTAAAAATATGCAATAACTAAAGAGAAGATAAAGTTAGTTTCACCTGAGGATAGAGTTAAATCATTTCCAACAGATCAGTTCCAAAATGCAGGTACAGATACCTATATACATTTTTGAAGACTGAAGAAGTTGGAATTTGGCATTACTTTTAGCAATATAGTGTCTCATTTCATCTATGATGTTAATACATCAATACACCGATTGCTTTGTCTGTAACTCTTCTATATTATGTCAATTATACAGTCACACAAATGACAATATTCTCTATTGGGCATTTTATACATGCACTGTTCTAATGCTAGAGCTACATAACATAGCACTATAATTCTAATATTAAAATCTTAAATTAAAATCTTAAATATACTTTTATATTTTTTTAACAGTGAATTATTTTCCAGCAGAATAGCTGACTAGTTCTATCGCACCCATATCAAATTTTTGAAGAAGCTGTTATTCAACAACTTGACTTTGCTGTCCCTTTTTAGTTATTTCCTACAGATAACTTGTTCTGACCCAAACCTTGTTCCAAAGAAACAAACACAAAACACAGGTAACAGCAAAACCTTTTAATGATTTTTTACGAATTCTGTTCCTTCACAGTTAAAAGGCTGTTTCAAATTAATTATGTTTGATAAGAACAAGTCTTGCCAAGGTTGTGCAAGGCTGCCAAGAACACTAGATAAAAATACTAAGAAATATTTCAGACACAAAGAGTCTCCAAACACCAACAAGATCTTCTGAATGTCCACAAGGCTTTAGTGCAAAAACTTCTTTGCTTCCTGCAAAGAACTCCGGATTCTCAGCTGGTTTTTATCTCTTGAGGGAGGGGCCATTACCTTACAGCCTTACTCCCGAGTTGCCCATGCTGCTGCACCTGCTCTTTCCTTGGAGCAGCCCTGCGCGCACACACACTGGGCACAGGCTCCTCGGGAACCTCTTCATCACTGCTGCCAGCCTCCACAATCTCCGAACGTAGCGTTCAATTCCCTGATGGTCCTGGCCCCATCCCTGCATCACACACAGGCCCCTCATCTGAGTCCTCACTCTCCGAGAACTCAGCTGTCTGCACCTGCTGCCGGCAAACCACAACACCTGTATTCAGATAATTCTTGATTAATGGCACTAACTGGGATTGAAATTTTTGTCTCTAAGCAAGGTCATTAGGCAAAACACATGATTTAGGATGCTTAGAAATGGCAGTTCTGGTTGCAGTTCTTGATTCCATCATAATTACATGAGGAACTCCTACTTCTGTCCTGCACAAACTATTCCACTGCATCCTCCCTGACCAGGCTCAGCAAGCTTCCTGTTGCATTCACTGCATGAATTTTGGGATTGTGCAGCCATCCAGCCCGGGTCCCAAACCAGCAACAGGAGGAAGAAAATGTTGAAAGTCGATGAGGGGTGGCAAGAATAGGAAGTGAAGTGCAGGGTGGCCAAAAGGACAGAGATGAGGCAAAATAGTTCCCCTTTGGGAATTGAGGTACATGCTGTGGTTGTAAAAAAAGCCAGTTGCCCAAGTGCCTGAATTTTGATCACATGACTACAATGACCACAACTTTGAGGTGTGGCCACAATTCATTCAGCACTGTTCTAACTTCAAATGGTTGCTGAACAAATGATCATTAAACAAGGACTAGCTCTGATGCAATGAATGGGATCAAACATCTCACCAAGCCATTATTTGTAAAAAATATTGTTGAAAATTGACATAGTTTGGCTGCTAGCAACCACATCACATTATGGTTTAATATGTGACAGCCCAGCCTGTGTGTCCAAGAAATCTTTATTCCTTTACACATATAAAAACTGTTCAATCTACAAGAAAAACATGGTTTCTTATTAGCCACAAGGTTATACTATATAACAGCTATAAATATATGGACCAGTTCCGCAGCAAGCGCTGCTAATTAATTTGCCATGCTATCATGACACAAATAGGGAGCTTTTCCTAGACTTTCAATGCTTTTGAAAAGATAAGGTGCTGTCAAATCAAGCATGACTCTTGATGACTTCAGGGGTATATCCATGCAGATTTTTAGTAGTAGTGGAGAAGCTGTCAAGCTCCCAGAGAGGCAAGCAGAACTCTACGATAAGAAATTATACCTTCATTGTATTCAAATAAATCAGGGGTGTCAAACTGGCGGTCGGTGGGCAGGATGCATCATGCGCAGGCCACACCCACCCAAGCTTCGCAAAAGGAAAAAATCATGTGACAGCAAGGTGACACTGAGAGTTTGACACCTGTGAAATAAATGGTACACGTTAACACTAGCCAGTTTATTTTATTCTCAAAATTTCAACACTGATTCATACAGTCTAAAACAATATTAATTTAAATTTGTTATAGATGCCTAGTTCCAGTAAACTCTGGGAAGCATACAAAATCACACAAACAGCTCAGACTAAAATAATCATAAAAGTAAGAACCTCCACCCCGCCCAATACATACAGGAACCAAAGCCACATTTTAAGAGGTTCCTGGAACCATAGGGGACTGGGTGCTGTTGCAGATGGCATGATGAAGATACATTTCCTCAGGCCTTTGTTGAAACCTGCCATGCAGGCAAATGGAGACAGGCGCCTCTCAGATGTCCAAGTCCTATGCCATGCAAAGTTTTATAGGTAATAATCAGCACCTTCAATTGCATTTGGAAGCTGGAAAGTGATGGAACTCACTTAAGCAGAGGTGACTCATGGAAATATCGAAAAGTGTCCATTACTGCTCATACCACTTCATCTAAAGTAGCTGTAGCTTCTGGATGGTCTTCAACGTGAAGTGTATAAGGTGAACATACACTTCTCTACATAACTGTATGCAGAGAAAGGGTGAAGGTTGATTCTCCGAGCTTCTGGGTTGGTTTTTGAATGTTTCATTACCAGGCTAAGTAACATCTTCAACAGAGTTTAGGGAAAGTTGAAGAGCCTTTGGATTGACAGAAAGGCACAACTAATACACAATATAAAATTATGTAAATGGTCCTCCTGGCCACACCTGCCTTCTGCTGTTTGAGTAGTAACTCAAGTAAGGTTCAAAAGGACCTCCAAATTGCACACCAGTCTCAAATGATGCTTCATCCAAGATCAACACTGGCTATGTCCTTAACCCCAGGGTGCCAAATAATCACAGCCTTGGTCTTGTTAGTTCAGCATTAAGAACAGATCCAATTTTAAAACTTCCACGTTCTTTTGAAGACTTTTACACCTGGAAGATTTCATTTAATTAGCCTACATAGATCAATGATGGGTCCTTTTGAATTTTTGAGCAATGACACCTTCAGTCATAAAATTGCTTGATGATTTCCTTGCTTTATTTCTGAGTGTAGTTTCACTTCCATCATGCTAATGCAAGAGCTTGTGGCGATTTTGGACATTTAAATTGGGAAACCAGAGCACTCACCATGTTATCAACACAACAGCAAGATTAATTTAAGATCTAACAATATCATACACAATGTTAGAGGTTCCTATTCTTCTTTTCCATTATGCAGAATATGTCATAATTGCCATCAATCATCTGTGGGAGACTCTATATGAAAAAGTATAAATTGACAGAATTTGATACCAGAAACTGAAGTTAGATCATGGCACCATATAATATTAAAAAGCACATAGCTCACAGTAGCATCTAAACATTAATGTGTACTTGTTTGTTCCAGTTTAATAACTTCAATAAACAACATAACTCTTAGCATGTTAAATGGTTTCCACCTGTCACAGAGAAACAAGCAAGGGCTTGCAATATTTTATGCAAACAAACCAAAATGTAACTCAGTCTTCCCAACTAAATAGGCTTCCATAGATCAATAGGAAGTTCCCTTTTTTAAAGGAAGATTTGCTTCATGTTAATTACATTACAAGTGGTCACCATTGGGAATCAAGGAACCAACTGCATCTAATGTTTAGATTGTTAAATTGTTGAACAAATAAAATCATATGATATTCAGGGGAAATTATTACCAAATACTGAGAAAGTATCACCCTAATGATTGAATATCAGTAAACTTTTGAATTTTGCCATATAACTTGAGATGTGCAGCTTCTTTCAGTTAAAAAAATTGTTATAACCCAAGTTTGTTGCCAGAGTAAATTATGAATCACGTTTTCTAAAAGTCAATGCAGCATGACTAAATCAGTGCTAGGAACAAGATAGAATAAAATGTTCAGTTATATTTTCTCACAGAAAATACATGCATAGATCCAGGAGGTCTGATGCTAAATGCTAAATGCATCAGGGTTGCCAGTGCTGGATTTTTAAAACTAGATTTGGGTGTTTTGTATCAATTTTCTAGATTTTATTTTATTTTAAAATTTAATGGAACCATTTCTATACATTATATTATATGGTATGCATTAAATAGGTAAAATGATTTAAAACATTTATTGTATTTTTTGTTGTCTGGTTTTTTTTTGGTTTTGTTTTTTTGTGTTGAAAACCTTTTTTGTGTTTTTTATTGTCTGGGTTTCTTTGAACATTAAATCTTGGTAGAAAACCTCATGGAATGAACAATCCTGTAGTGAATCCTGCCGAAAAAGTGGTTTAGTTGATGTCAAGGGTGCACCTGCCACTACCCAAAAGGCACTTTTGTGTGCCTTAAGTGCAGGTAAAAGAAACTAAGTGAATCAAGAGATACAAGAGTTACACTAATGGTGAAGTAATGGTGGAAGAGAATCATTAAAGTAAGGATGCTAAAGGAGGGACCAAATGAAACGTGAATAACAAAAATGAAAATAATGTCAAGGAAACAGTGGTGAATAACAATATAGTTATCTCATGTTGAGTTATCCTGTGTAAAAATTGTCCCATGGTGAGTAGTCCCGCAGTGAGTCCCATGGCAAGTTGGCCATGGCGAGTTGGTCCTAGACCAAAAACCTCACTGGCAACTCTGATGATAAGTTTTATAGAATATTCTCTTCATCATTAACCATCTTCTACTACTGCCCTGATTCTCTAAACCTGGATTTCACCTGTACACAGAGACAGGCCACTAAGTCTGAGAAGATTTAGAGTCTACTGAGTCTGGAGCCGAAAGAAGTAAAATACAAGATAATTTGAATGAACATGTTATGGGTAGTTATTCTATTTGAAAATATCTGGAATAAGTTAATATTACTAAATAGCTCAATTTTACTAATCTTACTAACGTTCATTAGTGAGTATATCTTCTATTTATTTTTCAGTATTCAAAGCATCGTGGAATTCAGAATATACAGTATTATAGAAAGAGACCAATGCTTGTAAGAATTGATACATTGCTTTTACTGTTATCATTCTGCCACTCTCTGGTGTTAATTAGAACTACAGGTTTTTTGCTAAAACATTCTTCTTTCTGTATAGGGCTTGGATAAATCTATGCCAGAATACAGGAGGAGCAAGAATACAGGAGGAGGAGGAGGAGGAGGAGGAGGAGGAGGAGGAGGAGGAGGGAGGAGGAGGAGGAGGAGATTGGGGTTTATATTTTTACTCTGCTGCATAACAACATTGTTTTTTGACTCATTTGTAAATAATTTTGAAAAATTAAAGTCAGAATTTTGCTATTATAAAGTATTGGGTAGGCTGGGACTAGTACAGTTTCTTTACTTTAACAGCTACGAAAAAAAATTGAAACAGGCTGTACATTTATTCCTTACCTACAACAAAATCTAAAATTTAAATGTATATGTCTTAAGAAAAACTATTCTACTAGTATATATGAAGAGGGATGTCTGGAGATAGAAGAGAAGCTTTCTCTGAATCTTGCTGCATTCATTCTGCTAGAGCAGAAACAGTGGTACAAAGCAGGGGTGGGATTCAACCGGTGTAACAACCGGTTCGGTGAGCATGCGCAGCATTTGAAAACTGCCCATTTTCAGCTCTAATACTTACCTTCTACTGCAGCCCCAGTGAGTAAAATAGCTGAGACGCGGCAATCGGCTGTGCCGCTGTGAATCAGCTGAGCTGCAAAACATGGCAATAAAGGACTAGGACAGGGGTGGGGGGCGGGTCCAAATGATCACCAGAACTACTGGTTCACTCGAACCAGTAGAATCCCAGCCCTGGTATAAAGCCATTTTCTTTTTCTTTGCTCTCCCCATTTTACTACCCATTTTAAATAATGAATTTTCTTCTCATTATTTAATTGATATTTTATACTGCTTCTATAAACTTCCCTTAATCCTCCAGGGAAAGATTGAAGGCAAACGAGGTCCAGGGAGAAGAAGAAGATCGTGGTTTCAACATCTAAGGGACTGGTTTGGACAAAACTCAGCAGCACTTTTTCATGCGGCTGTTGACAAAAACAGGATCGCCAACATGATCACCAAAGTCCAATGACGGATATTTTATAAAAAGAAGAAGATTGCTTCTATGAGTTTTAACACAGAATTTGAAAAAGTGATGTGATATTTATAGTTTAAGACAATGCCTAGCACAGATGCTTATCATTCTGGTGCTAAATATCAATTTATCTGTTTAAATTGTGCTCAATTTTCATTCAAGGTTGTAGGTCAGGTTTATTAAAATCCACAGGAATAAAACCTTAATGCTATCCATTGATGATATTTCCAAAGTTCTTCATATTTAGACAAACAATGTTGAGGAATATAATTCAGCAACCCTTTTGAACCCCCTTTTCTTTTTCTAACAGCCTACTTATAATTTTGAATAATAAATTAAAATGGTATCAGCATAGAAAGGCCAAACATAATACAATTCCAACATACCAAAAGTGTAACCAAAACCTTGCTACATATTTTCTGAAACAGATTAAAAAACAAACTTAAGAACCTGCAACATTCATGATATATAAAACTCCAGCTCATTGATTTGCTAAATTACTTGTTCGGATTAACTGCAGGTTTTCTATATTAATCTTAGTATAACTTTGCAATTGCACAGAAATGTTCATTGCAGATTTAGGAAAATTCAAACCTTTAAAAATTATATTGTCATGAAATAAAATACAGCTTATAAAATCCTTTTTACCATAAGGAACTTTCCTCCTCAAGTTTCTTTGAAAGACTGATCTTTCCAGTCAAGTAACTAAGAAAATGCAGTTCAGGTATTACATATAAATAGTGGAGTTTAGTTGTTTTCTTGCAGATGTGTCATTAACTGATTAGACAACTAAGCTCAGAGAACAAGGATTCCACAATTCAACCTTGAGCTACATATATTCTCTTCTATCAGTAACATATAAACTTAGGATCCCTTCCATTTTGAATCCTTTCTGAGCTTCAATTTCCTGGACAATTTTTTTTATCACATAATTGTTGCACCATTCAAAGATTATCTATCCCCAAACAGCAGTAGTAATAAGTAGGGGAATGCCTATTCTAAAATTCATGATTACTAAATTCCACAAAGAGATAATTGAGGTCTCTGATTAAAATTTGGCTGCCTCCTTTTCATGACTACTAAAACTTGAAACATCTTGGATCCTCTTTTTTTCTTGAATATTCACTGCATCCTCCTATCAAGATTGTCTCTTCCCGATTACAACTGCTGGTCCCATCAGGTTTGGTAGAAGAGTATGTTGCTCTCATTTTTCCCTCATGCCATTGAACCCACCCTGTGGAATATTCTGTGGCCTCATCCTTGCTATTCTTCTAGAAGTTCCACAAAACCAGGGGTGAGGTGCTACGGGTTTTCCTGAACCCAGGTGAACTTGTAGCTAATGTTACAGCAGGTTTGGCAAACCACCCAATCCCACCCCCTGGCTGGCCCCTCCCCGGAAATCTCCACACGGCCCATTTTGGATACCAGGTTAAGTGCAGAGCCTGCGCAAAGGCTCAGGGAGACGGAAAAATAGGCCTCCCGGAAGGCCAGAATTGGGCCCGTTTCCAGCCTCCGGAGGGCCTCCAGAGCCTGGGAGGCCATTTTCGCCTTCCTGGAGACTCAAGAAAAGCCTCCAGAGCCCAGGGAGGGCAAAAACATCCCCCTCTGCCATGGTGCAGGAGACCGATTAGGCCATGCCCACCCAGCAACCAGGCAGAGAGCCGGTTGCCGAAATTTTTGAAGCCCACCCCGGCTCAGAACATGGCAATGTCAACAGGCTGGGGATCTCAGGGATATGTACCCTGTTTCTCCAACAATACGGCCTCCCCCAATAGGAAGTCCCAGCATGTTTTATAGGCATGAAATGAAATTAAGCCCCTCCCCTCAAATTAAGGCCTATATTAAAACATGCGAAATGGGGGAATGGTGGGGGCTTGCCATTAGAAGTACCTTTGTTGCACACCCGGATATGGTGCTGCCTGCATTGACCCGATACAAGTGCCCCACCAACGCCGAGGTCAACATCCAAGCCATCGCCACCCACCCGAAGATGCAAGGGGAGGAATTAAGTCACCCCGAAAAGACAGTCTAGCCATTTTTTCGGGGCTCAAAAAAAAATAAGACCCAGCCTTATTATATGAGAAACACGGTAGAACTGTTAAGATGACTACATGGAACATAACAATGAAGATGCTCTCTTGATATTTTAATCGTAGAATAATTTTTAATGTTTGACTTTTTTTTAATGTTTTTTTTTATTATAGGTCACCCAGAGTCATATTTGTGAAATGGGCATATGAACTTACTGGCAGTCTTGAATCATCCTAGATTTTATATCTCCTCAGCAGCTGAGACTGCCTAATTCTAATACATAAGCCTACACAGTCAAGACTTCCTCTGTCTGTGAAAAACCTTCTCTCCCCCTCCCCTCTTGTCAAATTACACTTAGTCTAGCTAGGACATCATGTGATACTTTAGCAGATGGTGTTTAGCTCCTCCATTCCATGATGTTAATAATTTATGAACCAGATCTCACCAGGCCTAAGTAATAAAATCAATTGGTGTTTAAAAAATAGATATGTTTAAATAGATTGTTTTTAAAAAAGATATGTTTAAAAAATTGCTGTTCAGCAATCTTAAGAAATGATTTTTGCAACACTTTTAATGTTTTAAAAGTAATTAGCAGAAAGCTTGACCTAAGTATCGATGCATTTTTGCCCATCGAGTCTAGAAAAGGATTTACTTGCAATCTTCAGGGTTGAAGTTTTCTAGTTTTTCTTTATTTCTCCACTCTGGATTGCTAATCTTTAGTTTATAGGCTAGTTTTCCATTCAAGCAACCAGAATAAAACTCACTGGTTTCCATCTGTGGAAAGCAGATGCAGAAAAGATAAGCTTCTGTTTACATGGTCAAGACCAGTATGATGATACAAAGAAAGAAAATTATATGTGATATGCATGGTATTTATATGATGTAAAAGTATTGTAGTGTATGTGTATGGTGCTTAGTTTTCTAAAAAGGTTGTTCTCAGTCCTAATCCTCCTGATTTGTCAACAAAAATCACTTTAAATAATTAAAAACATTAAAAAAAACTTTAGAATCTAAAAGTGGATGTGATAACCATGATAGGTCACTAGCAGGGGTGGGATTCTACCAGTTCGCACCTATTCACTAGAACCGGTTGTTAACATTCTAAGCAGTTCGGAGAACCGGTTGTTAGAAGAAATTACTGGCCTAATCCTGTAAGGAAGGCAGGAAGGAAACATTCTGGTGTTGCTTACAGAAACTGCCTCTCCATTAACCTTATTACATTCTTGGCAGGACTAGATTTCCTATCTCAGAAACCTCTCTGGAGTTTTCTTTCCCTCCTTTGCTGGTACTTTGCTTGTGTGGAGTGACCATTCAAAGTTACAATGGCACTGAAAAAAGTGACTTATGACCATTTTTCATACTTACGGCTGTTGCAGCATCCCCACAGTCATGAGAGGCCAGGCAAGGAGATGCGTGCCTCAATGTGAGTGATATTGAGTTGGCCACGCCCAGCCAATAACATGACCACCAAGCCACGTCCATCCAGTCACATGACCACCAAGTCACACCTACCAACTAAGCCACGCCCATAGAACAGGTTGTTAAAAGAATTGAATCCCACCCCTGGTCATTACTATATTAAAACTTCCGGTCTTCCTTCCATTATCCCCACTGAAGGTCCTCTGTAATGAATAAAGCAATCATTCCTTTTCTTCTTTCTTAAAATTACACCCTAGAATGTTTTGTCAACTTTGAACTACTGACAAATTAATGTGTTCAGCTGTGTAAACACTGACTGATCCACCTTTTTTTTCTATGGAATGAAACTAAGAGTCTATCTTTGAAAACCACTCAACTAAATTCATATTAGCCAATTTAGGCAAACCAAAGCTTTCCAAGCTTTCCCTCTCACATTTCTCCTGGGAAATTCTTCCCTTTCTACCACTTCATATCTGACACCCTACTCTCCTTTGAGAATGATTTCCTATCAGGTTCTAATCTAAACTAATACATGGCCTGAGTTTCTTTCAGCAAAGCAAGTATGATCTGTTTTGTTGGGGTGTCTGCATGAGTACATGAAGATTCAATGAGAAGCTAGGGATAAGTGTAGGCTCTTCACAGGGTCTATAGGCAACAGGGCAGCTTTGAGGCTTCAGGATGCCTCCCCAGATTTAGTATAATGTGTGAATCAAATTACCAATATTTGCTGTTTTATGAAATCCTTTGTTATGAACCCAACCTTATACATCTTCCTGGAGCTGTTTGTGTGAACTGTGTTTTACAGCTGACCCCATATCAATTTAACTGAAGTGAGCTCTCCTTGGAACAAAATTATTAACATACATGATTTCTACAAAAAGACTGCATGCCACATAAAATTGAGACTTCTATAATTCCATGACCCTGGCTGCGTTGAAGAAGTGAGTTGCAATATTAATCATTTCTGTGAAACACTGGACCTGTACAACTTGGGTGTATGTCGCTTTCTATTTATAGGAACATTTGTTTCACTTGATTTCCTGGTTTCCAGAGCTTCCACTACCCTATACAGTCTTTTAAGGGGAAAGGTGGTTTGATGTCTGAATGGCTTTTGTTTTCCGTGACATTACAAATGCATACAACACAAAGTAAGAATACAGATGGGCAGGATAAAATAATTTCATTTCCCTTATGCTTGGAGTAGCGTAGCGTGGTGGCTCAGCAGTCAAGACGCTGGGCTTGTTGGCTGAAAAGCCAATAGATCAGGCTTGAGGCCTGAGCACCACACAACAGGGTTACCTCCTGTCCTCACCCCAATTCCTGCCAACCTAGTAGTTTGAAAGTCTGTAGAAATTCTCAGTTATCCAGGTCATGGTTGACCCAAAGGTGCTTTTTTTCAGGAGGCACGTAGGCTTTCTTGTTTTTTCTTTGAAGATGTTTCGCTTCTCATCCAATAAGCTTCTTCAGCTTCTTGGGTGAGAAGTGAAACATCTTCAAAAGAAAAAACAAGTCCACGTGCCTCCTGAAAAAAAGCACCTTTGGGACATAGTAGTTTGGAAACATGCAAATGTGAGTAAATGGGTACCACTTTGGTAGGAAGGTAACAGCACTCGTGACATGCTGGCTACATGACCATGGAAATATCTTTGGACAATGCTGGCTCAATGGCCTTGAAATGGAGATGAGCACCACACCATACAATCGGCAATGACTATAAGAGTAAATCTGCAGGGACCCTTTTTTTAACCTTATGCATGTAGTTCTGGGTGAAACACTTGTTGCTACTCTAGGACCTAAGACATATTGGGATGGAGCAGTTATCCTATATGTTTCTTATTTTCAGTCTTGCAAGGTTATCAGAAGATTGATAGCCTTCAAGTTGCTTTGGTGTACTAGAAACAATGACTGGATAGAAATCAGATAAACTATTTTAAAATCCTCTTCCTGTTACAATCACTGGAAGAGAATTCTTTTACTCTAAGCATGACATGATTAGTGTATTATTTAAAACAGGTCATTGTGTATTCTTTGCGTTGACATATTCCACCAATACCTTTATCCTTTTTAGTTATTCTTCTGCATACCATTGCATTAGTACGTGAACTTGTTTAGTCATCGTAGGAAGATATCAGGTGTTCAGCTGGTATGGAGGCCTTCTGGTAAATCCTGTTTTCCCTAAAGCAAGTCTATATATAGGATTATGCCCTAAAGTATTCTTGTGTATTATATAGATGTGTTTGGGTTTGTCATATGCAGCTCTCTGCACAAAACTGCATTAAGTCATGTTTTTTCCTTTGAATCTGGTTTCTAAAAATGTAATATTTTTGTAATTTCAGATTCTTTGAATATTTGTATCTATTAGGCTTAAGTTTAGGTTTCTTAGTATTATTTTGGAAATGTAGGCAAACCTTGTCCACATATTTGGTTTACCCATCGTAGTTTCTTGGACTTGACAACTCTTACATAAACAGTGTATAATAATGGCACTAATGTGATGCATTTCCTGTGTTTTTTTCTAATTAGCTTTAAATGTGATTTAGTGCAGATGAGTAAATCTGTTGCCTCTTTATATAGTTTAAGACAGCCAGTATAGTACCATTGGATAACATATTGGACTAGGACTGCAGAGTTCACATTCAGCCATGGTGACTTTGGATCAGTTATGTTCTCTCTCAGCCCAATCTATGTCATAAAATTGCTGTTATAGGCAACTGGAGGGAGAAGTGCCATGTTGAGCTCCTGATAAAAGACAGGTTATAAATTCAGTCAATCAACATTTGCTACCAACATTGCAAAGGTAGAAATCACATATTGCATTCTCATGCCAGTGTCTACACACTGCATTAAGCCAATATTTTTAAACTATGGTTTGTTAAACAAAGTATAAACTACCCTGGGCTGGGTTCTAAGGCATGATTTGCTTAGCCATAGTGCAGTGAAATTGATTTGGTTGAACTCATACAACACATCAATTGCATTTTATTCACCATAGTTATTCAGATATTAATACAATGTGTGAGGTAACTAATCTCACTTTCTTGTGATGCTTTCCTAAAACTAGCAAAGTGTTTGCTTTTGTGTGATAGTTGTGTTCAGGAAGTAAGCACCAACATTTTTGTACTTGGCGTCCTGGTAGATTTTCAAATGTTTAACATAAAAATCTCCTAGAAGCAGGAATTCTAATATTCTTCCAAAACATTTTTCAAGTATAGGAATCTGTGATCTCAAGAATAGAAGGTATAATGAATGTATCAAGGTTCTCATGCCACCTATCTGAGCAGAGGCAAGTATCAGTGTACAACTCTTATTGTAGCTGAAAAATGTAAAAAATACTCTTTTGGTAACTTATAGCACAATTTGCAAGTTGTACAAGAATTGCCTGATAGAAACTATATATTAGTGAATCAGCCAATGTTTCAGTGGTAACAGGTGATCATGCATACCAAGAGTTTCCCCAGTTTGTAAAGCAGTAGCCATCTTGATTAATATGCCTGGCATCATTGTTTGTAGCTCCTTTTTTCCTGTTTGAAATAAAAAATATATATAGTGGTCAGGTCAAAGTTGAAGCCACAATAGACAGATTTTACCTTTCCATCTCTTTGGAAAGAGTGGACTTACTATTTTTGAATATATTTTTTACATTGTGTAGTCTATTTGGTTTGTGCTTAGTACTGTGAAACTAGCCAGTTGTGGTTTGCTCACCAGTGGCTAAGCTTAGCACAACCTATCAGCTCATCTATGCACACAAAGGTTTAGGGAATCTATAAAAAACGTTTGTTTCCAAAAAAACATTGGGTGGGGGAAGGGCATACTGGATATTTCCATCTGTGTTCAAGCAGAACATACTAAGTTGAAAGCGCCAGTAAGACACCAATAACTTTCTACTAACTGAAAGATCAGGTCAGGGTAATTGATATGCCCTTTAAGGTTCTCAGTCCTTGGAAAAAGTCCATAATTGTATTCATTTCTAAATACAAAATTAATGTACACTAAAGAACAGCATTAATTACAAAGCACAAAATCATAATTATAATTAGACCACCTTTCATATGACTGGTTATAAATCTTTGTTATAGACTGGCTATAAACCATTGATAGTAACTTTGGTTGACATAATTTTTATTTATTTATTTTAATTGTGCACAACATAGTTTGAAATCTTTCTGGCATTTCCTTTTATTAAGAAAATTGTGGTTTGAGTAAGAACACTATACTTACTTTTTATTTATTTTGTATGGCACAGTAGTAATTTACTACATTAGTCTCCTCTTCCCTGGTTATTTCTACTTATTAAAACTAAAGATCCCATTATTGCTGATAGATGCCCTTGTATGATGTGTGCCTTTTCCCTTACTTCACTTCTCCATAATTTCTTCAATTTGCAGTATCTTTATAAAAACCAACCTATCATTTTACTAATTGTAGAATTGCATATTACTTTTTGATTCATGATAAATCTCTCTATATAAAAGAGAAATACCACTCACACATTATCACAAAATCTCCAGAACCGTAAAGCCTACAAATTTGAAATTTGGCATGTATGTTCCTCTTAGTTAACATGCTCTGATGCTAAGGAGTTCCACTCCCCCTCCCCACCTGAAAAATCTGTTCCAAATGCAAAACACAAGCAGAGGAGTTTCAGTTTCAGAGTGCCAAGTAACTTTAGTACAGGAACAGTTGACCTAAGCCACGCCCAGGCTCCTTGCTGTCTCCTTCTTGCTCACACAGCAAATACTGTTTCAGCTTCCAAACAGCCCTCAACTCTCTCACACACTGACAGGATGCTAGCCAGATGAATACCAATGAATGCTGGTAGGCAGAGGCAGAATTTTTCCCCTTATTTTCCTCCCCAAAAACTAACCTCGACCACATAGTTTCATAGCTAAGCATGGGTATCGAGCTAGTTGCTCTGTTATTTTGCTATGGAATTTTTTTTGTAATATAAACATAATATGGAGACAGGTCCCCCATGTTTTTAATAATCAGTATTTTTAAACACAGAGGATAACTTGACCCTTGCATTCAAGTCTTTCTTATAAGTTGGGTTCTTTCACTATCCTTTGCCAGTACCCACCACCTCCATGGGGTATGGAACTAGCGAAGATGGGTAGAGGAGTCCTTGGTGTTAACAGATAATTAGAATTGGAAGCGACCTTGTAGGTCATCTAGTCCAACACTCCCCCCCTCCAAGCAGGAGACCCTACACCATTTCTGACAAATGGCAGTCCAATCTCTTCTTAAAAGTCTCAAGGGATGGCGCTCCCAGGGAGGGCAAGCTGTTCCATTGGTTGAGTGTTCTCTGAGCTTGCTTGTTTTCTTGCAGATGTTTCAATACCCAAACTAGATAACATCACCAGGGCTAATTCAGATGGGTAAATACAAAAATATAGAACACAACAGGCCTGAACCACAAGGTGTTTTTTTTTAAATTATTATAATAATGGCAAAGCTTCCGTCTGCCTTATCTCCGTTCCATTGTGCAATTGCAAAACGCAGAGGGGCACCCTGGCTTCTCAACGAAATCTGTGCCGTTGCAAAATCTCTAAAGTGTGAGAAAACGCTCCCGGGCAGAGGTCCAGCAAACGAAAAAGCAAGCGCTGGAGGAGTCCCAAGGAATGGGTCACGGCCCGGGCTCACAGAAAGCACCTCTCGCTCGCTTCACCCACCCACCCCCTTCTTGAGACATGCGTCCGTTGGCCCCCGCCCTTTGGCTTCCCACCGCAGTCGGAGGTCGTTTCATCCCCTCGCATTCCTGAGCCGGGATTGCTCCTTGCTACTCCATCTTATCTCCCCTCACCCCCACCCCCGTCCCCACCGGTTCTCCTTTTGTTTTACTATCAAGCGAAAGCCTCGCTTCCTGTGGATACCGGAATGTTGTGAACGGGCAAGGGAAGCGCCACCTTCGCTCACTTCTGCCCACCGGGACGGTTCCCGAAGCTGGTTCGGGCCGGAACCCCCTTAAGGGCTGGACTGCAGCTGGGCGAGACGGGACGGAGGGAGGAGAAAGAAAAAGGGGGCCGCGTCGAAACTGGGCCTCCCCGCCCTTCTCCGGCGGGAAGCGTCAGGTGCAGGTGCGGACAAAGAGAAACCGAGAGTCTCTTCCTGGGCGCAATGGTGGACGCCGCTGCCTGAAGAAGGCCGCCTTTGTCTCCCCCGGGTGCCGATGGCTGAAGCCTGGCGACTAGAAGAAGACGAGGAGGAGCGGAAAGAGGGGGCCAGAAGGCACCGCAGAGTGCTTGTGAACCCGGCGACAGGTAAGCGGAGGAGGAGGAGGAGGTGAGAGGGCCATGCCGGTGGCGGCGATGGGCGGACGAGACTAGGGAACTTCGCCGGAAAACTCTGGCCGCGCTGCCGGCTTAGCCGAAGGCAGAGCGGGGGGAACCAGGGGAAACTGAGTGCCGCTGGATTCGGGATCAAGACTGCAACCCGGGCGGAGAGTGCGCTCCGGTGTTGGTGTGTTTGTCAGAAAGCCCTGCAGTGCGTCGAAGAGATCTGCTTAATGAATCTCTCCGTTTCATTTTCTCCTCAGCACAATAGCGCACGCACAGCGTAAGGTCACTGGATATCGCTGTTGTTTTTCCTTGTTGTCAGTTTCAGTTATTCTGTTTGTGCCAGGGGTCTCCAACCGTGGCCACTTTAAGCCTGGAGGACTTCAACTCCCAGAATTCCTGAGCTAACATGACTGGAGGAGGAATTCTGGGAGTTGAAGTCCACAAGTCTTAAAGCTATCAAGTTTGAAGACCCTGGGTTATTCTGTCTATGCCAAGGGTCTCCAACCTTGGCCACTTTAAACCTGGAGGACTTCAACTCCCAGAATTCCCCAACCGGCATACTATGCCACCCCACGGATATGCTGTTGGACCCTTTCAAAAAGGAAACGTGGAGGTCTTTTCTTTGATAAAACAGTTTTACCAGTTCCTGTTTAAATGAGAAAAGGATGGGTTCCTGGATGGGTTGAAAAGTTATCATGACATCATTTGTAATGCTGTAGTAACAGCTGGGAGTTGTATCTTTTGTATTGTTTGGGTTTATATTTTGGACCTGTTCAGAATTGGTTGGAAACTTTATGGTGATTTCAGTAAATCTTGGTTAAAGAAACTATGGCTTAGTGTGAAGTATAAACTCAGTGATGTCCTCCATTTATTCTGGGTTAGTGAAAAAAAGCAAACTGCTACCCTTTCTTTACACCCTTTCTTAGAATGAATTATAAGAGACTAGTCACACAACTTATGTTGGGTAAAAGAAAGTAAGGTTCAAATTTTAATATTTAGCATTTCTGATAACGAAGTGATTAGACACACGCACACACACACACACTAATGATAAGACATTTTATAAAAGCACTTTTTTTCTAAAAAGAAGAGGAGTGATAGTTTCTTGGTAGACATGAATTTTAGTGCAACAAATGTCATGATTTAGTTCCTTAGTGGTCTACTGGGAGGATTGGGAAATACTTAATTTGAATTGATAAAAGCATTGCCAGCCCACACAAAATGGATAATAATGAACAATATAAATCAATGCTTTAACTTAGTTTTAGGAAGCTTTTTAAATTCTTGTGGAATACAATACTTACCAAGTCTTTATAAAAAGGGAGGGAACACTGAATGACCATCTCCTCTGAGACTTGGCATACTTTAAACTTTGCAAACTTCCTTAATTATCAGCCGCGTCATTATGTTTGCACAGCACTAAAATGTTCTGTGTTAAAGTGCTATTTTCTTTCCTCACCCTTTGGCTGAAAGTTTTCTAATCTGTTATCCTCACAGATTACCTTCTGGCCATTTTTTGTGCATTTCAGTTGTATAGAAACTATGGAATTTCACAAGTATGCAATAAAGATATTGCATGCAACTTAATTGTCACATATACAATTGCATTTGAGGCATTTCATTTTGTTTCATACATATTACACGCTCCTTGCAGATAGGTATAAAATACAGGTAGATGTCACTTAGCATCCATTCATTTGGCAACTGTTAATGTTACAGTGGCGCAGAATGAGGGGTACTTATCACACGTCCTCATAGTTTTGGCTGTTGCAGTGCCACACAGTCTCATGATCACCACTTGTAACCTCGATTGCTGGCTAACAAGCAAAGACATTGGGGAAGCTGGCAGGAGGTCACAAATGGTGATAACATAACTGGGGGATGCTGTAATCACATGGAATTTAGTTAACAATGGCAGCTGGAAATGCCAGAATATATCTGGAGGATATCAGGAGTGAAATAAGATACTTAGGTGGCATTATGTTATTGTAGGATGGACTTTGTCTACATTTGGGATCTGGTTGTGTGTGTTTAAATAGGTAGTCATATATTAACTGAAGTAATATTTACTTTTGATAAAAAGTTGCATAGTAAAAATGGAAGAGGAGATCAGATAGGGAAAAAAACGGTTATTGGCAGTTTGATCTAGTTTAAGATCATCCTCTCTGGTAGTCTTCTTGTTGGGTCTCAATTTGCTGTTAATTGGTGCCAGTTCTGGACATGGAATTGAAATTATACTGATTGCTTTCATGTACAACCATGGTATCCTAAAACTATCTAAGAGGGTTAGGAATGAAAGACATTGGATTACAGTGTTACATTTCATCTGAGTGGTTAATTCAAAATAATATTAGCCAGGGCAGAGTATATCATATCCCATTTGTGAATCCTGTACTTTCCCCCATATTATATAAAAGGTACCCCTGGAATACAGTAGATTGTTGGTTCAGATGAGGCAGCATCAATATATGGATGACATGCAATTGTCATCCATAAGCTGGACAGAGACGTAGTTGATGTTTTGTTGATTGTAAGTGTTAGTGTTTGGGGATTAACCCCTAGCAGAGTATTGCAGCAGTAGTCAAGCCAGGAAGGGCCCCAGAGTATACACACACTGAACACAAACACTGTTTATAGTTTAAATAGTTTTTAATCCATTTAGAGTTTAAAGCATTGTCATTCAGTCCAATAGTCATTCACTATATTTCCATCCAGTAAGACTCACTATTACAGTCCAAGTTAAGGGTCCTTGCAATATCTTTATCAGCCGATAAAGATATCTTCTCCTCCTCCGGTGCCTCTCTCCAGAGGAACAAACGCTGGATATTCAGCAAGAAGTTCAAACAGTAGAACAGTAGAATTACGCAGTAAATCATCAAACAGTAGCAGATAGGAACATCTCAGTCACAGGCACAGTCACAGTAACACAGAGGCAGTCGCAG
Organism: Notechis scutatus; assembly: GCF_049901735.1. Taxonomy (NCBI): domain Eukaryota; kingdom Metazoa; phylum Chordata; class Lepidosauria; order Squamata; family Elapidae; genus Notechis; species Notechis scutatus. Next base: position 27,759,599 of record NC_142012.1, read on the forward strand.
TAAGACACAGTTAGTCGCAGTAAGCTTTCCAGCTTCTAATGCTTCCTTATATTGTAACTTCTAACCGCACCCTTAATCGGCTAATTGCCTGCAGCATTGTGCTTAAAGTGATAAGCACTTAAACCATGATATCTAAGTTTTATATATTTATTCACCCAAACCATATTTGGTATCAATGTTATACCTAACAGTAAGGATCTGGATAGAGTGAGCCAAGGTGAATCCCAGCTAGCCTTGCTGTTAATCTAGAAGCCTTTGGGCTTTCTGGCACATTCTTTTATTTATGAGGGAGAATGTCCCATTAAGAAGTAGGTCACTGGTGTACCAGTTGTGACCCCAACTACAGATGGAGACTTTAGTGACCATAACACACATATTCACATATAATAAACTACTTTGTTATAAAAGTAGTTGTGCAACTACTTTTACTACAATGCACATGCATTTTTTTTAATGTCAGAAATGTGTGTTTTGATATGTGATAGAGTGCTGGGAAGATAGTTTTCCATTTTAGTAGACATTTGAAATCATTGTTCCTTATTTTCCCATTTCACTACTTTGAATGTACAATTGACTGCATTCCCCAGTAGTCAGTGAGCATGTATGCATTGAATATATCAAAAGCAAAAGATTATGCCTATGATTTTTCTTTAGGCAAAAGAAGTCAGTAGGAAGAATCTGTTCAAGTCAGCTGGTTCTCGCTCACGTACTGTTGGAATAAATTAGGGGTGGTAACAGAGGCTCTTTGACTATTATCTATCGCTGCTTGTCCTTGGAAATGAACCAGCACCACTAAGCACAATGCTGTTTTAATTTTACAGAAAAGTACTTGTCTGTTGGTATTTGTACCAAAGGACACATGGAGCTACAAAGACGTTGCAGTTTTTCCACTAACTGTAAAAACATAATCTGTAAAAAAATATAATTCTTAATACAAAACGAAAAAATATTTTTTAAAAAAATCCAAAGGTAAAGAGTAAAAAGCAGTTTCTTTCTCTGAAATAATCAAATGAGTAAAATTGAAATACACACATTGAAGCTAGAAATTCAACTCGTTGTTTTAAGTATATGATGCTTTTCCTGATGAGCTTGGACATTCATATTTATCTAGATATTTATGTCAGGAAGCCACTCCTAAATGCATAAAATGTTTAGCAAAAGTTTAGCAAAAACAAATAAATTCCTTATGTCCCTTTTGGTAACCTTGCAAGAATAAAGTGATAGCCATGAACTTTACACAGAAAAAAAGTGTTATTACAATTAAGATCCTAATATAACTTTGAATACCAATTAATATCTATTTCATTATAAATTTCAATTTAATTTAAAATAGTTAGGGTAGATAAATAAAGTAGCCAGGAAATTCTAAACTTTTGGCTAATAAGTACATTTGGAATTTGGAGAAATGGTATAATCATCATGAAAAGTGACTGTTATGGTGGGAATACTGCCATTCATGAACACTCATTTCAGAAAAATGCATACAGACTAAAAAAATGTATTCTGAGTCCACCTATTTGAACAGGTTTTTTTTCTTTCATTCACATCTCTTTGTCAATTTTGTTTTTCTTGTCACATTGCTAGAATGTAAAATCCACGCATATTTTACTCTTCATAATAAGACCTGGTCACTCCAATAGTTTCTCCCAGCATTCAGATAAAAAAACCTGAGATACATGAGTATAGACAATGTAGTTTATTCCTAGCTAAAAGATTTGGGAGTGCCCAGTTTATAGGCTCTGAGTGAATTGATGCAACATATTAACTAATAGTTTGCTTAACTGTGGCTTATAAAATTTGTCATAAATGAATGTAGTCACAAAACACCCTTAACCATAAACATCATTAGCTTAATTCAGTATATAAAATCAAGAGACTATATTAAGGCTTATTACAGTATAGGATTTGTGTTCTCACCCTTAATGGTATAAGTCATTTTCAGTTAGATGGATATAAATTTGATTAATAAAATAAATAAACAAGAATGTAAGTGCTTCAAATCACATTGAACGTGTATCAGATATGTGTTTGAATGACTTAATTTACATAATGTTAAATTATAATTACATGGTGGTGTTCCTTTGCTTGCCTTTGTGGCAAATCAAACTATTATCTTTGATGAATCCAGATTTATTTATTAAATTTATATACTTTCCATCTCACTCTGAAAAGTGATTCTACCGTACTTAAGTTTACGTGCAAATCTACCAGTAAATTGAAAATACCTTCTGATAATGAATCTTGTGTAAGACCATGTCTGCGACATTGGCGTGGAATTAGATGCTCTAATTTTAGGTTATAAACACATATTTCTGAGTCTGCATTCTTTACCCAGGATTCTTCATTTCCATCATCACACTGTATCTTGAGTGTAATTAATAACTACAATACCAACAGTCAGTAATGATGTCTGCTTCTATGGGGAAAAAAAACAAAGAAAAATAGTAAGTAAGAAAGAAAATAGCAAAAAGAAAGAAAAGAAGAAAAATTATAAATAATCTACTTCTTTAGTACAAAATTATTTTTCTGTATATTCTCTTATGTGTATAATGTTAGATTGGGAGCTGCTATTAAGCTGTTTATACTATACATTGTATTTATACTATACACTGTATATGTGATCAAGTGGCAGAATAGTTGAGTTCATGCTGAAGCAGAACATAACTTGTTGTTTTTGTACAACAACAAACGATATATGTAAGCTTAAGTGTAAATGTGACTAGATTTATACTTTGTGTCATGAATGAGTATGGTTTGTTGAATAAGCCACAGTCAAATGTAATTCCAGATAGTCCTCAACTTACAATTGGGAGCAGGATAGCCATTAATAAAGAAGGTGGTTGTTAAGGGAATCATGCCTGATTTTACAAGCTTTTTTCCCCATGGCTGTTAAGTAAATCACTGCAGTTAAGAGAATCACAGTCGTTAAATGAATCCAGCTTGTCCAATTGAGTTTGAAGTCGGAAGTTGGCTGGGATGCTTGCAAATGGTGATCAGATGATCCCAGGATGCTGCAACCATGGTAAATACATGCTAGTTGGCAAGCATCTGAATTTTGAACATATGACCAGGGAGATACTGTGATGGTTGTTAAGTTCAAGGACTGGTCATAAGTCACTTTTTTCAGTGCTTTTGTAACTTCAAACCATGATTAATGTTTGTTAGTCAAGGACCACATGTATACAATATGCTGTAACTGAGTAAAACAAAATGTATTATGGCTTAATACCAGGGTTTTTTAATATGATGCTCATGGACACTGGCGTGGTGTATTTCACTCTCCTTATCCTTGGAACTTCCAATCCCATCCAACTTTTTTGTTTTTTTGCTTAGACTATGGCAACCATTTTGTGAAGGGCAAGCATCCTTTACAATAGCTGCTATAGCATCCATACTAAACTTTCAAAATTTCAGATTAGCTCAATGGCCAGAAAAATTGGAGACCTATGGCTTAGCATGAGATCAATTTCTAGACACTGTTGCTTAACAGCATGTTTCTAATACAGGTAGTTTTCGACTTATGACATTAATTTCTATTAGTAAGTGACACATTTGTTAAGTGAGTTTTGCCCTATTTTATGACCTTTCTTGTAACATTTCTTATGTGAATCACTGCAGTTCTTAAGTTAATAACTTGGTTGTTAAGTGAATCTGTCTTTCCCATAGGGTTTGCTTGTCAGAAGATTGCAAAAGGTTATCACATGATCCCAGGACATCGCAACTGTCATAGATATGACATAGATATGAGTCAGTTGCCAAGCCTCTGACTTTTGATCATGGAGTCATGGGGATGCTGCAATGGTTGTAAGGGTGAAAAAGGACCATAAGTCATTTTTTTCAGTGCCATTGTAACTTGGTATGGTCACTAAACGAACTGTTGTAAGTCAAAGACTACCTGTAATGGCAAGCATGTTGTAGGCATGTGTATGTATTCTACTTTCTCTTCCCTATGTTGGAAGTGTGGGAGGCAACACATTCTTGAAAGAATATTGGATTTAAAATTTCCTATATTTGAAACAAAAACTTATGCACATATGTCGTATCAAAAGTACATTGACACAGCATGATGTCAAGAGCAATAAGGAAGCACATTATAAAGTTCCCTACAGGAAAGAATTTGTGCAGGGTTGCCAAGTAACTTATCCTTCATATTCTGGCTTTTAAAATCCAAGGTACTTAATACTTTAAAATAGCTTTGGTCCTGCTAGCTAGACCAAAGATTCAGCATTCTTCCAAATATAGTAATTGAAATAACTTAATCGTTAAATTAGATCATCATTTAAAAAAACATGTAGATAATGATAAATAAAAATGCACTTCATCCTTGTTAAGAAATGGCTCTTTAATATTTAAATTATGTCATAATTGTACTGTCTTGCCATTTCTTATATTTGTTCATTTACATAATTTTTTAACTGCATTAGGCCAATAAGATAACTGAAATCCATTTTCTTTTCAGTAACTAAATAAATTAACTCTACTTTCAGTGAGTAAATGAATTAGTTTCTGTTCACTGGTTATATATCATTTAATGTAGAAAAATAATGAACATCAATATGAGAATTTGATGATATATTATTTTTTAATAATGGATCATATCTCAAGAACTGGATACTTAGAGAAAAATATTTTGTGTTCCTTTTTCTTCACTGTTGCAATTGATCCAATTAAAAACATCATTAATTGGAATAGTTGTCTTATCCTTTTCAGGTCAAAGAGCTTGGTTGGTTTAAAAAAAATTCTGATCAAAAGTAGAGTTTTAGTGATAGAAAACTGACTGTGTTCAAGTGAACTCTGACCTCCCCTATAGTCTTTCCTAGAACCTCACACTGAAGTTCTTACAGAACCTAAAGTTCTGTAGGATCAGGGGTGGGCTTCTGGAGATTCGCAGGGGTTCGGGAGAGCCCCTAGCTAAGATTATGTACAGTTCGGAGAACCTCCAAATCCCACTCCTGGCTGATTCCGCCCACCCCGCCCCTCCCAGGAGTCCCCATGCAGCCCATTTTGGATGCAGGTAAGTGCAAGGTGCGCACAGAGGCTTTGGGAGGGTGAAAAATGAGAAGTTCAGAAAGTTCAGAAATGGGCCTATTTCTGGCTTCCAGAGAGCCTCTGGAGCCAGGGAGGCCATTTTGCCCTCCTGGAGGCTCGAGGAAAGCCTCCGGAGCCCAGAGAAGGCAAAAACGCCCCCTCCTGCCATGGTGCAGGAGGCTGAGTAGGGCATGTCAACCATGGCCACGCCTACCCAGCAACTGGACAGAGAACCCTTTGCTAAAATTTTTGAAGCCCACTCCTGTGTAGGACCCAGTTTGAAAAATTGTAGAGAAGCAAAGTTGACCTTAGAGGAGGTATGTGTTCTGTCCTGGTCTTCCCCAAAAGCACTAAGCCAACTCTTGAGTCCCGTCAAAATCTCTTTTATTAAATTAATGTGAATTTAGTGCATTCACATTCAGCCAACGGCTTGGCAAACAGTCTTGCAAAGGTATACTAATTAGCTCAGAACTTATGTATCCTGGAAAGCTGCCCGGTAAATATTTCCACACGCAGTGCTGACAGGGAAGGGCTGGGTTACACAGACAAGTCTTCACGAGGCTGGAACGAACGAATGAACGAGCAAGTTGTTTCCTGCAAAAAAAACCTCCCCTTTTGCTTCTCTTTTAATCCTGATGGGAGGGGCCATTCATCGTCCACTTGTGGCCTTATTCCCACATCGACCCTGAGTTCTTAATTGTTCCTTCCTTTTGGCAGCTCTGCGCATGCGCAGGCTGGGAACCGGTTCCAGAAGCTCCCCAGCCTCACTGCTGTCTGAGCCCTAAGGCAGCTGATGACTGCCAGTCTGCCTTGGCCCCATCTCTGCCCCTGACGCAGAGCCCTCATCCAAGCCTTCCTCAGCCTCCAGGACTGGCCCAGGTTCCTTCCCAACCTCGTTGCTGTCCGATTCTGCTGCCAGCTCCATCAGCCGCTGGCGGGCCACAACAGTATGTGGAGAGTGTTAGCAAATCATGAGCTAGATCTGCATAATAAGGAAGCATGAGAAAGAAACTTAAAATTGCCATGCCTTGAATCTCTTCGGTATAAAAGGGAAAGAAAATATGTTGCCAGGTTTTCATGACTCTCTTATTGTGGCCTACATCAATATAATAAGATTCTAATATTTTTTTGTGTCTGTTTCCTGAATTGGCCTATCTTGAGGAGCTGGCATAAGCCATAGTATGGAAGATGATCATAAACACCATGACATAGGCATCAGGGCTGGTAGATTTAACTAATACAAATTAAATACACCTAGTCCTTTACCTATGACAATATTTGCAATTGAAACTTGTGACATCACATCTTACAACTGTATTGCTTAGTGGCAGAATTTGCAGTCCCAGTTTACCATTGGTAAATGAGACTATCTGTGTCTGGCTGCTCAAAAAAATCTGAAGTCCTAGATGTGTACGGTCACATGTTTTTCCAATGTCCCACTACCTGACTGTGTGTGAAAGTATTTAATTATTGAATAGCAGCTTGGAAAATTCCTAACTGTGGAGTGCTCTGCCAAAATGTATTAATATATTACTAAAACTGCATGCCCATTGTTAAGGAATTGCGTAGCTGATGTCCAATTGGATTCAGAGACGCTGACAAGAACTTTTGGTTTTATATAAATTAATATATTTACAGTAAATAAGGGAGAAAAACAGGGGCATAGTCAGGTAAATCAATACAGTAAGAACATTATCGGGTAAATCACAGAGAGCACACACAGCACCTAGAGGAAAAAAGACGGGAAACAAGGAAACTTCCCCTTTTTGCTCACAACAACCAATCACAGCTCAGGTTGCTTCCTGTAGTGGCCAGCTGTCTTTAACCAATTAGCTATAACTGTGTTCTTACTCATTCTTTACTGCTCCAGCTATTAAATTTTAAATATAATAACATCCATGTATATTTATTATAATCTGCATACATCACTTTTAAAATCTGGACTTGGATACTAACATTCTTGCAAATAATATTACCGAGTTTTTCTAATAACTTCTCCCCATGTAGGTAGCACCAAGTTGTGGGACTAAGAAAGCTAACAGATTTCACTTTCACTGACTAATAATCCTGTTTAAACTAGAATAAAATGGTTCTTTAAAAAAATAAGAACCATTTTGTATTGAAAATAAGATTAGTACTTACGAGTCTTTTTAAGAAATTTCTTGCTTTAAAAAAATTGTTATCATTTTGGGATGATATTTTAAGCAGTAAATTATGCAAGTCCAGCTAAACCATTTCCTGTTTAAACAAAGAAAGAAAGGGGGAAAATGGAATAACATTCACTTCCTGAATGATAGCATTCCAGTTCTGGCTACAGTATAACTGCCAATCAGAAGCCTTCTTAGAAGGATAATTTCAAATGCTGTTTACACGTTTTGTGATTTCTCTTTCTCATTCCTGGTGTTGTACCACTTGAAAAATGTCTTGATTCGTTTTGCTGGACAGCTGTATGAATGACCATAAAAGTTTACTTTCTGCACAGGATAGCAACATGAAGGGAAAGGATTGTGTGCTCCTCTGTAATTTCAGGTATGGTAATTACCAGGTTGTGACGACAGAAAAAGGCATATTTTCTTATGTTTTCCTAAGGAAAGCTTTCTTCAAAAAAAAATTTTTTTTATTAAAGCTTACAAATAGATTTAAAAAACTAAGAAAATATTGAAAATTTTAAAAAAGAATAGTAAAGGAAAGTAGAAGATAGAAAAGAGAGAGCAAAAGAAAATATATAAAAAATAACTCCTTAAGATTATATCTTGAATGTTGACTTTGTTTTTCAAACATAGTTTTAGTTCTAATTATTTATATTGCTATGTTGGCATGCATCAGTTACTAGGAAGAGACGGCAATAAATACTCTTCTTGAAAAATTGAAACATGAAGTACAGATTTAAAACTATTGCACAGTTTGAGAAAATAGCAGTACAAGAAATTATATAGATGAGGGTATTAGCTTGTCAAGCATCATGTTAAAGTGTAAGAAATTGTATTAAAAGTAATCTAGTTTGGCAGCTTATAAAATGAAATGAGACCTTTATATGGTTCCAGATATTGTAACTTAGAGTACTCTTTTGGAAAAATCTTTGTATACAGAAAGGGGACTATATAATTATTTATATTGCAGTTATAAAGTTATAAAGCAATACACAGTTTATATAAACTATAAACAGTAAAAAGAAAGTTAAACGGAATTCCTGGGAGGTTAATGAAATTACGGGTAATAAGATTTAGCACAGCAGAATACTGTGCAAGTCTTTAGTAATATTATTGTGTTTTTATATTTGAATAGCTGTATTTGTAAATTTCCTGTGAGAGCCAGTTTGGTGTGGTCGTGAAGACATCAGTCTGGAAACAGGGAAACAAAGTCAGCTGGGTAACCTTGGCCAATCATTTTCTCTCAGCCTTAAGAAGGAGGCAACGGTACTTCTGAAAAACCTTGCCAGGAAAATTGCTGAGACTTTTTTCAGGCAGCCTCCAAAAATTGGACAGGAGTTTGTGGAAGAAAAAAAATTATGTGGAAAAAAAGTAGCATAGAATATTTTGCAGAGGAAATGATCTGTCTTGGGGAACAGTTTATATTTTTCGTTATATATACAATAGACTCATTGTAGTTTTAAAACTCCAAAATGTTTTCTAATATAGTGTGATTTATAATTATAATTAACGTTCAAGTCATCTTGCCAGTACATGCAATCTTCACCCAATCTTATAAAAAGAAAAGCAGTCTACTAATAACACTTCTCTGGAAAAAGAACACAGAAAGGCTAAGATGCCTGCAATCACGTAGACAATCACGGAGAAAGGCATAATAGAAATATAGTCTGTATTTGCACGATTGTTGATGTCACTGAATGTTTCTCCCATCCTTTGCTAGAGTCTGCCAGCTGTGATTCATGAAATGATTCTTAGGCGCTGACTAATTCTGTGGGTTTTTTTTCCACTCCTCTCCTACATTCTTTGGGAAACTGTTGGGTTTTAAAAAGAGGACAGCATCTGTTAAACATAAAAAACAAACTTAACAAGCATAAAGAAAATTGTATTTCTCAGTGATACGCTTAAATATTCTCTGAAGAAGTTTTTATTTCTTTTGGGCAAAGTATCCCCTATAAAGTCAAATTTGGCTTTTAAAAATATCACTTTAAAAAGTTCATATCTGTAGGATAGTAAACTAAATTAACATCTTTTGTGGACATGTTTTTTTTATTCCAGATCGTTCAGAAAGAAATAAACCAGACCATCGTTCATCAGGGTGAGATTGTTTTTCTGTTTTTGTTCTGTTTATATTCTTCTATATTGTATCAAAAAGAATTAAGAAACTGTAATTGAATGAAAATATTAAAAACATTAATTTTGCATTTTAGATTTGCCCTGGTAATTAAAGTGCATAAAGGATCACATTGAATCCTTTAAAAATTTCAAATAGGGTAAACATTTTATTGGCTCCATCTGTATTCTCTTTTTAATTCTTGCATTTATAATATTCTTTGTGTAGGATTGAAAAACAAAAAAGTGCTCTAAAATACGCAGAGCTTTAATAAGTGTGACAAATGGAAAGAATTCTACTTTTTTTTGTAACACAGGGTTCAATATGCTACTTAAAGGCCAAATGTGCCCTTTAGCCCAGAAAATTTTTGTATCCCTGTCTCAGTACATTTTATAAACTATGATTAAAAATAATTAATACTATATTGTAATCTCTGAATGTAGCCACTGAAAGATGTAGGGACATTATGGAACTTAAAATGACTAGAATGTATTATTTAGTAGCATTTATTTATTGTGTAATTAAGCATCCACATATCATTGTAGAATAGATTAGTTTATTAATTGAATAGTCTTATGATATTATCAATAAAATAAAAAATACATAATCTTATTCTGGGATAAAATAATTAAAAGGAAATATAGTGATAAAATACATATGTGGTAATACAAGGGGCGCAGGTCCTTGTAGTTAAATGCATATCTCTCATGTGAGTCTGTCTTTTTTATATCTACAATTTGCATTACAGAACATTAGTCTCTGCTCCATCTTATCTATGATAATCTCAAAGATTATAAGCAATTTCAGATACCTCTTGAAGATAATAGCACCCAGTCAGTAAATGTAAATGGTTCATAAATAAGGAAGGCAGAGATATGGTTTACTTGAAATCTGTTACAGTAACAAATGGGTGATGACAAATTGTATTTCATAAATTGATATTATATATTGATAAATGTGCTTACCCATGGATATCACTAATCAATTAATTGATTATTAAAAATGGAAAATTTTTACTTCTTTATAATGATAAAGAAACACAAAAGAATTATATTCTTTTCTGATTCTCTGATTTGATTGCAGAGACAATGTTTTCTACCCATCAAGTATTTTGTTTACTTTAAACTACTGAATAGTGCCCCTTTATGATATTATTGCTAAAAACTGTTGCAGTTTTCTTACTTTTCAAGGTTGGAAATGTTTTTGACTAGGACCAGGTCATGTGTAATTTAATTAAAGGCAACATATAGCTTTAGGGCCATAGGTTGCTCAACCCTATATCTTAATTTATGTGCATTGTTATGTGCATTGTTAGTCTTTGGGTTTTTTTTTAACACAATGAATCTAGGTGCCAACAGCAAGGAATTTACTAATTACTTTACTTGATTCTTTTAGTGCATGCCTTGAGGTGACATGAAAGCTTTAATTGACCTGCTTCTCATGTAAATATTTTATAATTACTCAAACTTAGTTGAAAATGTGCAGTAGGAAATTATCAAAGTTGAATCAAGTTTATAAAAATACACCACACCAATATTGTATTGTACAATAGTATTGTGTTTATCTGTGTGACAGATCAGGACATTGATACCCTCAATAGGTATGAAATGTGACAGCCCTGTGTCGTATATTTTAGAACAGCGGTCCCCAACCTTTCTGACTTGGAGGCTTGGTTGTGTGTGGGGGGGAAGGGAATGGTTATTTGTGAGTGGCAGGTGAATGCAAGCACACACAGGTCCATTTGCGCAAATGGTGGGAGCAGGCACCCACTGCTCACACAAATGGAGCTTCACACTTGAGCGTGAGTACCTGCTGCTTGCGCAAGTGGAGTTGCACACGCAAGCACCCGCCACTCACACAGCCTGGTTCCAAATGGGCCAAGGCCTGGTAGTAGGCCACAGCCCAGGAGTTGGGGGCTCCTGCTTTCCATGTCACCCCTGTAATTTACAATTTATAAACTTTAGGTTAAAGACACTTGAATATTCAGAGCTAAGAAATACCTCTGTAGAAAAGAAAGTTTTATGTGGATAAGATAACTTTTTCCATTATAATTTATATTTTATCAATTCTAATTTCTAGTATAGCATGTTTAGCATGCCAGGGCACAAAAGTCAGAAATGGTTATAAAAAATACAAATAAAACTGTAGCTTGGCTAGCTGAATTTACCAGATTTAGTTGGTTAAACCTATCAGGAATCTTAATCTTTGAGGGCATTTAGTGAGCAGTTTCTAACACAACAGACATAAATACAAACTGAACAATTAATAACCTTGGGTAGCTCACTGGAGAAGAGCCTAAAGCTGGGAACAATTGAGAGCAAAAGAAGAATGGGACGGCAGAGAATGAGGTGGCTGGATTGAGTCACTGAAGCAGTTGGTGTGAGCTTAAATGGACTCCAGAAGATGGTAGAGGAGAGGAAGGCCTGGAGGAATGTTGTCCATGGGGTCGCGATGGTTGGACACAACTTTGTGACTAACAACAACAATTTGATTGAGTGTCTTTCTAGTGAATCTTTCAGTATCTGTTAAGCATCTGCCTGAGCTATTAGTAAATCAGGGTTTCCAATATCCTGAACTGTGCAAGTAAAAGTTTCCTAAGTTATGTTTATTTGATTGTTCTTACTTATGTTATTAAAGGTCAGGCTGTTTTGAGCAATGTGGTACTTGAATGATAATGTTGAAATATACGATGTTGTGCCTTGAACTTGTACCAGTCTCTGAATGGTCAAATAATTCTATACTGAGGTTATTCTGGCAAGTCACTAAGGCATGTACTGGTAGTTGTAAAGGTAGAATAGCTCTTTAAAATGGGTTTGGATAATGTTTCTTGTATGGCACACCCTTAAAAATGGTTTTTACCCCCTAAAAGTTACATACATGTGCAATGACAGTTATAATACTTGGGAGTAAGATAAACAGTCCAGCCTTTTTAGAGCGAGTTGCAAGAGAGTTTGAAGAGCCATTTCTTAACACAAATTTAAATATTTTAAAAGATAATGAGAATTGCCATAATCTCCCTTTCCCAGAGGGGAGTAAAATGATGTAGTAAAATGATACATCATTTCTGAGTGCCTTAAATATCAGTCTATACATCCTGGGGGTGACTTTGGGTCAGTCACTGTTTCAGGCCAACCTATCTCACAGGGTTGTTTTAGGGAAAATAGAAGAAGGAAAGAGTATTAGATATTTTTTCTACCTTGAGTTGTTTGTAAAAAATAATAAAAGTGGGATACAAATAAATAAAATAAAAATATGTACAAATTAAGGTAAATATTGATCAGCACTTAAAATATGATTGCATTTCATGAGTATATCACAGGTTAGGATGTATTTATATTAGGATATAAATAAGAATTGTTTTCCTCAATGCAATATAGTAGAAATGTAATTAGAGACAGGATAACATTGAACATTTTGTTACTATAGCTATGCATACTATAGTGATGCATTTGGAAAGACAAGGTTTGAAGAAGTATGGTTGTATCACACTAATTTAGAATGTCTGCACACTGCACATTCATAAATGGCCACTCTTTTAAGCTTGTACTTCAAAATGTATAGAGGGTGTAACTCAGCTGAGTCAGGGAGAATTTGGAACAAGCTGTTACTGAGCAGAAAGATAATGTTTTTGTAGAAGAGATTCTTCCTTTTATAAAGATTTCATAATCTTAAAAATTATCTGTAGTACAAAATATAAAAGAACAGCGGGAATGAGTTATCTGGATCTTAAACGTTTAAAATATGAAGTATTAACATTGTTTAAATTCTGATCAACAAAACTTATTTCCAAACACTTTTGTTTTGTAGCATTAATGTTTTAAAAATAAATTTGTTGCTATCTAGTTTTGTTGTGTTGGAATTCACAATGATTTAACTTAATTTAATGTTTTTATCCTATTGCTATACAATGTTGGAATATACGATGTTGTGCCTTAGTTTTACGTTGAAACCCCAAACTAATTTGTCCATCTGGGAGAGCTAGTATTTAAGAGCAAAACTAATTTGGTGAAGGATAATTCATCATTAATATTCTCACAGTAAATGGTTTGAAATGAGCAATAGCTGAAGATCCAGAAAACAAGCCAGTGATTCACTCCTGTGTGAGATAATAGAATTATAGGGAGTTTTAACCTCCTCTGTTATTATAAGAGCAACTGCAGATGCTTTCCTGATGTTTTTCTGTCTCCTGTATTCTGGTTTGTATTTGGGAATTAAGAGTTTAGAGAATTGCAACAGTGATAAACATGTATTGTTGATGTTGACAACAGGTGACAAAAAATAAAAGTCCTTTTGTAAGCGAGCTCTATCACATTTGGTAGATTTTATAATGCCTATAAACATTATTTTCCTCACTTTAGAAATTTCTACAAAAATACAGTACTGTTTCTCCTCAGTTCTCTGTATTTTCGTTAACAAGAGAAGGGCTGTTTGTTCCTACTCAGAGCAGGAATCTTCAAAATTATAGCAGAAAACATACCCAATCCTCAAGGGACACTCAATTGTTGACACTCAATTTGCCTTCACTTCTGGAGCTACTTATTAAGTCACGTCAGATTTTTAAAAAGGTTAGAAGCTGTAAAGTGAGGAGGGTTGCCTCTCTTTTCCTCTCTTGATGACTTGAAAGGATAGTAGGGTTCCTGAAGTGATATGGTGCATTGAATAGGAAAATAGGAAGTAAAAAGTAAAAAAATATTCTACTACAACTTCTAGACCTATTGCCTCTCATTCTTAGGTAATGTATAACCTGTATTCTTCTCCTTCATAGTATATGCATTAATCTGTTTGTAGTTAGACTTCATTACCAAAGCACAAAAAAATTATATAGATCAATTTAGTTGAAAAATGAAGCTTTTATATCGTTAGGTTAATGTGAAATATATTTTATGATAAAAAGATAGAGAAAGAGAATCATAATATGTCTATTAACATTGTATTATGTGGATTTCAGCCACCAGAAATATTAACATCCTGCCTGCGCTGCTCAGAAATTTTTCAAATAACGTTTCATAGATATTTTTCAATAATTACATGCAGTCTCTTGCTTTAACAGTAACCAGAGAAACTAAATGTTTGTGGCGACAGCTGTTTTATTGTATATAATTTTCTAGGGTTGCCTGTTGTTTTTTATTTTTATTTTTTGCTAAAGTTCAACATGCATTAGATAAAGCTATACACATTAAAATAATAGAACATAAAATAGATTATATTACTTTTATATAGAATTACTTTCTCTAGCTATCAGCCTCTGGAAGAGTTAAGGTCTGAGTGATCATATGAAGGATTCTAATTTAATAATTTTATTGAAGTTTTCAATAAATATAGTTCAAACTAATGCAGACTAGAAGATAAAAGAGGCCAGAAGGTGCAGAAAAAGAAAAAATAGGAAAAAAGGCAACAAAGACAAAGACAATAATAAAATAAAAAGTGCTTTTCAATCTTCATCACACTAATGTATGTGATGATTCTCACTGTCCTAAATTGGTTTCTGGATTTTGGATTATATCCCAAATATAGTCCAAATATAGTAAAATAATATATTTTACCAATATATATTGGGGGAAAAAAAGCCCGGGGCAAAACAATCAAAAGAAGTAGAAAACCCAAAATATATTGTCTGCAAAAATATTTATCTGTTCATTTCAAGGATGATACAATAAAGGACAAAATGAATGAGTTCAACCAGCATATTAAATTATGGTTGACTTAAAAAGGTTTCTATTAAGTTGGACTAGCCACAAACCATGAAAACTGAGTTCTCACAATAGGGAACTAACCTTAACCATACTACAGTTTCGTACAGTGTTGTACAGTATATACCAAGTTAGTGCAGAGTTAGTACTAAAGGCATCACTTCCATCCATTTTCCTGTATTTTGGTGCATAGAAACAATTGCCAGTATACAAATACCAATATCCTGAAATAACTGATAAATTGGTAAACAACTGAATGTTTTCCTGTAGGCATGTGGCAATCAATCCCTGTAGTTCTCCTTTCCATAATTGGTTTCAGTCAATCAGTGAAGAAGGAAAAATTTACAATTTTTCAGCAAATCTGCTTGTTTACAATAATTACTATAAGTAGTCCTCGACTTAACAATCAGTTGAGCTCAAAATATCCAATGCTAAACAAGGAGTTGTTGAAATTTGCCCTATTTTAACGACCTTTCTTGCCACAGTTGTTAAATGAATCACTGCAATTGTAAAGTAAGAAACACTGTTGTTAAGTGAATCTGGCTTCCCCATTGACTTTGCTTATCAGAAGGTCACAAAAGGTTCATCACATGACCCTGGGACATGGCAACCATCATAAATACATGCCAGTTGCCAGGCATCTGAATTTTGATCACATGACCTCGGGAATGCTGCAACAGTCCTAAGTGTGAAAAAGAGTCATAACTCACTTTTTACATCGCTGTTGTAATTTTGAACAGTCACTGAAAATGGTTTGAAGTCAAGGACCACCCTAAACAATGTTTTTGAATAATTCTCTAATAAATGGTCTGTATTTTTGTATAATGTATAATTCTATTTTTGTTCTGCTTTTCATTTTCTAAGCCAAGGTCCCTTGTCATCTATTAAAGCAGCAATCAAGAGAAGTAAGTAGATTTTTGATCTGTTATATCTATCTAATGAATACTGAAGAGTTGAACAAATGTTTATTAAGATTTTTATTAAACAGACTGCAGGTATTTTGGTTTTTAGTGTTTGTAAGTTGCTTCACCATTGCAGATATATTATGTTTCTTCCTTGCACTTTCTGTTACAGATATTTCAAATTCCAGGATTGATTATCATGATGACCTGATTCTTGTTGTTTAGTTTAACAGATAAATTTGTTTCTTTTTGAGCTCTTTTAAACAGAAATCAAGATAACTTATCAAAATTGTGCAAGTTACATGCAATGTATTTAGATAAAAATAAATGAGTTAAATTATTCATATCAGTTGTTTTCCTTTCCACTGAACATACCTGTTTTTAAAAAATATTGATAGGTAGAGTACTTTAAATGTATTTCTTTGCTTATATTTCATTCTCATTTTCTAGTATAAAAACCTGAGCTGGATTGCAGTGTTTGTTATTTACTCATTTTATGAAACAAGAAAATGCTTGAACTTGTATTTTTCATTTCTTTTCTGCAAGTTTGTGAGAAAGATATCAGAAGCTCTATTTTATGTTATCTGCACTTTAATAGAATATTTGATTTCTATTATGTAGTTAATCTGAACAAAGTTGGTTGAATGTATCACTATCATAAATTAAAATATGAAATTGGCCAACATTTCTTTCAATTTGGATGATGAGGAAATTTATAGTTAATCCAAAACAAACTTTTTCAAAAATTATCCTTGTAAAGGAAGAAAAAAAACAATTGTAAAACTTGCTATGGTTTGTTATTATAATGCTTATGGTTTAATGTTAATTATGAACCAAAATTAAGCAGGCTGATAGAAGTATTACATTATCACACCTGATCTGGAATCCAAAGGAAAAGAATCTGGTTCTTGCTTCTTCTGTCTAATAAATATCAATATTCAATTTATTTTTTAGATGAGCCTGTAATCATGTCATTGTATTTAGTGGTTGTAAACTATATTATGATATAGCATAGTGGGATATTATTAGCATTCATTTGATTTTAGAGTTATTTTAATAGCTGAAAGATTTGTCTAATTCTGGTGTTTTTGTATCATTTCAGTCAGTACAAATCTAAGCAGCTTACAATATCAACAGCTTAATATTATCAGAAAATAAATAAAAGTTTATTTATAAATCAACAGCTTATATAATAGCAGCAGCAAATGAATAAATATAACAATTTATAGTATCAACAGCTATATAATAGCAACAGCAAATGAATAATCATTTACAGATAACCATAACAATAATACAAATTCCATCTTATTATAATCAGTCAAGAATTGTAGAGCTTATTAATAGCGCCACCATTGTTCACCACAGGCACAATTATCCCTGACATCAGGGTTGTGAAGATCCAGGCACAAATCGCATATATCAGTGGTAGCTAAACTTTTTGGGCTCCCATGCCAAAAATTGCATGCCAGCACCCAGAAGGCAATGCGCGTGGGGACCCCACGCCCCCTGCGCATGCGTATATGACCCCCCATGAGCCCTGAGCATCTCTGCGCATGTGCATGCATCTCTCACCCTCATGCATATGTGCCAGATAGCTGACAATCAGCTGGAAGGCGTGTGGCATGTGCACATGTACAGTGGGGCTCTTCCAGGCGACCTCTCGCATACCAGCAGAAGTAGATCTACATGCCACTTCTGGCACGCGTGCCATCGGTTCACCATCACGGGTATATATTATGATATGGTGTTCTACTCCAGTAGCCCCCCCCCCCTTTTGGATGCCAGGGACTGGTTCCATGGAGGATAGTTTTTCAACGGACCGGGAGGTGGGGGTGGTTTTGCATGTTGCCTTATTCTTTTCAACAGAGTCCCCGCAGAAAATGCTTGCTTCAGAGTGTCTTCCAATTATAGTTCATATGGTTTGGACCACTGAGCAAATTCTCTGCATGAATACTTTGGTTGGATGGTTCTATTATCCAACAGATAACCAGGTTTCCAGCCATGAGGACTTTAAAAGTGATAAGTAGCACCTTGAACTGCAACCAGAAACAGAATGGCATCCACTGTAGCTCCTACCATAATTGGTCCTATAGAACTTTGTAATTCCTTTAGCATGTGTGAAACAACAATTTGTACCAGTTGTAGTCTTAGGATAGTCTTCCAGGGCAGTCCCATGAAAAATGCATAATAGTATTCCAACTGTGAAATGATGGCGTGAGCGACTGTTGCTTGTACTTCTGGCTCCAGATAGTGAAGCACCTGGCGGGCTAGCTGCAGCTAGATAAAGGCTAACCCTGAGTACAGGTTTCACCGGCTATTCCGACAGCAGCTGAGAGTTCCAGAAGACCTACAAATTGTGGACTAGCTCTTTCTAGGGGAACAGAGCCACATGTCTACCCCAGGCCAGAGATGTGGTATGCTGATCTGTCTGAAAACTGTAAGGCTTAGAACCTTAGCAAGATGGAATGGCTGATGGCTCGGAAGTCACGGACTGTCTGACAAGGCTATTATTTGCATTGTAATAACTGAAAAATAGACTATTTGAAGTATATTAATTTAGTCTTAATAATAAATTATTTGTAATGTTCTAGATAATATAATTAGGTGGCAGGCTAAATTGAGTCTGATAAATGAATACTGCTTCACTTCCTTTTCATCCCTTCACTCATAAGCATTTTTGTCAAATTCTCACATTTTTTTTACTTCAAACTAACATTGTTGCTTGTATGGAGTTGTCATATATATAAATACAATTTTACTAAAACACTTTTCATATTTCCTGTAACCATTTTTCCAATTTTCCAATCAAAGTAACTTTTCCCCAGCTTTTGGAGGGCAGGGGGAGCTGATTAAAGAGAAGAACCAAAGTTTCTCAAGATTAAAGTCTTTTTTCAGAAGATATTTTTAGGACAACTGTTAATGACATTAATAGTTCTAAAAATGTTTATCTCAATGAAAGTTGTCTCTCTTTCATGTTTTCCCTTAATTGGAATAATATTTCAGCAAAAACAATTATAAGCATTGGAAGAAACTTTTGCCAGAGTGCACATAAGTTTATAATGGTGTCATCTTGATACCACAGTAATCTTCCCCATCTGCTTTCCCTTTCTGTACATTTGTCCTGTTTAGTCCCACTGAACACACTGATTATGTGAACATATGTACAGATAAACATTTGTGTACGTACTGAAATCTGTTGTATCCCTCCCTATATACTTGCCTCTTTTTCTTTAGAAAGAAGGAAGGTTTTCCTTTATGTGTAGTTTATCTACACACAAGCATTTCCTTGCTTGCTCACTTTCTATTTTCAAATATACACAATCATTTCCAACAAAATCTTTAACAAAATAACATTTAATGAGATTGCTGTATGTAAAACATTATTACCTCTTCCCAGTCTGCAGTAGTTCAGATAGTATGTGACATACTGGTGAATGCTTATGCAGCAATTTTACTTAAAGTTGTTATATATACCATAAGTATGTACACATGCACACATGCATGCGTACAGGCATATTTTATTTATTTATTATTTACTACATTTTTATGCCTCCTATTTCCCCTACAAGATGACTCTGGAATTTAATTATAAATAACTGGTAGCTTTTACAAAAAGATGCACACAATTACTTGTATGCATGCTTACAATGTTTTTGTTTGAAAAGGTGATAGGGAAGGTTGATGGAGAAAAGTACAGACAGTGCCTGAGTTAGGAACATGTTTTGTTCCTAATTGTCTTTAACCTGCATTTGTGTTTTAAGTTGGACTGCCTATTACTACAAATGGACTGCCTATTATTAAAACTGACAGATTGAGTTCCTTCCTTGAGCTGGTGAAGAATTGAAGTTGTGCAGTGCTTTCTGGAATTGTGGGAAACAGGCTATATATTAAAAACGTATGGCTTCGGTGATACCTGAAACCATTGCATAGCTTCAGTGCTTTGTGAGCTCAAGGAAGGCAATGCTGTCCACCATTTTTAGTAATAGGCAGCCCTTTTGTATCTATGGGTTGCCTTTAAGTTGGACATTCTTAACCTGGACACTGTATGTATGTAAAAAAAATGCTTTAGCATTTATTAGGTTTCATTGTATAGTTCCATAGCTCTGGGGAGAAAATAACAGTATTATATGTCATCACATTAGATAAGTTACACCAAGAGATTTTGAGTGACTTAATGTCCCTAAGGCTGAACAGGATTTGAAATTGGATCTCCCCACACCTAGTGTAACATTCTAATGCCCCAGAGATCCTTATCTCACTGCCAGAAAGCTTTCTAAACTCAAGGAGTTCTCTAAAACAATTTCAGTTAAGACTAAATGACTAAAATGGAAAAGGAGATTTTATTTATAAGCAGAAATTTATGCATTGATCTTAACTGAAAATTTTCTGTTAGATTCCTTATGAGCAGATTTATAATGAAGCATAGTGAGCCTTTATCTTTTAAAAGCAGTGATATATTATGATAATAACAAGAGAGAGATTCTGTTTCCCAAAGATAAATCTGTTTATCTGAATGTCCAAAACCCCAGAGAGCCAATACAACCCACCTGGCCTCTAGGCAACACACCTACAAGTACTCAAAGGCTAGTACTCAGTTTACTATATCACTCTTTCCCTATTTTACTACAGCTCTACTCCAATTATTATGGACATGTCTTCTCTGTGTAAGCCCTACTTCTGAAGAACAGTAAGTCTTCTATTGCTTTAGGCTGCTTCCAGCTATTTTAGTTTACCAAACAAGCACAAACCATCTTCCCTCTGATTCCCATACCAACACCAGCATACTGGGCTGTGTCTCTACTCAGCTTTTATAGCCACACATTGCTGGTCATTTTGCAGGCAGCCTATCTTCTGACACTGAAGGAGAGTATAAAAGGAGCTTGTGGTTTTCCCAGAAAGAGTCAATAATAAGGAAATATGAACATCTGTTGCAAAATTGATTACTAAGATAGAGAAATCAAAGTAACGTTTTGCCATTGTAGAACATGGAAGTTTGGAGTCATTTTACTATCTTCAATGACTAATACACCCGTGTTGAAGAGTCAGGGAAAAAAAAAGTACCAACAACTTCAAAATAAGGAAATCGTTTAATTCCGTTGTTTAAATAGATACAGTATAAAGCTGCTGGTTATTTTTTCCCCTTCTTTTTAAAGTCAAATTTGAATTTAAAAACTGGCATTTAAAACACTGCCAGAGTTCATTTTGTGGGGGAAATACTCTATGATACCCTTATCTAACTAACAAAGACAGTCTAATGGATCTTTACTGTTCATCTGGTTTGTTCTTTTTCCTCTTTCTTTATCTTCTTCTATAACCCTTCTTTTTCTCCTTTAGCACTCATGAATAGTGCAACTCAAATATGCCCCGTAGAAGAGGTATGTCTTTTCTCACTTCCCCGCCTGGTGCTTTGCTTCTATAAATTTTAAATGGTGCAATTAGAATAATTTGCTGCTGCATAATCAAACAATATTTTTTTGCTAAATCATGTTATCTGGAGAATATTCCTTCTACTTTGCTATTATTTTAATTATATAAGATAAATGCAAATGATTTCATTCAAATAAATTTTCAGTTATTTTAATAATATTTATAATGAGAAAATCTATAGTTAAGTCATTTTACATAATTCAATGTGCTCTAACATAATTACCTAACATAAGAATTAATTTTTGTTAGTAGTAATATTGACTGAATCTTACTGAGGCTATGCTTGGAATTATGGTATTACTGGAAATGCTCAGTCCACTTTTCGCTTGTCGTTTGAAGGCACAGACATGAAATGGGGGTCTCAGAAAAGTAGGACAAATTGATTGAATCCATCACATATTCTTTTGGTTCACATAGTATGCTAAGTCAAATCTGATGAATATATATGATGATTGATGTAGTAAAATTTGATGAATATATATGATGGATCACTAAGTAATTTCTGATTTATAAACCAGAAGTCGCTCACTTAATAATGTTAAGCCAAAATCCATATGGTTTAATTTAGTGTGTGGGTATTTCTCATACCAGACTTTTTGCTTTTGTACTAAAATGAAGTCAGATCAGGTATATGTGAATGTTAAAGACCTTAATAAATCAACCATATACAGTATATTTATATTTTAACATTGTGGGACTAATTTTGAATCCTGTATATATTATCCCATGAGCTATAAGGTATATCTAATGAAATTTCCTTAATCTCAGAGCCATAAGGAGATGCTGATCAAATGCTGGACTTAAATATTATGTTAGCAGTGGTAAAAATTAATTGTCTGCCTTTTTTTTTAAATTAGCTTCTCGGACAACTTATCACAGTGAACAGCAAAGAGAAAGAAGGTATGTTAATAGTCATTTGTAATTATTCTACCAATAAAATAAGTGTAAGAGGTGACTTATGACATATAAATGAAAATGTTGCTATAGAGCAAGGGTCTTCAAACTTGATAAGTTTAAGACTTGTGGACTTCAACTCCCAGAATTCCCAGCTAACATGACTGGAGGAGGAATTTTGGAAGTTGAAATCCACAACTCTTAAAAGCTGTCAAATTTGAAGACCCCTGCTATAGAGCAAGGGTGTCAAACTCATGTCATTATAACTTTCCAAAATATTGGGGAAAGTGGCTAGGGTGAAAGAGTTTGTTATGTGCACATATGCTGTTATCACAAAGAGATAAATCAAGTCTGTTGAGATTGAATATACAGAATACTATTGATTTTTGTGGACTCCACAATATTTTATATGTTGTGGTAATTCGTTTAATTAAAAAAAGAATTTGAAAAAAAAAAACTAAAAAAAAAAAAAAAATAATAAAAAAAAAAAAAAAAAAAAAAAAAAAAAAAAAAAAAAAAAAAAAAAAAAACAAAAAAAAAAAAAAAAAAATAAACAAATTAATTAATAAAAAAAAATATAAAAAAAAAAAAAATTAAAAAAAAAAAAAAAAAAAAAAAAAAAAAAAAAAAAAAAAAAAATATAATATATTTATTTCCAACCATTTTTCCCCCCCTTTCCCCCCAAAAAAAAAAAAAAAAAAAAAAAAAAAAAAAAAAAAACCCCCCCCATGCCTCTTAAATGCCCAAAATGATATATCTGTTATGCTGAGGTATTTGTATAGATTGGACTTTAGCGGCAGGGCAACCATTCACCAGGGCCAACCACAGATGTCATGGGGCATATATAGTATGGGACAGCTACTAATGCATCCTCACAAGGTAATAAAAATATAGAAAAACAAATGAAGTTTATTATTCATATACATTCACTATATTACATATTTTATACATGGCCCATGACAATTCTTCAATGTGGTACGGGCAAACCAAAAGCTTGGGCAGCCATAGTTAAAACGAATCTATGAGGATATTTCAAAAATTCAAAAATTGAATTCTTGCTAATTGTAAGAATGTTGGAGGTTTTTTTTGGCCTCTTAGATATAGGAAACAAAATCAAGGTGGCAAATGGACTTATCTATGGGCGCTAATGTGTTGAAGAATGAGAAAAGGTGTTTCCCAGCAACTGAGTTAGAAAAACCCAAAATAGTGTGTAATCATAAATGACTGAATTTGGTCTTAATCTTTTTTCCCCATCCAGACGCCCTGAAATCACAATAGTTGCAGCTGAGCCACTTGGACCATCCTCCTGGTTTCCAGGTGGAAACTGTGTCCCTCAACAAGGGCTACTGTTCCAGTCAACTCATAGCCAGACACCTTGGAGAACCACTGAACTTGTTCCAGCAGAGGTGAGGAAGCACAGGATTTCCTTCTTGGTTCAAGTTGGTGTTTGTTTGAGCATTAATGTAGTGAAATAACTGTGGTGTCAGAATTCATTGTTAGCAGCATTTAGGACATAGACAGTGAGTTCAGGAGAAGAAATGGCGAACTAAAGAGGCAAAAAGTAGAACTGACGATCATGGCATAATAAAAAGGCAGCAGGTAGACTGGCTTTTGAAATTCCCCCCCCCCCCCCCCCCCCCCCCCCCCCCCCCCCCCCCCCCCCCCCCCCCCCCCCCCCCCCCCCCCCCCCCCCCCCCCCCCCCCCCCCCCCCTTCCTGAACAAGAAGAACACTTGAGATTTCCATAAATTCTTCAGACAATTGCTTCTCACGAGGCAACTATGAGACTGCAGTCTCTGGCAATTTGGAGGTCTGGGAGATAAAGGGAATACAAGGTAGTTCTAGACTTAAAACAGTTCATTTAGCAACCATTCAAAGTTACAAGAGCACTGAAAAAGGTGACCGCTTTTTACACCTATGACCATTGCAGCACCCCCCTAGTCACGTAATCAAAATTCAGATGTCTGACATTTGGTTCATATTAATGATGGTTGCAGTGGTCAGGGGTCATGCGATGACTTTTACAACCTTCTGGCAAGCAAGGTCAATGCGAAAGCCCTATTCATTTAACAACCATGTACTAATTTAACAGCTGCAGTCATTCAATTCACAGCTGTGGCAAGAAAGATGGTGAAATGGGGCAAAATTAAAAACACTTAACAACATACATTTTGGATTCAATTATGGCTGTAAGTCAAGGACTACCTGTAATCGTTTTGCTCTAACCCCAGTTGATGCCTTCAAAAAATACTGGGTTTATATACTTACTTTATTAAGCAGTTTTGGGAATTACTTGTTAGCTGCTTTTCAATTATTAGGAACCTTTGCATTGACAAATTGTGTAGTGAGTGTCAACCCTCCTGGGTAAACCAAACAGGAAACATGATTAGATGAGCTAAATCTACTTTATTCCAAGGCTACATTAATAGAGTCTGAAAGTGCAAACTTTGCATCCTCTACTTTTAACTGCTTGCTCCGTTCGGGTGGGTCCTTCCTTAGTTTCCTCAGAGCATAAAGTGACTTGGACTGTTATTTGATTGTTTCCTAAGCAGCATCTCTTCTCCCCTTTCTTAAAGGTCACCCATCCCCCCCCCCCCCCCCCTCTCTCCCCCCCCTCCGCACTCCTTCTGCTTGCTCCTCCGCCCCCCCCCCCCTTGCTCCCCCTCCTCCCCCGTTGAGTTTCCATCAATCCTTAGCAAAATACATTTTTAAATACAAGTTTACAGCCTTAAATTTTTTTTCTGGAATAAACAGCAAAAGAGTGAAACTTTTATGGAAAAAAAACTTTGATTTTTAGAAAGTTACAAATAGATTAAGAGTCCAGATAACTTTGAAATAAAATTTTAGAATTAATTATAAGAGTCTTCCTCATGGGATAATGCTTTGGTTTTGATTTTTTTTTTTAATGATACAATTTGAGGCTTGGACATTAGAGGGAACCAAAAAGAACAAATATTACCATTAAAGGAGAAGAATTCTTCATTTTGACTTAATAATACAGGATGGAGAAAAATATTTTAACATTCAACATATTAAAGGATACTTTTTGAACAATGGACCCAGAAGTTAATTTTAAGAATATCTGCTTCTACAATAGATTGTGTTTAAAAAAATGTTATAGAAGAGGAACAAGTTTTACCGGACACTGAACCGAAGCTGATTTGAAGGTGAATTTGAAGATTTAAATGACAGAATGATATGAAAAAATATTTACATTTTGCATACAAAAGAAATCAGCTGATACCTTAATAATTAATAAGGATATATGCACAACAAGCCGAGAGAGTGGCTTGGATAATTTTCCTATATAGTATTTATTTACAAAAGATGCTTGTTAAGGTGTTGAAGAATTTTGGGAGAAAAAAAAACAAAGAAAAAATTAAAAGAAACAAAGTTATAGAGCAAGGGTGTCAAACTGGCCTGCAGGCTGCATGCGTCATGCGCAGGCCACGCCCACCCCAGCTCTGCAAAGACAAAAAAGTCGCGATATGTCATGATACATCACGTGACATGATCGAATTTGACACCCCTGTTTTAGAGCATTATTTGAAAGGACTAAAGATCAAAATTGTTAAAAGTAAAAGGAAGGAATATAAATTTGGTTTATGTAATCATGGTTAGAACAGGTGTTATTATCTCTGATACCTCTTAATGTGCATTAGCTGATCAGGACTGAAATGATGAGATTTTTAAGGATTTGTTTTTTGATAATATATGGGATATGGGAAGAAAGAATATTTATGTTTTGAAAGAAGGTAACAAGTTAACTAAAATTGCTTATGCTTGTGATGAAGGGGGATATAATTTCGTTATTTCTCTTCTTTTTGTTTGCCATATTATTTTTTCTTTTCTATTATTTTGTATTTCCTTTTCTGGACCTTTTTCCTTTTATTTTTTTAGTTTGTATTAGTTTTTTTAATTATTGTTGGAATTTTAGTAAAATTACTATTAAAAAGCATTTAGGATATGGACCAGGATTTTTTATATTTATAAATGCTGAATTTTTAACATGAATAGTGTGTACATTTGGTATTTTTATTTTTCAGCCACCTTCATATGAGCAGGTAATCAAAGAGATCAATCAAGTGCCAATCATCCCAGCCAGCAATAATAATGCTGCCTGTGCTGCTAATTCTAGACGTACTACTACATCTTCAACACAGACTGACTTTCAAGAAGAGATAATCAGCAATTTGCCAGCAATAAATGTGAAAAATAATATTTCCATTATCTCTGAATGCAGAAACATTCCAGGTACATTGCTGTTAATTATATTTTGAAGATGTTTAAAAGGATTGTTTTGGGTAGATTTTTTAAAAAAATTGATAGATGTATTATGCAAAATAAATGTTGAATTAGTTTCAGCTATTTTTTGTGTTGATTGACACAAAAGTCTTATAACTGAAATAAGATGGCGTTGGTATATGTAATAAAATTTAATGCACGCCACCAGGACACACTCGTACATAGGGGTGGGATGCTACCGGTTTGGCCCGGTTCTATAGAACCAGTAGCTCTAAAGAGCAGCTGACACTGAACCAGTTCGCTGTGACGACCTTCTGATCGTCTGTTTGGTCCATCCTCCTGCCTGGGCTCTTGACTGTCCTTTATTTCCTGCTTTTTCAACCTCAACTGCTTTGCGCAGCACAGCTGAGGTTGAAAAAGCAAGAAAGAAGAGGATTTTCAAACGCGCACCCACGCGCAGCGCTTGTCAGCTGTCCGGCCAATGTTATTTTGCAAATGCAAAACGCACTCTCACCGAACCACACCGGTTGAATCCCACCCCTGCTCATACAATTAGATTTTCAGAAATGAAATGGTACTGGACTTTTATTTGGATACTCAAGCTTAGATGTTGACATAGATATTGAGTATTGGGTAATTGAAAAGTACTGGATAATTGAAAATCTAGGAGAATATAAGCCAAAAATACTTTTCAGAAGATATAAATAAACTATAAAATATGAACTCAGGGAAAAGGTCTTTCTTGCCTGTAATATCCAAACTTTAAATTCCAAACTTCTTGCAAACTGAAAATAATTTTCCAGTTACTTTAAGAAGTGAACAAATATTTAGTTAAAGACTACTACAAGGACATATTTTTCAAGCTGATTTTTCTGGTAAAAAAAATGTAGATTAATTTTTATTAACAAAATTTCTGTGCCAATCCAATCCCTAAGATGTATATCTTAACACTGTCATAAAAAAAAAATCCACCTCCAACACATTTTATATCTCACCAGTAAAATGATCCATCAATGTTACATATGTATTGTTGATGATCCTCAATTATCATGATTGAAATGACCAAAAATACTTTAAAGAATCTTATTTACACAAACTGTTTATCAGCAAGTAAATTCTAATGCACATACAATTATTTTAAAAGTCATATCTGGTTAAGATATAGTAGTGAAAAATAAACATAAATAGACCTAGTTAAGATATAACCTAATCAAAGTTCTTCCCAAATTAAATAAATTCTAGCTTATGTATGAATTAACTGAATCATTTATATTTGTATATAAATAAAAGTACTTATGAGGTTTGAAATATAATTTTTGCATATGTTTTCAAAATGTGCTTGGACACAATACACAATTTCTATAAGTTCTCACATGAAAGTAAATTTACAATCTGTTTGCTCTTAGCACTGATACATTCTGTAGATAAATGATTCTATGACTGCAGTATGATTCTATGCAATATTTATTTTAAAAACTATTAGCCTAATGCAGTGGTTCTCAACCTGTGGTCCATGGACCCCTGGGGGGACGTGATGTCATCAGAAGGAGTCTGTGAAGGCTTGAAGAAATGTTATGATTTAAATTTTGAATTAAGTCTTGGTAGGGGGTATTTAAAGGGTGGGGTGTGGTGAAGACAATATTGAAAACCACTGGCCTAAGGTGTTATTTGATGTTGCAATCTTTCAATGAAACCTATTGTGTATGTACATTGCTTTTTTTTACAGCTACACATACTCCTCAGAAGCCACCCAGACCTTCATCATCTCTGATAAACAGCAATCTTCCCATAAATGAACAGCTCTTAGTTATTTTAGAAGACCAGACGTCTCAAGAGAAGTCTAATGCTGCGGTATGTCCTGTGCCAAAACCAAGATCAAAGGGCAATCTGAAACCAGTGGCTAAAGACAATCAAGCAAACAATCAGGAACAAAAGAGCCCATCAAGCAGTGAAAATAATGAGTTAATTAATTCTTTGATGTTCCTACTAGACAATAACCTTGAGGAAAGTCATATAGTAATGGACAACATGGATACAGACAACAACCAAGGTAACATATTATCACGGATTAAATCATTTGAAATGCAAGGGAATGTCGAAACTTCCGGACTAACCAAGAAACAGGAAGTATCTCCTCGCTCATTAGGGCCCAAACCTATCATTAGTGCAAAAAAGCCTGTAGTGGCACCAAAGCCAGGCATTAACAGAGCATCAGGAGAATGGGAACAAAAAGCTGCCTCCCAAGAGAAGCCCCTTCAGACTGAGGAAGTTGGGAGCAATATTACAACCAAGCCTGAATTGCCAAAGAAGCCAACATTAGTGACTGTAAAGAGGAATAATAGCAATGGGCTCCTTAATTCGGGAAGTGGATCAGCTTTGGAGAATACTGATGGACAGAGAAAAGTTCCCATTCCTGCTCCTAGGCCGCTTCTTCCCAAGAAGTCAGTCTCTTTTGAAAGTCCTTCTTTTCCTATGCTTCCCCTGAAACCAATAAGTACTGTTCCCAAGCCCTCTGTAGCTGCCCAATCAAATGCCTTTAGATCCCCAGGGGAGTGTTTTCCAAGCAGCGTTACACCATCTCCAGTACAAAATATTAGTTCTGCAGAAGGAGATCTGATCAGCTTTGACGACGATGTTTTATCCTTTAACTCTGCCAAGGCTGTTCAAGAAATTTCTCATTCAGAATCAGGTAAGCTTTAAAAAGAGAAAATGAGCTTTTGTTAAAAAAAATAGTTTCAAGTTGTATAGTAAATGCAGGTGAATTTTAATAGCAACATTAGGTGTGTATACAAAAATTATGTAACCAAAATTTATCTGCAAATGTTTCTATGATGGATTTGGTCAAATGCATTGGTGAGTTTTCCAATTGAGGTCTATGGTATCAAATGCCTATTAAATATTACAGTGTTCCTATTTGACTTTAGCCTCCAAATACATGCTTTGCAGAATTACTGGTTTTTTGTTTGTTTGTTACTATCTTCATGTTCTCCAAGATAACAGAAATGGGATAAAAGTAGATGTTATTAATTTGAATTATGATAATAGGTCAAAGACTCCAGATAAGCTTTCAGGTTATTTGTGTGCTTAACTTTAAGGAAGCTGTACTCTGGAGTGGCCCTCCTTATCTTTGATTTGTTAAAAAACATGTGCTTGAATTACAGCAAAGGAAAACATTGTTTTGAAAATACTACAGTAAATACTGTAAATTGCAAGAAACTTCTGTAAATGTTTCAAACTAGGTAACATCAGGTCAGGAACTCAAACTCCTGATTAGCATTGATGATGTTACCTAATTTGGGTAATGAAACATCTGCAAAAAAAACAACCCAGCTCAGGGAGCACGAAGGACCCTGAGCTATATTCTTCGTTATTTTATTCTTTCTGTTCTGCTGTCATTATTCCTTTTGTTGCTTATTTATCTGGATCCCCTCCACCATTTTGAAGAGGAGGGAAAGACAATATATAATATTGTGTAATAGATTTTATATTATTCAGTATAGTAGTAAACTATTAATATTTTTTCAGATTATTCTTAAGGCATAAGCATGCACATATTTGCCTTGATATATTTCATAATAATTTGCTTTACAGTTTCTCAAATCCCAAACATTAAAATTTGTAAATATTTGGTCTTCTTTGAATTATGAAATTTTAGTTATTTCAAATACTGACAGAATTATCCTTATTCAGAATTTACTTTTACAAAAAATGGAACTGAATATTAGTCTGTAATTGTACAGAAAAAACAGGCACTGGGTAATAGTTGGGTTTTTTTGAAATTCAGTTCAATTACTTTTTTATTCATAAGGCTTGCATAAAAATAATATGTTTAAGGTCTGATAATAACGCTCATGAGCGATCTATCAAAGAGGTTAAGAGCTAAATAAATATACTTGTATGACTTTACATGTCAAACCCAAATTGTTGCAAAAGTTATTTGCAATTCTGGGAATCACTCTGAACATTTCTGAAATTTAATAAGCTAATTATTGTTACTAGAAATGCAGGTGGACCATACTGATGCTAATAATTAGCTGATATAAGTACTATATTAGCTTTAGTAAATTTTTAGCTCTAGAATGTTAGAAATAGACTACTTTTGTGTAGATCTGTGTATATTAGAAATATAGTTTTATATACTGATTTATGAAAGATTTTCAACCAGTGTATAGCAAATGTCCCAGTCAAAGAAAAAATCTTATTATGTTTAACAATGTTTATAGGCAGATTTTTAAAGTAGATAAATAGTACTTTATTTGTACAAAAATAAAATGGTACTGAAAAAAAAACTGATTTACTATTGAAGTTCTAGTTAATTTAGATACCAAAGACTGAAGGTTACAATTTACTTTAAAAACTATGGAACTGGTTTGTAAATTTAAAACCAGACATTCCTGCAGTTATTTTCATCCCATCAAAGCTATGAGTGTGAAAATTACAATTATGAGAATAGTTCTTCCTTTCTGTCTGGTGTGATTCTTGTGGTAGCACTCAAACTAAGTTCATAGGGTGATTGGCTGAAAAGTTCACACATCCTCTCTCAAAACTTTCTGGACTTCACCCTCTGGTCCCACCTCCTTTTCTGGGGTACTGGCTTGATAATTCCTGCTGTCACCAACTCTGTTCAAGAGGTGAGAGAAAGAGGCATTGTGGCTTTGTAACCTCTCCTTTAACTTTGAGTGTGAGCAAAGGGTTGGCAATTAAGAAGGTAAACATAAGAATACGAGAGTAATTGTACCTCCTGGCCATATAGCATCAAGACAAGTGACTAGATGTGATGTCATTCCATTTCCACCACTTCCATCCTGGGAGAAAGAGTAAATAAAAAAATCTTACAAGAGTAAATAAAATAGTTTTGTCTATGTCTGTGTCTATATATAAATTTATACAAACTCATGGCTTATGTATTGTTGCCAGAGCTCTAGTGTACAGAGTTGGTGAATTGCACCAGCTGGCAGATAATTTAAAACTCAAAAATTCAAAAGACCACAAGATGGTACTGATCTAATCTTTTATTTCCAGATTGAGCACAACAATTGTTCCCTGGAATTTCTAGAGAATAACACTTTTTTCTACTCGGGAAAGAGAAGGGCTGGTACATTTGCCTTTTCTTTATGTGAACAAAGTCATGCTTTCCAATGTATATTCACTGTCTTAGTAACTGGCTGTAATTCCTGTGAATATGGACTGTCATCGTTACATTGGCATTGTGGGAAATCTGATTATCAAGTTGGTGCAGGCCTATCCAGAACTGAAGAATGAGATAACTGGCAATGGAAAGAGGCTTTTGTAGTCTTTCAGTGTGAAGCCAGATATGACAGATGTTATGTGTGTTTTGGAAAGCTTTATAGGAAGTAAAAAATAATAATAAACCAAGAAAAACTTCAAATTGCCAAAAAAAGCAAGCTCAGCAGCCAAAGAATGTTCAGGGCAAATTGAAAAAAAACAACAACAACCCTGAGAATGAATGTGAGTGAAATGCTCTGTTTGGAGGGAAGTAGTCAAGCCCTAATAGCAGTTCCCGACCAAGGAAGGAAGATTCAGAGAGTCTTCTTAATCAGGCTTAATGGAAGCGCTAGATTGAAAAAAACTTTGAAAACTAATTTTAAAAAAAATACTCATTTATTATTGAACCTTTTGAGGAGAGGCTTGTGTGAGTTATTTGAATTCAATTCTTCAAATTCCATAACTGATTGCAGATGCCACACATAACTGATAAGGCTGAAATGTCCATCTGTTCCTCATTTGCAATATTTTGAAAAACGCTTATCTTTAATAGAAAATTCCCTTATTGAAATTTACTGTAAACTTTAGACTGTGTGGTTGGTGTAGGTATTTCTTTCAGCATACAGCCCTAGATTTCTATGAGCCTTATTGATGTTTCCCCTTGAATGGAAACAGGAAAAAATGCTGTGTTTTGCATTTTTCTTAGATCTTACCAATTTGCCATCCAAAGTTGAATCTGCAAAAGAGCAACCAGTTCAGCCAGCTGTTGTGCGTAAACCTACTGTAATCCGAATCCCATCTAAGCCAGCAAAAGGTAATATCCATAATATCCATCCATCCATCCGGTATGCAACCTAGGATCTTGACAAAGCTATTTTTGCCTAAAGTTGTTTTTGATAGAACATATTTACCTTAAAGGATGATTTTTCTAAATTTTAGACAAAACCCTGAAAAAAAGAATATTTTAAAAAATTATAATCACAAACATAATTCTCCCTCTCTCTTCTTGCTAAACTTGGCTTGCCAATTCTAAATGAAACAAAACTTTATATTTCATACATGTTCAGATATTTATATATGTGTATTTAATTTTGGAATTCAGGTTTCCTTTTCTCAAGGCTCAAGTAAACCATGAGTCAATTAGAGTTGAGCAGCTAATCAAATAAATAATAATTCAATACTTACTCCCCTCCCTCCTTCTAGGAGGAACAGAAAAAAAGTAGGGAAAACCAGAATGGAGATAGCAGTGAGTATCATATCTATACTGGGGGGAAAAAGGAAGGAAGGAAGGAAGGAAGAAAGAAAGAGAAGGAGAGAAAGGAGAGAAAGAAAGAAAGAGAAAGGAGAGAAAGAAAGAAAGGGAGGGAGGGAGGGAAGGAAGGAAGGAAGGAAGGAAGGAAGGAAGGAAGGAAGGAAGGAAGGAAGGAAAGAAAGAAAGAAAGAAAGAAAGAAAGAAAGAAAGAAAGAAAGAAAGAAAGAAAGAAAGAAAGAAAGAAAGAAAGAAACCTGGCTAGAATTAAGGCAAGGGAAAGAGATGATTGAGTAGAGAAAAAACAAAAACAAAAAAGCCTTGTTAAGTTTTAAAATGAGTTAAATTTTGCAGGCAAGCAGCCTATTCCAAATTTATTTGACAGGTTTCCAGCATGGGTAACTGTAGTGATCTGCATTTCTCTCTTTTTAAAAAATTTTTATTATAAAAATAGTTTATTAAACAAATTTATACAAATACAGTAAAATCAAACTTTCTGCTTATCGCAACTTAAGCAAAACAGTGTTCATTCAATCTGACATCTCTCAAATTGTGTAAAATATTCATTCACAGTTGTTACTTTAAACATATACAGAGTTTCATCTAATTATATATTACAAATCTAATTACATATAGTGTTACTAGTTTCTTTTGGTGATACCTTTTGGTGATCTGCATTTCTCAATCATGTACTCTTAAAAACAATCAAATTCTTTTCTTGAATCAGTGTTTTTCAAACTTGGCAACTTTAAGATGTATGGACCATCTCTGGCTGGAAATTCTGGAAGCTGGAGTCCATACATTTTGAATTTCCCAATTTATACTTAACCAAGATGTACTCTTCAACATACAACAATTTGTACAATAACTGTTTGAAGTTACAACCTTTTGGGGCACCAGGGACTGGTTCCGTGGAGAAAGCTTTTTCTATCGATCGGAAGGGTGGTGGTTTTGTGTGCTGCCTACATCCCGCAGATGGGGCTTTGCTTGTTTGCGTAGCCCAGTTTCTGGCATGACATGACCCGGTGCTGGTCCACAGAACGGGGGTTGGGGACCCCTGAGTTAAAAGGTCACTGAATAAGGAGACATATGAACAGCTCTTAAAAGTTATAGTTGTTGCAATGCTCCTGCAGTCATATAAACAAAATGTGGGCACTTGGCAACCAGCTCACACCTAAAACTGGTTGCAGCATCTCGCAGTCAAATGGTTGCCATTTGCAACTTTGCCAGCTTCCTCCAAGCAAAGTCAAGCCATTTAGTCATGACTTTGTCTCCCTCATTCCACTCCTCAGACTTTCTTTGCTCACATGCATCGTACCTTTCTTCCCCCTTTGCTTGCTTGCATGCAATGCACCCTCCTCCCTGCCTCACTTATTTGCATGCACCATGCCCTCCTTCCCCTTTTTGTTGCAAACCTGCACTTAGTCATTCCTTCCTATGCCTTCCTGTGCCTCCCTGGACTTTATGTCCTCCTCGTTGGGCCTCTCTGGACTTGCAACACAACCAGAACTAAGCAATGCAATCAGGTGATGTTGTGTTTGCTTAGTGATGGCAATCCCGGTCCCAATTGCCACCGTAACTCAAGGACTGCCTGTAGCGCAATTCCGCTATCAGTGAGACCTGTTATATTTTTCCATTGAATATATTTGTAGAATAACTTTAATAATATTTCTTTAATAATCAAAATCTGAATTTTGGTAGTTAACATTGGAAAATTATAAATATTTTTGCAGCTTTAAATGATATTCTGGAAAGCCCTCCTCCACTACCTACAGAGAAACCAATTGGAAGCACATCTGGTATTGCAGCTGGAAAACTCAATAATATCAATATAATTAACAAGGTAATGCCTTTCCTTTCCTTTCCTTTCCCTTCCTTTGTTCCTTCCCTTTAAAAAAAATGAAGCCACAATATTAAACTGAATTACTTATAATATTTAAGTGTTACAATGCTTAATGTGCATATTTCACCAATTATGTACTTTCCCCCTCCCCAAAATGGTACAAAATGGTGAGAAAATTGCTACAAACTTCAAATAAATAAATTCAGATTCCTTAGATTCCTTGCATTCAGACCTATCCAGTTCCTGCTTTGGTTCCTGCACTTGCCTTGCCTCATTCCAACCAATTTTCCTAGATAGTATATAGTTCTGCTTTCATTTGTACTATGTGTTGTTGAATCATTTATATAAAAGACCATTAAAATCATGTACTGAAATAAAAAGTTCAACCATTTTTAACAAGGTCAGCAGCCACCATAACCCTGCTGCACTTGCATTGAAGCTTCCCTGCCACCCACATTCCCTTGCATATTGCTTGAGTTATCCCTCCCCTGCCACTTACACACCCTCATGCACCTCCCTGAATCTTGCTATATTTGCACCTCCTTGTGCACCCTATATGCTACCTGTATATACGCAACAGAAAGTGTGTTGTAAGGGTTAAAAGCACCAGATTAGAAACCAGGAAACTGAGTTCTACTCTACCTTAATCATGAAGTCAGCTGGGTCTTTCTTTCTTAATCTTAGGAAGAAGGCATTTGGCCAAAAATGTTGCCAAGAAATTTTTTATAGACTTGTCCGGGCAACTACCAGTTCTTTCCTTATCTGATATTTTACTTTGAAATAATCATAACAATTCCAATTTTTTTCCCCAAATAACAATAACATTAATTACCCAATAGGAACCTGAACAGCCCAGCTTGGTACAGCCAATCAAGAATGAGCCTGTCCTGCCTCCAAGGTGAGTATCAAAGAAGCAGCAAAGGGATTGGGTGTTGTGAAGTACATATTCTACTACCGTTATAATACTAACATTAGTTGTATAGTTTTAATTTGTTACTTTATATAGAAAAATGTAAAATATTCTACAATTTTAAAAATACATATGAACACATTAATTATTCTGTAATTTCGCTTTAGAAGATATCAATAATTATATTCACAGTCTGACCCATTCTTAATATTTAGCACAGGGGTGTCAAACTCAAGGCCCGTAGCCTGGATCCAGCCCATGGATCCAGATCTGGCCCATGGTGCCACCCTGGAAACAGTGAAGGACTGGCCCTCAATGCCTCTGCCAGCCCATTTTCACTTGCAGAGCGCTCAGGCCACCACAGGTGCTCCCAACAAGAGTGACATTGAGCTGGCCACACCCACCCCAGCCCCTGAGAGCAAACACAACCCTGATGCGGCCCTCAATGAAATCAAGTTTGACACACTTTGTTTAGCAGAATAGTATATTATGAAGTTACAGGAGAGTATACAGTAGTAAATCAGTATTTGTTGAATAACCCAAAGCAGATCTCCAGTTTTAATTTTAATCTTCTTAACAGATTGCACAAGGTAAAGTAATGTATGAATTAGAAAAACAAAACAAAGTGCCAGCTGTTTAACAGAGGAATCCAACAATGAAGTGTTTTAGTGAAGCCAATGCAATTTGCATTGTTTTTTCCTTGATTGAAATTGTCTAGCTCAGGGGTGTCAAAATTGTGTTGTTACATCGTCGTCTCATGATGTATTGCGACTTTTCCCCCCTTCGCTAAACTGGGGGTGGCGGTGGCCAGCATGTGACGCATCTGGTTCACAGGCTGCAAGTTTGACACCTCTAACTATATGAAGAGCTGTTTTACCCAACAGTTTCCATGCAAGATACCATTCTCATTTTATTTGCAGATCGCTAATATAATTTTGCTGAGATGTATACGTTTGGCATTTGAATTTCATTTTTACAGAAGAGAGACTGTTAAATTGTATATTGTGTATTATGAGTAAGAATATGGTTTAATAAGAAGCCAATGACTGATCCTCTGGATCTAAAGAGAGTCTTCTTTAAAGGGATCAGATTTTTTTTTAAAAAATAGTTAATGGGAATTAGTATTACTTCTAATATATCCATAATTGTAATGGTATGTGTAAATGTCTTTGGGAGATGAGGAGAGAAGTGATGCTGCATGCCTAGGGAACAGGCAGATGAGAGAAAATTAGGGCTAGATCATTGTGGAGATAATATTATGTTCATGGTCCCCAGGAATCAAAAATAACTTGATGGCACAATATTAACCTAGCAATAGTTTTTAATAGAGTGAATTTGTAATATCATTGGAATAGAGTGTGTTTTCTAATACTATGGTTTCTTTATAATTTCTAGACCCGTTCAGGGGAAAATCATACCATCTCGGCCCGCTCCACCTAAAGGTGCCCCAGGAAGACCACCACCACCAAAATCCAACAAAATCTCCTCAGATACTGATAGATTGCCACACTCGTCATCTGATGTGGCACTCCATAAGAAACCTAGCATGCTTGGATTGGGAATCAAAAAAACAAAGAGCGATGATTTTAAAAAACAGGGCTCAGATTTACCACCTCGACCCAAGCCTGGTCATCCTCTATACAATAAATACATGGTGAGAAGATTAATTTCACTAGAGGGGAGATGTGACTTTGTATATGTCATCTCTTATTAAAAGAGTAAGCAGATCGATTTTAATTGTGTGAATGTTCATCAAATAAAATGTTTCATATTTCCAGATGTACTTTCTGGTGACACTGGAGTTTTATAGGGTTCCATCATTTTTCTCCCTTTTGGGATATAACATTTAATATCATTTTAGTGGAATAGCAGAATAGAATAGGAATAGAAATAGAAGAGAATAGAATAGAAGAGTTGGAAGGGACCTTGGAGATCTTCTAGTCCAGCCCCTGCTTAGGCAGGAAACCTGATACCATTTCAGACAAATGGTTATCCAATCTCTTCTTAAAAACCTTCATGATGAAGTACCCATGTTTTTGGGAGGCAAGCTGTTCCACTGGTTAATGGTTTTCATTGTTAAGAAGTTTCTCCTTAATTCCAAGTTGCTTCTCTTCTTGATTAGTTTCCATTCATTGTTTCTTGTCTTACCCTCTGGTGCTTTTGCAAATAAGTTCTTTGTGGCAGCCCCTCAAATACTGGAATGCTGCTATCATGTGAACCCTAGTCTTTCTTTTCTCTATACTAGCCAAATCCAAATCTTGCAACCATTCTTCACGTCTTAGTCTCCAGGCCTTTAGTCATCTTAGTTGCTCTTGTCTGCACTTTTTTGAAAGTCTCAATATCCTTTTTGTAGTAAGGTGACCAAAACTGGATGCAGTATTCCAGGTGTGGTCTTACTAAGGTTTTATAAAGTGGTACTAAATACTTCACGTGATTTTGATTCTATGCCTATGTTTATATTACAAAAGATTGTGTTAGCTTTTTTAGCTGCTGTCGCACATTGCTGGCTCATAGGATATTAGGACTCCAAGGTCCCTGTCATGGCTACTGTTTTTGAGCGAGGTTTTGCCAAATCTTTACTTACACCTTTGGTTTTTTTCTGTCTAAATGTAAAACTGCTTTTTTCCACATTAAAATTTATTTGTTGGCTAGGTCCCATTGTTCAAGTCTGTCAAGATCCTTCTGTATCCTGAGCTTGTCTTCTGAGCTGTTTCCTATTCCTGCCACCCTAGTGTCATCTGCAAATTTGATTAGTTCCACTTCTATTCCAAGTCATTTATAAAGATATTGAAGAGTACTAGGCCTAAGACGGAACCTTGTGGTACCACAGCTTACTTCCCTCCATGTAGATGTAGTACCATTAAGGAATAAGTACCATTTGTCATGACATACCAATGTGGCTTTTCAACAACCCAGGAAAGGAACAAAAACCAATATGGCCCTTGCAGCAAAATTTCCTAATGTGAACCAGTCTATGTCTTTTAGGAGTTGAACAAAACTTAATTTAAATCATAACTAACAACGTAGTTGTATGGGCAAGTATCAAGTTTTGAAACATATCAAGTAACAAATGACGTAATTATGTCAAAGTGGAGTATTTTCCATCACCAATTATGCACAAGCTAAAAACAAAAAGGAATACAGAACCTTGTGCAAAATTCTAACCAGGGATTTCTCATTTTGTGAACAAAGAACTGGAATGAAACTAGTAGGATTAATAGGGCAACTGTGCCATAGATCATTTGG
Organism: Notechis scutatus; assembly: GCF_049901735.1. Classification (NCBI taxonomy): domain Eukaryota; kingdom Metazoa; phylum Chordata; class Lepidosauria; order Squamata; family Elapidae; genus Notechis; species Notechis scutatus. The sequence goes on from NC_142012.1 coordinate 27,798,518, forward strand.
ATCCCCAAAATTAATCCCAGAAAAGAAAATGACATGCAATACTTGGATACCTTTTCATGACAAATAAAAAATATACATTAAAATGTACATTAGATCATCAAAAGTTGTTTTGGACTGAAATGTGAATAATTTGTTTCAAGCTTCCTGTGCATCATGGAATTGCTAAAGAAGACGTTTCATCTCAAAATGCTGGACAGCTCTCTTGTAAGGTAATGCTGATTTCTACATCAATGGAAGTGTGTGTGTGTGTGTGTGTGTTTGTGTGTATCTCTCTGTCTGTCTATGTAATATGTTTAGTCATCTAACTTTTTATCATTCTAAAGTGTCGAGAATGGAAATGTACTTTTTTCTGATGCATCAAGTTGAGAATACTACGTAGAGTGCAAAAATGGAGAAGAAACTAGCCAAGTTCATTTCTCCCAAATGCAGATATCCCAAATGCAGATAATAACTCCCCTGAGTGTGCAAAGCAAACAGCAGGTATAAATTTCGATAATTAAATACTATTCTAGGCATATAATTTTGCCTGGAATACATATTCCAATTCCAAATACATTTTTTGCAGCATAGTAAGGGTCTGTTAAGTATTTTCTCATCTTGGACTCCATCGAAGGTTTAATAAGAGTCCCTTGGATGACTGAGGTGGCATATGAAACTGAATAAACAAAACATCTTCCAAAAACGTTGCATTTTCAAACAGTAACTATCAAAGGGATTCGGTGTTACTGTCACTGCTATGATGTTAGCATCTAGAAGAATTTAAAAATATGAAAATTCAATAGGATTGGCTATATTAAAATCCAAATTGATTTTCCCATAGCATTTGAGGATTTTGCATTTGAAATCAGTGAAGAGAGTACTTTAACTCAGCAGTCAATGTTCCAAATATGAATTCAGTGGCTCGAGAAATGATAGAGTATCAGTTATTTGTAATTTCCAAATCTTTCGTATTTTTAAGGATTCCGCTGATATGCAGAAGATTAATGATCCAAGTGTTCCTCATGCAACAGTGCTACATAATTTCACAGCAGGTAAGAAGTGACATCAGAGTAAATTGAAATACAGTTTTGCTTTTTAAATGATTCTTAATATACTTTGGTTTACTTTCTGTAGCATGCTAGAATTTGAATCCCTTGGTCATCCTGATCTTAAAGCTTGCTAGTTGCCGTGTCCTGACATTACATTCAAAGCCTTTTGCTTCTGGCATATTCCTTGGTGGGAAGATTGCTGAGGAGAGAAATATAAGCATATGCTTGAAGACTCTGTCCTCAATTATTTAAATTTCTTTTTTTCCCCCTTTGGTTTTTCTGCTTAGGTTGCATTCTTCTCTGCAGAGAATCTCATCAATGTCTTTTTGTATTCCTTAATAAAACTCAGAGCAATGACCTTTAATGCTATTAGCTGTCTGTTCCTTTGGTCTATATTTATGTAATGTAGCTACCAGAAATAGAGCTTAGCCTAAGTGAGATTTTATTTTTGATTTGGTAAATAAGCTATCAACTGAAACAGTTTTAATTTTTATTTTTCCATAGAGCATATTGATGATTTGGAGCTTAGTGCTGGAGACACAGTTTTTCTTCTGGAAAAAATAGATGATGAGTGGTACAGAGGAAAATGCAAGAATCGTACTGGGATTTTTCCTGCTAGCTTTGTCAAAATTATTGTAAGTATATTTCTCATTTCAAGTAAAATATAGTGCATTTCATCTGGGTTTGCATTTGAGTTCTAATTTAATTTTTCCCCTGTGCATTTTATTGAGCATATCATGTGGTTAAATCTTGCTTGAGTGCACAAAGCAGATATATTTTTTGTACCATGTAGCAAATCTATTTAAATTTGCAACTGTCTTGATCTTTATGGTTTTCATTTTCACAATAAATTGAAATTGTGAGAAAATACCCTTTACTTATTAACCTATTAATAACCTTCTTAACCTATGCTTAATTTCAGCTAGTATATTAATATTCTACCAGCTATACCAGATTAGCACTAACAATGTCACCACTACATCAGTGATTTACATTTTGTGTGATGCTGATGATAATGCAAAAGTGTCAAGCCCCACAGAGCTGATATTAGTAAGAAAACAAGAATAACATGTGTTTCACAAGGATATGTGCGGTGTTAGTTTGGTAGAAATAGGGAATTTTTCAATACTGTAATACGATTTTTCAGCTTCCATTATAGTGAGTTAATTAAAGCGAAGTCTTGAAAACATCTTTTCTCTGAAATTTCGTCAGTTGTTGGGCGGCGGCGCACACATGCGCAGTGGGGCTTTTCCGGGTGACGTTTTGCGTGCTGGGGGAAATGGCTCTGCGTGCCACTTCCAGCACTCGTGGCATAGGTTCGCAAACATGGACTTAGAGGGATGCTACAATGGTCATAAGCGTGAAAAACAATCATAAGTAATTTTTTCGGTGCTGTTGTAACTTCAAAAGGTCGCTAAATGAACTGTTGTAAGTCGAGGACTACCTGTATCTCAAGGCAGCAAACATACTTCCTCCACCTATTTTTCCCACAACACCCCTGTGAGGTGGGTTGGGCTGAGAGAGAATGACTGGCCCAAAGTTACCCTGTCTTTTTTCATGCCTAAAATGGGACTAGAACAGGCAGTGTCGTGATTTCCAGTTTGCTGCCTTAACAACTAAAACAGGGCTGTCAAACAAACCAGGGCTGTCAAACTCGCGGGCTGCAGGCTGGATGTGTCAAGTGCTGGCCACGCCCATGCCCAGTTTAACGAAGGCGGGGAAAGTTGTGATACGTCACCTGATGCTGCTATGATGATGCACTTAGACCAAACCGGTGACTGGGTTTTCAGGAACTCAGAGGTATGCAATTCTTGACTGCAAGGAAGTCAGTTGTGCTCTAACGGTCATTGCAACCTATTTGTGGGGCTGGGCCAGCCTTAATGGCTTACATGTCTTTCTTCTGAAACAGCAGTACAATCCAGGATAAAGATGGATTTGGTTTAAACAGCTGCAGCTCCTTGCTAATTGTGCACCTTCCTGGACTTCAAAACTTTTTCTGACCTTTGAAGAAAGCATAGAGCCCTAATAGTTTTTTTCAAAAGAAACTAATTAAGGTACATAGATAAAATAGTTAAATGTTCCTGTTGTCTCCTTCCTAGATTGATACTCCAGGAAAAAACAGCTGGAAAAAAGAGCCGCTTGCACCATCCAATATTATGTGAGTTTTCATAGAAGTGTTGACTTTGCGGTCTTTAACATGCAGATGTATTTTCCATTCATACAAAGGTATTCTGGCTACCACTCATAGCAAGTAAAATCCTGACTTGAAGACTTCAAACACAGAAAAATTCTTGGAAAGGGAATTATAAAATAGCATACCACAGTACATTACAAAACAAAGCCACAGAATTGTTTAGTTTAAGGACTTTAAATATTTTAAATATTTATGGTTTGGGTGGCTTGCCTAATTGGAAAAATATTTATTGAAAGCTATTTTCTTGTCTATGCTGTTTTGATTTCTGAAAACTAGTTTTATAAAGAAAACCAGTTTTCTTCTTTTTCTTCAAAAGCAGTGTTAACATATGGGAAAGAATATATTTGGGTATAGACTATAAATGTTATTCTCTTGCAATATACTCTTTTTTAATTTCTCTGCTCTGCAGAGGTCAGTGACAATCGCATGACAGGAATTCTGCGAAGGTTGTAAATGGACCTTAAAGTTATGTTTTCATCACCATCATAACTTTGAATGGTTGCTGAAAAAATGATCAATAAATGAGAACTGTACCATTCTTGGAATATATATATATGTGTGTCTTGTGTATATGTTACATACATACACATACACACACATATGCATATACACACATACATGAAGATCTTTTTACAACATCTACTACTGATGCAGATACAATATATGATAGAAATATATATATTGTGGCAAAAAAAGACTTGCAGTGTATATTTCTTTGAAGTTCTACTAGAGAAATCATTCAAATAATAAACATGTGATACAGGTCTAACAAACAAATATAAAAACATGGACCTAAATGATATAAAATGGTTTTAACTCAGAAAAATAAGTGAAACAAATGAAAGAATGATATTTTCCCTTTTACTATTTTTTTCTTTCTTTGTTATTTTAGAGGCCCAAGATGCAGAGCTAGATTTGAATACATTGGAGACCTGAAAGATGAATTAAGTTTCTCAGAAGGTGAAGTTATTATTTTAAAAGGGTATATTAATCAAGAATGGGCCAAAGGAGAGCTGAGAGGTACTTCTGGAATTTTTCCCTTAAATTTTGTGGACGTTATTGAAGATCTACCTGAATCAGGTAAAAACAACTAAATCAACTGGTGAAGAAAAAACAGCATCTCACAGTAGATAATTAATGTGACCAAAATGTCTTATTAATAAAGACGGTTAGATGCTTGGGTATAGAACACATACCAAAATTAGAAATTCTAACCTTCTTCATTGATATTTTATGTATTATATAAATCAGTATTTTTGCACGTTGTTGTATTATTGGTTATGCTGTGCTTGTGTTAATATGAAAGCACAATTTTAAACATATGTACGCTACGGGTACACAAAGAATACAGTATGCGCTGAATCTTAGCACTTCCATAAAATTTTATAATAGCTATTGTACAAGCAATCCTCACAGCAGTTCATTTCATAACTGTTCAAAGTTATAATGGCGATGAAAAAAGTGACTTGACTGTTTTTTACACTTATGACGATTGCAGCATCCCCAGGGTCACATGATCAAAATTCAGCCATTTGGTAACTGATTCATATTTATGACAGTTGCTGTGTCCCAAGGTCATGTGATCATCTGTTGCAACCTTCTGACAAGTAAAGTTAATGGGGAAGCCAGAGTCACTAATTTAACTATTGCAGTGATTCCCTTAACAATGCTGACAAGAAAGGTTGTTAAATGGGACAAAACTCACCTACTGTCTTGCTTAGCAACCCAATGTTTGGCCTCTGTTGTAGTCATGAGTCGAAGACCATCTGCATGCATGTGTGTGATATACTCGGGTGGGCTTCAAAAATTTTAGCAACCGGTTCCCTCCCAGTTGCTGAGTGGGCGTAGTCATGGTGGGCATGACCTAGTCAGCCTCCTGCACCATGGTGAGGGGGCCATTTTCGCCCTCCCCGGGATCCATTTTCAGCCTTCCAGAACTTCCGGGAGGCCCATTTTTTGCCCTCCCCAAGCCTCTGCGCGGGCCCTGTACTTACCTGGCCTCCAAACTGGGCCACCTGGGGACTCCTGGGAGAGGAGGGAAGGAGTGGGTGGGGCCAGCCAGGGATGGGATTTGCCAGTGCACCGAACCGGCCATAAAATTAGCTACCGGTTAGCTAAGTGTTCGCCCGAACCAGGGTTAACCGGTAGCAGCCCACCCCTGGATATACTGTACTAGTGTTAGCTTGCCTTAAGGAACCATTCAGTGCATTCTGTCTTATCATTCAATCCTAAATTATACAGGCTCCAAAATAATTGGTCAAAGAATGTCAGAAATTACATGCTTCCTCTTCTGTTTGTTTAGAAGAAAATTTGAGAAAAGTCATCCCTAAAATGTATTGGCACTAAGATAACTTTTGCTGAAATGCATTTCTCAGACCTATGGTCTATTTTCTATATATTACTCAGGATTTTCTTTTCCTTTTAAAAGCAATGCTAGGGCGGGATACAATAGAATAGAATTTTTTATGGTGAATCAGATTATATGAAGCAACAATTATGTTTGCTTTATATTATGTACCAATTTAATTTAGACTTATTCAGAGAAACATCATCTGCCATTTTTAGAGCTGAGATGCACACACCCACCCACCCACCCACACAGCCACCCACACATACCCCTTCTGAGATCGTAACCCTGTTTTGTTAAACAAACCTCATCTGGCTGGGTTCACTGGAGACAATAAGCTGCTTTAATGATAAAATCGGCTACACAATTTATAAATCAGTTAATTACAGTTGATTAACCACTGTGACTAGGTTTTCCATGCTGCAGAGTGTAAAACAAACAACAAACAACATTACGGGTTAGTGTACTAAATGAATCCAGCCATTCTGTTTAAGATTTTCAACAATTATTCTTGGAATTGTTTTTCTCTGAATGTATTATGTTATGAATATTACTGGAAGAGACTATATTTAAATCTGAATAGTATTTTTAAAATTACAATAATAAATTATAATTTATTATTATTGTAATAATAAATTATTATACGATAAATTATTGTAATAAATAATAAATAAACAATGTTTATGTGTTAATCTTTTATATAGGTGATGGCAGTTTCCTGCTGAGGAGTAAACATTCAGGATCAATGACACAAGTAATGTATTTATCATTTTATAGCATGTAATCAATCAGACACAATCTGTTATTCTAATATATACATTAGAAGAAACAAAAAAATTCACCAACTTTCTTTGGTCATTGCAGGATTAAAGATTACTTTTCCTAATCTGTTAATTAATTGCACTAAAGTAATTAATCTGTTTTAAGCCTATTAAATGATGTGTATAGAATTCATTGGATAGACAGTGTTTTCTCTCAGTATCACTAGAAAGTTTAAAGCTTACACTCCTATCTTTTCTTTGTTTTCAAAGCTGGAAGGACAAGCTGGACAGTGGTGTGATGCTCTTCATGACTTTACAGGAGAAACGCAGGAAGATTTATCATTTAAAAAAGGAGATTGTATCTTGATATTAGAACAAGTGGATTCAGAGTGGTATAGAGGGAGGCTAAATGGAAAGGAAGGCATTTTCCCAGCTGTGTTTGTTCATGTTTGTTCAGGTACAGTGCTGAAAGAAAAATGGAACTGCTTTCATCCTATTGTACAGGCTATAAAGATACAGGTGGTTCTTGATTTACAACTGTAATTGAGCCACAATTTCCGTTCTAGGTCATGATGGTCGTAAACTGGCTCAATTTTAAATCTTTTTTGCAACAGTTATTAAGGGAACACAATGGTCATAAAACGAATACCGTGGTTGCAAAGCAAACACTGCAATTGTAAAGTGAACAGTGAGTTGTAAAGTGAACTCATTGTTTGCAAGGGGGAAATTTTGGCCAGAAACTGAAACAGAAAAAGTCCCGAGATTAATAGATATGTTTATGAACAAAATGTTTTGACCAAAAAAAGATTATATAACTACAATTTTTCTGGATGCTCTATTCAAATATGTTACCACTGGTAGATTTTTACAGTATTTATATATATTCTTGAAATTCTCAATTGAAGAAGGTCCAAGGTATCTGAGGAAAATGGGAGGAAGCTCCAAGACTTACTGTTATTCTGCTAAAGTCTCAGTATTGTACTCTCAGTCATGAAGGTGTTTATTTTTTTCTCTTTTCGTTTGTTCTTTTTATTTTAAATGATTAAGAAAAAGAAATTTTGTGGTGCCTTACAGTTTGAAGCAAACATCTTTAATGCAGAACAAGCTATTTCTTGAGATAGAATTACAGACTGCTATACTATACCTTTGTAATATGCAAACACAATGTTAGTATTTAAAAGCTTACTCAGATTCTAAAAGTTCTGGCATTCAGTTCGGGGTAGTGATTAAGGTGCTGGTCTAGAAAGCAGGAGACTGTGAGTTTTAGTCCGACTCTAGGCATGTGGCTGGCTGGGTGCCCAGTCTACCATACAAGTTGTTGTTATGGGAAAAAGGAGGAGGGAGGAGTATTAAATATGATCACTGCCTTGAATTACTTAACAAAATAATAAAGGCAAGATAAAATTCAAATAAATACATTTTCTGTGATACAAGTAACATATGTTTTCCTCACGTACTTGCAAAAGATCATCCTCATAATAAATGCTTTCTCTGCCATTTCATACAGAAAAGCATGATGATACCTACAATCTGCCCTCATAAATTACATAAAATATATTGCAATGATTTAATAGCTCATTTACTGTATTCTGGTAGTGTGGCTGGTATACTTGTAACCTGATCATGATCACACCCTGGTGGTAAAATCTGGAATGGTTTAAGATGTCAATTAGAATCCCCTCTAGTGACTTGATATTATTCCAAGGCAACGTTCTTGGTTAAGGTAATTACCAAAGTAAAAAATGAAGATTTATGACATGAAACAGTAGTTAGTGCTTGCTTTTGTCCAATATAAGAACAACAGTGTAATTTCCCTTTGAAAAATTAAGGAAAATATATTTTTATTCCCATTTGATAATTAGGAAAACACTTTGTTTTTTAAAAAAATTGCAAGTAGATTTTTTTTTCAAAGGAAAAGGGCATAAGTTAAACTTGCAGTGTATGTGCCGGGAAAAAGAGTTGTGCTTTTCACTCCCTTCACTCAGTTAACCTCAAACCAGATTAAGATATTTGCAAAAAATGTTTTCTTATATTATCCCAAAGATAGACCTTGAATTGGATCATCATATCTTACAGGTGGAATGCAGTCATCAGAACCTCAGGGAAGGAGGAAACCCAAAGCAAAGGCCCTGTATGATTTTCATGCAGAGAACATAGATGAACTTTCTTTCAAAGTAAGCATATTTAAACATACAATTCTGCAGTGATAAAAACATTCTATTTTATCATTGTGAAAAATACCATCCTGAATTTCTCCTGCAGCATAAAAATTAGGGAAATTGTTTATTATGGGTTGATAGTAAGTTTCTTCTTTTTTATACTGCAAAAAATTGTGTTTGAAAGAAGAGTTGAACAACCTATACACAAATCCACTGTTGGATTTAAGATTATCTTGATTTTAGTGTGATGTATGAAACAGCCGGAACACAGTTTACACTGTTTCTGTAATGAACTGAATGCAACTGAAAAGTGGGCTGATATTCTATTATATTATTATAATCCATAAAAAATACTTTAGTGAAACTTAGCCACTTAATTTATTTTTCCCTAAGAAATTATCTAACTGCAAAGCTTCTAGCTATCCCAAAGAATATAAGGCCTACTTTGAATCTTTTTTCTTTTGACATATTAAAGCCTTTTGTTTTCTAGCATAAAACACTGTTTTCTTATCAGTTCTTTTGATCTGATATAAAACTAATTTAAAAATCAACAAAGTATCACTTGGGAGAAGAAAGAGTCTACAGTTTTAAGAGTTGCATGTGTGAAGAATATTATAAAAAACAAATAATATTGGTTGCAATTTTTGGTTCAACAGGTTGGTGATATCATAACAAGTGTACAATCTGTAGATGAAGAATGGATGAGTGGAGAATTACAAGACAAATTTGGAATATTTCCAAGGAATTTTGTCCAAATTCTACATCTTTCCTAAGGTGAAATCCAATTCTGGAGCATTGTTTTGCAAGTGAATACGCTGGAAGAAAAGCACGTTATATTCTGTGCAGTGGAGAAAGACTGCTATCTGTGATCATTTTATCTAGACTATCAAATGCATTTTTGCACTATTTTTGTAAAATGTTTACTAGACTGTACAATATTTTGTTTTTAGTTTATACTGAGCAGTCCCTGGGCAGAAGGTTTTTTTTTTTTTTAAAAAAAAAAAGAGGAATACAAAGCCTTATTATTTAAACTTGGTGCATTTTATATTCTTTCTGTGGGGGTGCAATGGCTCAGAATTAAAGATGCTGAGCTTGTCAGCTGGAAACCTGACAACCCGGGTTTGAGACCCGAGTGCCATGCAACAGAATGAACTTCTGTCACCTTCTCCAGCTCCTGCCCACGTAGCAGTTTGAAACCATGCAAATGTGAATAGATAAATAGGTACCACTTCAATGGGAAGGTAACAGTGTTCTGTGTGCCTCAGCATATAGTCATGCTGGCCACATGACTATGGGAATGTCTTCAGACAACACTGGCTTCCTTGGCTTAGAAACAGATATGAGCACAGCCACCTACAGTTGGAAACAACTGGATAGGGGAAACCTTTACCTTTACTTTTTATTCTTTGTGTGACATCAAATTAATTATTAAGCACTGCTCAAATAGGTTTTTTTTTTAACAATACATATCCCACGCTATAGTTTGCTACTCAAGTTTTCAGAAACCGAAATATTTACCATATGAAAACATTAAACCCTGATACATAAATAAGATTGTCACGGTAAAAGAAAAGGTGTTTTCTTTACTTAAACCAAGTAAGTTAAGTTGTTTAAAAATGCATCAATTACTTTTAGTCTGGATTGAAGTATCCTGAAACAATTGGATGATATTGGATTTACGTGCCTTAGACTAGGAAGACCATTATGTCTGTTTGATCCAGTTTTCTATCCTAGTTACTAATAGCTCTCCAGGATCTTTCAAACGGTGCTGAATCCCAACATTTGTTGCCTGATCTTTTTTAATGGATAAATGCAAGATATATATACAGTAAGGCTGGGCAAAGCAATTGAAGAAGACATTGCAATGTTGAACAGATATAAAATGCCTGCTTTGATTAAGTATCCACATTTTTGCAAGCCTCATACTATACATGCACACGCTTTAACACTGCGCAATCCTAATGAATAATAATTGCATATGTTTTATGATAAGAAAGGCTGGTAACTTTTCTTAGTACTTTCAGTAAATAAAATTACACACATAGAGATTTCTTAGTTTTTACAACCAATGTACTGTGCTGTATCATAATCTTAATTTATCTAAAGTGACTTTTCAAAGATTCATCCTCCTTTTTAAAGTCTGATATCATTTTGGATCTTTCAAATTCTGTAATGTTCCCTATTGCCTTATTCTTATCTAATCTACTGTTAGAAATTAAGTGTGTTCAGAAAACTATCTATGATAAGTGATGGAAGAATAATTTTCACGGGTCTTGCTGCCATGACTATCTCATAAGAATAGATATTATTATAAACTTGTACTACAGCCTGTATTGTCTTGTTATCTCCATCTCCTCAATCTCCAACTTTATAAATGTAATTTAAGGTAAAAAATGAATCTTAAAATTAAAACTTTTAAGTCCGGTTTTTGCCCTATATTTCTTAAGATTACATTCTATAAAAATGCTCTGATTTCCTGTCAGTTTTACCAGGAATTAATATTATATGTTTATAAATCTGATAGTGGTGAAAGACCTAAAACATCGATCCTCCTATTTCTCAAGACTGAGTAAAAAAGCACACCAAATCCATTTTCTTGCTCAATACCAATATTGCATTTTGACTTTTCACTGTGTGGCCTTTATGGAGGGGTGAGATAGTACTTAAAGCACACACCACTGTCACAGCCTTGGCTATAATTGTTGGAAACCTTACTTTTGTGCGTAAAGCACAGCTAACAAGAATAAATAATGAAGGTTTGAAGCAAAACAATCTTGTGAATAAACCTAATCCCAAAGGATGAAAAAAACAGAAATTCTTTCACCGGGCCCTGTTTTTCCTCCGAACTATGCCCTTTTGATAGTAAGGTGGGGAAGCATGCAGGAACAGCTTCTCTTTGCAGACCTCCTACACTCTTATTTTCCAGAATTAATAGTTAGCTGCTAAGCCATAAAATACATAGCAGGCTGTAATTCAGAAGCCAGCCTCTCATTCTGATAAGCAGGGCTGCTGCAGTTATTTCTGGCTTGCAAGGAATGCTTTGACCACAATCCACCCATGCATTTAATTACGGTCAGATTTTAAAACCAAACTACACTTTGGTTTGAGGTTTGGCATATTGTGCAAATCGAATTTTATTTTAGAGGACAAAAGCAATGGAAATTTTGCTTTTGATTCAATCAGTGTGTTGCTTATTCATAAAATTGTAGTTTCCTATTTTAATTTCTTAAAGCTTCCTTTATACATGCTTTCTGTTCACAATTTAAAAACTGGAGGAAAATACACACCTTTTCAGGTAATTAACTTTGAATGTTATCTTGTTCCCTAGTTGTGGTCTTACTTTAAGAATAAAATACTTCCATGATATAAAAATAGTTAAAATTCAGCTTTCCATTAAGATGTAAGAGCTGAAGTACATGAAAATAGTATTATTACCATCAAGTACAGCAATGTGAAATTGCTTAGTTGAAGGCAAAACCGATTATTCACAACAACAACCTTTGTTGCCATCTCATATTTTGCTGTATTTTTTAGGAACAATGGACCTTTTTTGTTGTATGTCAGCTGCAGTATTTAGGCTTTTGAGGGTCATTTCAAGTGCTAACTGAAAACCACTGTGTACCAGACTGAATGCAATGCTTGTTAAAATGACTTTTATAATTTTTCTTACTCATATATTTTCAGATTTTGTATTTTTCCATATTCATTCTCAACATGTAATTTTCCAGTGACTGAAAAATGGTTTTGTTACTAATGAAAATGCACTAATTTCTACATTAGTAGTAAATATGGCTTTTATATTTATCATTGTTTAAAGTAAGCATTCACCTGAGCAAGCTTTGTTATTTTACTAATCTATGTATTCAGATTGCCAAATACAGCTATTTCACTTGAAGAGTGCCATCTAAAGGGCTTTTAATAGTGTTAGTAACGTAGATAAATACTAATGACATTCCCATTTAAATAACTGGCATCAGTTTCTAGATTGAGGCCATAAAGTATTATAGATCACATGCTATAAGATTCTCAAATGAATGTAAGTACAGCAGTTAGCTGAAGATACAAATACTACAATATGTATATACAGTATATAAGTGTGAACCAGGATATTGTAGTAGCTATTTAATCTCCACATCAGTTTAATGAATTTTCTTCAAAGATTACACAAATCTCAGGCATGATATTCCGCTGGAAAAAAAAATCGGGCCAGACAAAAGAGACCCCCTGCCGCGCGCCCGGGAGCGCTCGCTGCTTTCCCTCGCCGGGGCCAGGCGGCGGCGTGTTGCACGGAGGCTGGTCTGTGGCTGGCCCAGCTCCCTTTCCTGCCGCTCAGCGGCCTCCGCCGCACCGCCCGGGCTCCGCTCAGGTATCCGGCTGGGGCTGTCAGGAGTTGCTACCGCCGGGCGCAGCTCCACGCGGCTCCAGTCCGTTGCCTCGGGAAGGGAAAGGCAAACCAGGAGCTGCTGCTGCCGTTGTGCGCCGCGGCTCTTCCTTTTTGCCTTTCCCTTCCTGAGGCAACGCGGACTGGAGCCGCACGGAGCCGCGGCAGCAACTCCTGACTCGGGCCTCCGAGGAGGGGAAGGAGAAGAAGGGGTGGGGGAAAGGAGGGGGCGATTCCCAAAAAATCGGAATTCGGGATTTTAATCGAAGAATATCATGCCTGAAATCTATAAAAATACTTTTGCTTCAGGAAATTAGTATTAATTAAAATGTTGTTCTTCGGCTTTGTGGCATATTTGTATACATAACCAATAAATGTGTTTGTTGCAAACAATGAACAGTGCAAACTGGAATGAAATTTATCATTAATGCAGCTTTTAAAAACTTCACAATTAAAGGAAATTTTCTTCCATTTGATTTAATGCGTTTAAATTTTACACATTCTCTAAGTCTTGAAGTGATTGGGAATCAAAGCTCAGAACAAGTAGCTGACAGATTAATGGCACCCAGGTAGCACACAGTATTGCTTGTGTGCTGGATTCGCCTTTCTCTACTTATGAAGCTTGCTGGTCAACTTCGGATTCATGGCCTCTCTTAAACCCAACATAGCAGTTTTTGGGAGGGTAATACTTAACTGGAAGTATTACGGATGAGGTCTTGAACTTTCAGAAAAAGGATAAATGCAGTAATTAAGGTTGTGATTTTAAAAGCTGTCAGTTAAATGGAAATTCTCCATTTCTCATCTGTATGAGGCTAAAGACATTATTTGAATATAGTGTAAAATAAACCCACTGAAATTTGTTTACCGTTTTTTTTTAAATTTACCTTGAAAATGTTTTTGAAACCTGTTAATTACAAGCTAGATCCTCACGATACAATAATAAAAAATCTCAATACACTTCTAGAATATTTCATCTCCCTTCTCCATATTACCAGTTTAATACTTCTTTTGGAATAAGAACAGACACTTCTCTTTGAGTTCTGATAGATTTAAATCCTCATTTAAAATGGGGAGGGATGTGCTTGCACTATAGCTTGTAAACTGTGTCCCCTATACTATGGAATATTCTCCCATCAGAGGTGAGATCTGCCTCCATAAATGGACTTCCAGAAGTCTGAAAATTTGGCTCCGCTGCTTGGCCAGGGGCCCTGCTATATTGGGGGCAGCTGACAAGGAAGAAGAGTCACCCCCAAGGCTGCCCATCATTTAGTTTATTAATCCTTTTTTCTATTTTTTTTACACTTTTTAACTTTTTAATTGCAAGCTACTCAATAATTGCTTTATTAGTGAAATGGATGGCATAGAAATTTACTTTCACATGACTAGATGGGGCCTCGTCACAATTACAACTCTCTAATAACTAAAAGTCATAATAAATTATATGCAGATTATCTTTACAAATATTTAGCGTTGGTGCAATATTACCTGGATCTTTTTTTTAAAAAAGAAACAAAATAGGAAGTAGCTTGAATGTGTGCTTTTTACAATGTTACAGAATGTTATTCATCATTACCCAAATTGTAACACTTGTGTGAAATAAAATATAAATCTTCACCAATTCTAGTTTCATCAGTGGATCAATTGGTAGCCGAAGTAGCTTTGCAAAATTGTAGCATGAATGCAAAATACGAGTAACTATTCCATAAAAATGCACATTACACCACACTATTTATATTAAGTCTTTTATTTTGTATCTGATTTTTAAACAGATTCTTGTACAGGGGGCTCATATCCATCAGCTCGTTCTACTTTGGCACCGGTTTCATCACCAGATGGTTTTCCAGCACCACCACCTTCACCGTGCAGTTCCATCAATTTGCCCACTAGAAATAATTAAAGATCTAAATTAATATATTTGAAAATTACATTTTAAAAGAATGGTGCTTTATTTTGTATTAAAATATTCGCTTATTAATTATACACCTTACAAAAACTAGTAAATAACCTTGTGTTTTATGGGAATGTCAGCGTTAGGATAAAGTAATCATTTCTTCATTTGGGACCGAAACAAAGTGTCATCATTCATCCCCATTTCAAATAAATAAATATACACAGTATTTTCAATGACAGATACTTACATTCAAACTTGGGCTTCTTGAGCATTTTGACTTTGCGAACATAGACATCATGAAGGGGGTAGATTGATTGACATGCCTTTTCTATGTCTTTACCAATGCTGTCTGGAATCCTACAATCATAATGAAATATTTCATTTTGAAGTCTCCAAACTAAAAATTAGATTAAAAACCAGCAGAATTACTAGTGACTGTGGCATTCACAAAGAAACTTCAATGTTTATGCACAATTTCAATAAACAAACTATGTCCACACAACATTCATATAAAGCAAAAAAACCAGATTATGTATTACCCCAGCGAGAAGCAAGGCAATGAGAATGGTTTCATTCTGTGTGTGGCTGAATAAAATATTAAGAAAAAATGTGCACATCTTATTACACCAGAGATCTCCAAACTTGTTAACTTTTAAGACTTGTGGACGTCAACTCCAATAATTCTCCAGCCTGGGAGCTGAAGTCCACAAGTCTTAAAGTTGACATGTTTGGGGACCCCTGTATTACACCATAAGATAATTTATTTGGTCTTGGATTAGAATGTTGTGGCATTGAAACCAATTTACTTATTTAATTAAATCATTGCCTTAGAGAGAACCCACTAAATTTACCCATATCTAATCTTATGAATTATCTCCAGAAATAATATATATTTTCAGTTCTTTAAAAGGGACACAATTACTCAAAACGTTACAGAATCTAAAAACACTTTAAAAAATATAATTAAATGGTGAATACATAAAAAACAAGTTATTACAGGTAGTCCTCTTCTTACGACCACAACAGAGCCAAAATTTCTATTGTTAAGCGAGACATTTGTTAGGTGGGCTTTCCCCCATTTTATGATTATTCTTGTGAATCTTTGCTGTTGTCAAATTAGTAACAAGATTATTATGTGAATCCAAACCGGATGACGTTGCCCAATGACGTTGCTTGTCAGGAAGTCACAAAATGTGATGACATTACGCCTGGACATAGTAACTGTCA
Source organism: Notechis scutatus (assembly GCF_049901735.1). Lineage (NCBI taxonomy): Eukaryota > Metazoa > Chordata > Lepidosauria > Squamata > Elapidae > Notechis > Notechis scutatus. Next base: position 27,814,506 of record NC_142012.1, read on the forward strand.
TAAATATGAGTCAGTTGCCAACCATCTGAATTTTGATCGTATTACCTAAATGAATGCTGCAATGGTCGTAAGTGTGAAAAACGGTCATAAGTTGTTTTTTCAGTGCCATTGTATCTTTGAACGATCAGTAAATTAACTTGTTAAGTCGAGGACTACCTGTACAAATTCTAAAGTAGCATGGCATTGAAAACCGTCTTACTAAACATAGTTTTAAAAAAATCCACCTACAGTTTATTGACAACTTCTTTCAAGTCATTTGTTTGGACTTCACGTGTCATGATTTCCACCATTTTTTTGCGGATTTGGCGGACCTGTTGGTGCTGAGCATAGGAAGTCTTGCGAATCTGGTTGGTTCTTTTCTTGGTGAAGCCAACACAGAAAAGGCGTAGAAGATACCCATCTGTCGTTTTGACATCGATGTGGGCTTCAATCATAGTCTGGAACATTGTAAGAGTTACAGATATTTTAACACATCAAATTACTGTCTGGATGAGACTGCCTACTTTTAAAGCATTTATACAAGATAACCATGGTTCAGAGGAATTCTTGCAAAGTACGCTTAGGAAGCATTCACATGTATACCAGAATACAGAGAAGAACTAAGCAAGATTTTTGGAAACTTTTTAAAATACTGGATCTGATGATATATGAAAAATAGCTGATGAACAATCATCATCTGACAATTGTAATTTACTTGCCTCCATCAACAACAACATAATTCCAGTTTTCACTGTTCAGCTTAAGTACATACCAATATTTATACTAACCTGCCATTTCTTAACCATTGAACACATTTTATCCCGTGTGAGATCCATGCCATGAAAGTTTGTGAGGCAATTTTTCCCCTGGACATCCTCGGTAATCAGCTTGAATTTACGGAAGGCAACTTCATCATTCTGTAGGTCAGCAAGGCTTACTTCAAATACACGGCCTTTCAGTCCATCAGAGGCAATTTCTATAAATATTACGGTTAGCATGTTTATAAAAATACACCACTGAGCTATATATCACTTTCTAAGATGTATTTCAAATGATCCTCTGCATTCAAAATAATTACAATTGCAACATATAATTGTAAGCCACCAAGAATTGCTTTATAAAGTGAAAAAGGCAGCATATAAATTCAATAAGTATAGGAATATACAGTAAAGTGTGTAAACAAAACACAATGTTTAAAACAGTAATAAAAATGGTATTTGATTAGTGTTTAAGGCTTTCAGAAATATAGCATGACTTAAAAGCCAGCATTTCTTATTTTGGTAACTTACTTGTTCCCTGAGTCCTGGTAACCAATGTCTTTCCAATGTTTCGAATATTGAACATTGCTGGAGCCTTGACATCATACCAGTCCTTCTTTGAGAAAGGGTCAACCCTGATTTTCAAAAGAAAAAAGGAAACATTCAGAAGGGACTTTTACCTATTTAGGCCTGCATTTTCCAGCTGATCCAAGAGCAGCTTGGAGGGCCACCTTCTTTCTGGTTATATTTTAGGAAGGCTTGAATGAACCCCCAAGTTTTAAGTGAAGCAAAAGTCTCGTAGCTTTACCATAGCAGCATTTTATACGCACAAATCACAAATAGGACGATCCAGAGCAGAGGACCAGAAAACCATTTCTCGTGAATATTTATTTAAAAGCCATGCACATCACACTATCACATTTCTTAAACAGATACCAGGTACATACTACCACATGTGGTAAAAAAACCAAGGAATTTTGGTGAAAGATACAGAAGTGGTTAGAAGAAGTGGTTGGACATGTAGAATTCAAACCAGAATTATTTTTGCGAGGAATTACAACAGGCGGATATACTAAGGGGTCAATATATTTAATATTACACATCCTGACAGTAGCGAGAATGGTATATGCCCAGCAAGGGAAAAATAAAAATGTACCATTAGAAAGGGAGATTATAAAAAAAACAAAAAACTGGCTTGTGCAGAATCAGATAAATGTTAGAACTAAAAAACAAAAGGGAGACAGAATATTACGATACATGGAATAGATTCTATCAATAGTTGAAATGGAAAGGTGGGAGTTGGAACAGGAAAGAAGGAGGCTAAAAAGATCAGGAATGTGATACTAGATATGTACTATATATATGTACTAAAATGAGTATACTGGTCAAGAATAATTGTTAGTAATGTATAAATAGTATATGTGCTATTTGTTCTTTATTTTAGTGTGTATGGCGAAGGAAACACCAGGATAGCCATACCGTATTGGATATTTCTATATGTTAATAAAATATATTTAAAAAAATAAAATAAAAGCCATGCACTATCATCTTTTTTCAGCCCTAAGGACAGGGGTCTGAGCTGGCTGGGAACTTTGGGAGTTGAAGTCCACAAGTCTTAAAGTGGCCACGGCTGGAGAGCCCTGCCTTACTTAGGACATTAGACCTGCACACTCTTCTTGCTGCCACTTTTCAAAAGCATCCCTCTCTGCCTCCAACACCCATCACTCCATCACCCAAGACGTGGTGGCCCCATCAGATTCCTTTGGGTTTAATGTCTCGTCGCCGGGAAACCAATACACGAGGCCCCTTTAAATTTAGGCAGCTGGCTAAATAGACGGGAGGGTCCATTTCCTCGCGCCCATTGCCTGACTTTGCGAGGGCCCACGCGCTGGCTTTCTTTTGCCGGAAGCCGCCATGTCAGCACCTTTGGCCGCTCGCTCCCTCCCCTCCGCAATCCAGTCAACATCGTCGGCATCCGACAGTCCTGGGCCGCGAGTCCCCCTCCGCCGCAGGGCTATCGCCCCAACGCTTCTCCCCGGGCGCCACTTACACTTTCTTCTTGGCGCCTTTCTTGCCTCCTTTGGTGAGGCGCTTATTCTTCCCGACCGCCATAGCACCGCAGGGACCAAAGAGACCGGAAACCGGAAAGAGCGCGATATTGCGCGAGAGCCGGGTCACGTGAGTGTAACTTCCGCCTCTTTTGAGGAAAAACGCGCTCGGCTTTTTTTCTCAATCGTTTGGCGCGAAACCACAGCGGCCCCTGGTGGGAGTTACCCGATGATCTGGCTCAAGGGTCTTCAAACTTGGCAAGTTTAAGACTTGTGGACTTCAACTCCCAGAATTCCTGAGCTAACTTGACTGGCGGAGGAATTCTGGAAGTTGAAGTCCACAAGTCTTAAAGCTGTCATGTTTGAAGACCCCTGTCCTGGCTCGATGGTCATCGCGAGCCGTCAGCATTTAGGGGGAAAAAATTCAAGGGTCTCCAAACTTGGCAACTTTAAGAGTTGTGAACTTCAACTCCCAGAATTCCTCAGCAAGTCATGCTGGCGGGCCAATTCTGGGAGTTGAAGTCCACAAGTCTTAAAGTTGTCAAGTTTGGAGACTCCTGAAATAAATAAACCCCATACAGTGTGTGGGATTAGCATCGGAAGACATATTCATAAAAGGGCTGCCACAGAAAATTTACAGCATACGTGCCCCATTATGCATGGGCAATGGCAAACATACATGTTGAGGAATGGATACAATTTGCTGTAACAGTTGCAACCGGATGGAATATACCTCAAAATAGTATTGAACTAGCTTGATACCTGTGCTTTTGCTATGTGGTCGGGCTTAGTTTTGGGGGGAGGAAAATAAGGGAGGGGGTTTCTGCCTGCCTACCAGCATCCATCGGTATTCATCTGGCTAGCATCCTGTCAGTGTGTGAGAGAGTTGAGGGCTGTTTGGAAACTGAAACAGTATTTGTTGTGTGAGCAAGAAGGAGACAGCAAGGTGCATAGGAGTGGCTTACCTGAAACTGAAACTCCTCTCCTCTGCTTGTGTTTTGCATTTGGAAGAGATTTCTTTTCAGGTGGGGAGGGAGAGTAGAACTCCTTAGCATCAGAGCCTGTTAACAATAATATATGAAATGCTAATGCTCTGATGGTCATTTCAAAAAATCCTTTCCTAGTGAGCACCTAGAAGCCAAGAGGAACATATGTGCCAAATTTCAAGTTTGTAGGCTTTATGGTTCTGGAGATTTTGTGATGATGTGTGTGTGTGTATATATATATATATTTATGTTTTACAAAATAATTTGTTGCAAAAGCGACTGCCTGAAAAGGCTCCTGGATTGGGGCTGAAAGGTGAAAGCAGAAGCAGTATGCTCCATCCCATAATTGGATAGACCAGGTTGCCCTGATAGACCAGTCCCACAGAAAAACAACAACACTTAAATCTCAAAATAGTAGTTGACTTTTCAGCAGCTGCATACATTGTTGGCTCTAGTCTAGTTCAATTTGTGATCTAATAGAGTGGTGAAAGGATCTTCATGAGCAGGCAAATGTTGGCTTTCCTGCTTAAGTGATGGCTGGCGTCAACTCATCACCTTAACACTTTTGTCCAGATCCCTGATAAAAATGTTCAGCCACACAGAACTCACAGAGCTCTTAAAGTCACCCTCCAAGTTGATGTTTGGGTACTGTTTGTGTGGTCATTCAACAAATCATGAATCCCTCTAAACTAAAGGTTCTATCATCTAGCCCAGATGTTTTTTAAAGTGTGGCCTGATGACCCATTGAGGGGTGTGGTGGTTAAATTATTTGTCATGTAGAAAGTTAACACCCACGCTTCTAGAAGAATGAAATATTCTAGTAAATATTAAAAAGGCAGAATATTATATTCCCCTGGATGAGAAAAGGAGAAGCATGTTTTAAAGACAAAGCAGCTTCCTGCAGCTACTCTCCCCCCCCACCTTCAGCTCCAGGGTGATAGGATTAAGACATGGCCCTCAGGGTAGGATTACCCATCTCACCACATGGCATCTGGGAAGATTGCATTAGCCAGCACTCAGGTGAAGCCATGTGGTCCAGACAAAGTCTACCAAGTTAGCTAAGACCCTTGCCCCTGGGAGTCTAACAGCCAATGAGATACATTTCTTGCACAGGAACAGGAAACCCTAAGGTGGGGCCCAACAGAGGGTGTAAAACCAAGGGACTCTCAGCATCTCTTCCCTTTTCGCTCAGGAGCTCCAAGGCATGTGGTCCTGTCCACCATTAAACCTTCTTTCCAAGCAAGTTCCACGAATCCAGTGTCTTTTTCCCCACTTGGAACTGAACCCAGAAGGATATTTCTTCCAACAGTCAGATATTGAAGATATTTGCAAAAATTTAAAACAATGATATTCTTTTTAACTTTTATGTGTTTAAAAACCTTTTTTATGAGAAATATTTTTTTTTGTAAAAAATTTTATTGATTTTTAAAGACAAACATAAACAAACAAAACATAAAAACATTAACCTTTCTTCCATGAATATACAAGCAGTGTGTCGGTTGGTTTAGAAGTTTTTTTGTGCATCCATTTCATAGTCATTGATTACAGTTACATTGCATAATAACTCATATTCTCAATCAGAAATTAAGTACCCTAGTATCATTATTAATCAATCACTTGACAATGATTTCATTCATTCATATTTTGCAAGATAACTATAATTTACTTAGTATCATTTTGTAACAATTCATGTAATCTTCCCGAATCTATCCTAAAAGTTTTTTATAGAAATAATAAATATATAAAGATGTATTTTTTTTCTTTTTTCCATAGTAAAAAAGAAAAAAAAATACATCTTTATATATTTATTATTATATATCTTTATATATTAAAATATATCTTTATATATTTATTATTTCCTAAGATTCTACATATTTCATTATTGTATTTTATTATCTAACCATTGATAGAAAAGGTCCCGAATTTTATAAAATTGTTTATCCTCTTGCTCTCTAATTTCAAATGTCAATCTACTCATTTCAGCACATTCCAATATTTTCTTAATGATTTCCTCCTGCGATGGTATTTTATGAAAAATATTTTTGTTAATATCGAATGGGTTTAATGCAGGTGGTCTTTGACTTACAACCACAATTGGGGCCAGAATGTCAATTCTTAACAAGCCGGTTGTTTAAGTTGTGCCCAATTTTATGACCTTTTTTTTGCCATTGCTGTTATGCAAATCATTGCAGTTGTTAAATGAATTACGCAGTGAATGTGGCTTCCCCTCGTTGACTTTTTTTGGTCAGAACCCATCTGGGAAAAGCCATCTGGGATTGCAAATGGCAATCCTGTGACTCCCCTGGAACACTCCAAATATTGTAAATACATACCCACTTGCTAAGTGCTTGAATTTTGATCATGTGACTTTGGGGATGATGCGACAGCCGTATGTGTGCAGATGGTTTTAAGCCACTTTTTTCAATGCCATTGTAACTTTAAATGGTCACTAAATGAAAAGTTGTAAGCTGAGGACTGCCTGTGTTGTTATTTTTATATGATTCAATAGATCTAGAACGCATCCATTTTAATTTTTAATATGCTACATATTGTTAAATATAACTCATAGAAATTATGGGGTCCTCCAGAATTTTTAAAAGTGGGAAGGGGTCCTGAGAACAAAAAGTTAAAGCAATACTGATTGTTGCAATTTTATTAAGGTGGATACCGCAAGAGACTTAAATCCTCTGTTGAGGTCAAGGTATATTATGTCCACAGTATTTCCTCAGTCCATTTAACCAATAACTTTGTCAAAATAGAAGATGAAGTTAGTCTGTTACAACTTGTTTTAATCATTATTACCTGAAAAGGAAGGATATGGAGCAGAGCTACTAGTCTGATGAAATTTTCTAACCTGACATACCAGAATTTCTGGAGGATGTTTAGGAAGATAATTAACTGATTTCTTGGAAGTAGCAATGCCTAAAACAATGGGGATCAGTTTTAGTTGCTTGACTTACATGCTCTTCAATTAACATCAATAGAAAGTTTATAACCATTTAAATATATATTTCACATAACAATGTATAGTTGGACTTCAATATTATAAGCAAGGTGTATTCACAAAAATGTTCAAAGATGATATTGTTTTATAACAAACTATAATGCTTGCACTCACAAAATCATCCAAGCCTATCTTGGCTTAGTGTGCTTTGTGAACCCAGACTGGTATCAGCTTATGGTTCAATATGTTTTCTAAAAATAAGAAACTCAACTTTACACTCTGCTTCACAGGTATAAAGGACATAAAACATTTTTGCTGTTGATCATGTCCATTCTCAATAATTTGACCTGTCAGTTGGACTCACCTCTGAACAGGCAGGTTTAGTTAGGATTATGCAGTACAAATAGCAAGTTATCCAAACATTCTACATAGGAAAAAAAATATCTATAGGCATCTCTATGGACTGGAAAAATAAGGGTTTCTGTTTACCTCTCTGTTTCCGCCCCCCCTGTGGCTATTATTTCTGTAGCAGTTCAGTCATACAGAGGCATTTATATATATATGCTTACGTAGCCACACTGAATCAAACTCATGAGCCTGATTTATGTTGGGGGCTCCATGTTGGATCTAGCATTTATGTATTGAGAGAGAGGATGTGTCTACTAAATCATTTTCTGGTCACCGTAAGCTATTTGGCACTGTTTGCAATTGCAAATGGAGATCATATGAGATCACAGGGTACTTGGCAACTGGTCATAAATGTGAATTGATTGCCAAGCAATTGAAATGCAGTCTTGTGTCCAGGGGGGTTTGGCATGATGTTTTACAATGGCTGGAAGTGTTTTATGGGCTCTAAAACACCAATTCCAGGGCTTATGATCCTAAATGGTCCTTTAGTGACTGATCATACTCTTTAAGTCAGCTGCCTGTATTTGACATTTATTTTATCAAATTATATTTTTCTCCCAAGACAGTGCAAATATCAAAAGGTGTAATGTATGTTACCTTGTGATAAGATAGGCAGCCAACACATTTAATAATGAATAAATAATAATAAATAATAATGAATATTCTAAAGGGGCCAAAGAAGGAGAATTCCAGGGAAAAGAAATAATTAAAAATATGTTACTAGCCAACCATTAATAGAAAGTATAATATAAGTCAGAACAATACAAGATTTAGAAAAAACCAAATCTTCCCTCATTAGTAGATGCATATTTCTTTAAAAATATTATATCCCCTGTATATTTTTATTTTCTATTTTCCTTTCTTTTAAAATTTATGCATTTTTATTTATTATATTTATTGTATTTATTTAATTTATATTGCTGCCTATTCGCCCATGGCGACTTGAGGCGGCTTACACAATGTAAAACCATATTTAAAACAAAAATAAAAAAATAAAAAACAATAAAAGCTAATAAAAGAATCAAATAAATTAGTAAAGTACAATAGAACAAAATTTAGGAAAACAAAAAACAAAACAAAACAAAAAATCAAAAACCAACTCCCACCCTCCGCTCCGACAACAGCAGATCACAGTAGCCATTGGATGGGCTCCATTGCTCTCTGGGTTCCCCAGGCCCGCTGGCAAAACCAGGTCTTCAGTGCCTTTCGGAAGAGTGCTAAAGTGGGGGCCATTCTAATCTCTGGGGGAATGATATTCCAGAGAGAGGAAGCCACCATGGAGAAGGCCTTTCTTCTGGGTCCCACCGGGTATATCTCCCTCAGGGTGGGACCTGCAATATTCCCTGACTCCTCGCTCTAATGGGTTGGGTAGATGTGAATGGCAAAAGATGTTTCCTCAGATAACCCGGACCCAAGCCATGAAGGGCTTTAAAGGTGACAACCAGCACCTTGAATTGCATCCGGAAGCAAATCAGCAACCAATGTAACTCCTGCAGGAGAGGTGACACATGTGCACACCGGGGTCTGCACAAAACAACGTGGGCTGCTGCATTTTGCACCAACTGGAGCTTCTGGATGCTCTTCAAGGGCAGCCCCATGTAGAGCGTGTTGCAATAATCAAGACGGGAAGTGATCTGGGCATGAGTGACTGTGAGTGGGGACTGCTGATCCAGAAAAGGGCATAACGGGTGCACAATCCGCAGTGGCGCAAAGGCCCTCCTGGCCTCTTCGAACAGGAGTTGTAAGTCCAATAAAACCCTCCTGGTTTTGTATACTATTTTGTATACTATTAATAAAAGCAAAAACAATTCAGTGCTATATATATCAACTTCTTTTATATTTCAACCCACTCAATTGTAGTTTTTAAAACTTGAAAAAAATTGTTTGTACTTGAAACTGTCAATAATTGTGATGTTTAATTTCTTATAAACAATGTGATCTGAGGACAGTAAAATGCCTAATTTTTTGCTTAGTAATAAAACATCAATTCTATTAAAAATGTTAACAATTTTAATTAGAAATTGCTACATAATTTTTATGATGCTAAAACATATTTTAAAAGTCTACTGTGATTTTTCATAATATATTTGCCAGATGTAAGATGTTAATAAGTGTTTCATATGCAGGATATTCTCCAGTTTTATAAAGTAAATGGATATAGGCATATAAATTTAATAAATAAATAGTGAAATGTAACAGAAAAATAGGGACATGTAAAACCTCTAATATACTATTTGAAAGTTAGAACTTTCAATATAGTATATATGTCAGAGTTCTGGGATATTTTTAGATGGTGAACTTCTATTTCTAATCCTTTGTATATCCTTTTTTCCTTGTTGCTGTACCAGGTACAAGTAGCTCATGACACTAATCCAAAAGACAGAGGAGATTTATGTGTCATGAAACTTGGTGTACACTGCAGTATAGAAGTAGAATCAATACAAATCAGGTTATGCTTCTGTGTCAACATTCATATCATTCCAGATGTTCCATCAGGAATAGCTCTTCAGGGCAAGAAGCAACTGCAATAAGAAATATGGGCATTTGTTCAGTCGCTAAGGCTTGTTTGACTCTTCGCGATATGCCTTAGCAATGCCAGGCACCTCTGACCTCCACTGTTTCCTGGAGTTTGCCCACATTCATGACCACTATTTAAGCATCTCATCTTCTGCTGTCCTCTTTTTGCCTTCAATCTTTCCCAACCTCAGGATCCTTTCCAATGAATCCTCTCTTCTCATTTGGTGGCCAAGGTATTTGAGCTTCAGTTCAGTATCTGTCCTTGCAAAGAACAGTCAGGGTTAAGTTTGTTTTAAGATTGACTGATTTGATCTCCTTGCAGTCCTGGGGTTAGGGTTAAGAGTCTTTTCCAACACCACAATTTGAAAGTAATATGGGCATACAAGTCCCCATTATGGTACCATCCTATTTGTGTTGTTTTGATTCCCAGCTTAGCTTCATATCCCTCCCTTGAAAAATAGAAATGTCAAATGTGATAATAAGGAATGTATCTGTGACCTATTTTACCTTCTATTATACTAATAATTCATGTATTAATTGTTCATGTTAGTAGACTTTATGAAATTGCTTTTTAGTAGTGTCATTAGTCTGACATTGTAATCAATCAGAATTCTCAGAACAGAGTACTTATATAAAACAGTGGTCCTATAATGTTCATATGGAGATTTTGTTTTGAAAAATTTACAAATACAGGAAATTATTAAGCATCTTCCATATTACACCAAAGAATTATTTGTCTATCCAGATTAACAAGCTGCCATCCATGTTAATGAAAGGAAGGCATAATAGCATTCTGATGCCAGACCATTTATGCCCTTGACCATTGGTGAACCATGAATCAGCCATGACTATGGAACCATCGTTATTACATTTTGCACATTAATAATTCCTTTGTTACCCAAATATTAATATGAATACAATACTCTTTTGTTTTGATTTCTTGACCTATCACTGTAAACCTCAAGAGGATTCATTAATATCTTTTCCAGAGACGTTGTGATTGGGAGGCTTTTGATATAGATTTTGTTTTTGCCAACCCTATAAATACATTTTATACATCTTTCAGAAACAATCTTTCAATGTAATACTGCCCAAAATATTTTTCCTTTTTTCTTCCTTTGTTTATTTCCAACTGAAATGTACAATCAGTCTTTGATTGTAAATAACAAATGCTGATGGAAATTAAACAATACATACATACATACATACATACATACATACACACACACACACACACACACACACATACATACATACATACATACATTGTGTGTGCCAGATAAATGCCAGGTGATTTTGAATCTTAGTGGTTGTGTGAATGAAGAATATCCATTGTGCAAAGAACCATGGTCCACATTGATGTTGTATGAAAATACCTCTATGTAAGACAAATGAATAAAGATGCCCTTGAAGTATGTTAAATTAAGAAAAATAATGTACAGTAGCAATATTGTTTGGAAGACTATATTACCGTATTTGCCGAGCGTATAAGACGACTTTTTGCCCTGAAAAACATGCCTCCAAGTGGGGGGTAGTCTTATATGCCGGGAGGACTCCGACTCCCACTTCGAGCTTGAGTTGCAGCCGGGAGGGAGGCTGGGGGGAGCGGTGTGTGTGTGTGTGTGTGTGTGTGTGTGTGTGTGTGTGGCGGGTATCACGCGCTGCAACCTTTCCCCCTCTTCCTTAGCGGTGTGGGAGGAGAGGATTCGAAGATCCTCACGTGCGGCGTACTTTTCTTTTTCTTTTTTTCTTTTTGCACGCAGGTTTTGCATGCGGGTGGCTGTAGGTTAAGGATGGGAGAGCCCCGGGTGGGTTATCAGGTTTTACGGTGCTTCCAACATGTGCGAACGGTGGGAGAGCGGAGAAGAGAGCGAGCAGAGCGCCCGGCTGTGTGAAATCCTGCCGTCAAAGCAACACTGGGGGAGGCAGGGTATAAATTTACCAGGTTAATGTAGCAATGGTGATTAATGCCCAGAACATTGTTTGCGGGTATTGGGGTGTGTGTGTGTGTGTGGTGGTGGTAAGGAGAGGTTGTCCTTTGAATGCGGAAAAGTAGGTGTGACCTTGTGTAGGAAAATAAAGAGATCCTTTTTAGCGTGTTTGGCTTCTTTGCCTCCCCTCGTTCGTTTTGACGTGGAGATAATGGCCTTCGGGCGGGAGGGGAAGAAAACGGTAGCTGGATCATTTCAAATTTCACTTACTCTCCTGCCTCACTTCAATATGTCTGAGCGACTCCAGATACTGGAAGACTTTTTGAATGAAAGTGTTACCTCCATATTTTTTTTAAAGAGGGCCACTTGGGGAAAAAAAAAGATTCTAAGGAATTCCTTGTTTCTTGATTAAAGAGAAGGCATTGAATATACTGTTCCTTGGCAGCCTTTTCAGTGTCCGGGTTTTTGGTGTGTGTGTGTGTGTGTGTGAGAGAGAGAGAGAGAGAGAGAGATCAGCTGTATTGAGAAGAGAATGTTTCCTGTGTTCTCATTTTATTTACAACATATTTTACGCTTAATGGTAAGCAATGAAAAATATTTTTAAAACTCATTTCTAAACTCCATAGCTATTTGCATATTCTTGGTTCAAAATTGGATTAGCTCATTTCAAAATTGTCCAAAGCAGAAAAGTGCGTCAAAAAAAAAAAAAAGTGCAAAAGTGGAAGGTGTGTGGAAGAGGGGTAGTCTTATACGGCGAGTATATAACAAACTCTATATTTTGAGTGGAAATGTTGGGGTCGTCTTATACGCCCAGTCGTCTTATACGCCGGCAAATACGGTATATGTGACCTGTTTTATTAGCCACCCAGAGATATTTCCTTATTTAAATACAGTGGTACCTTGGTACTCAACTGCTTTGAAACTCATCTAATTTGGTACTCAATGCATTTTGATGTGAAAACATACTCATAGTTTGTTTCGTACTTGATGCACAAGCTAAAACTTGTTTATGCTGGCTACTTCGTTACTCACTACATTATTCCCTAGGGGAAATATTTGTTTGGTAGTCATTGTTTTTGGTATTTATCATGGTTCCTGGAACCAATTAACAATAAATACCGAGGTACCACTATAGAGAAACAGAATGACCATGGGCGGGCAAAAAAGCAGAATGAGTAGGAGCAACTTGTTCCTTCCTGCCAACTTCTCCATTTAACTGATTTTCCTTGTAGGAAGCTGGCAGAGTATCGAAAACCAACCAACCTCCCTCCCTCATTTAGGATTAATGGTATCTTGTGGGTTTGGGAAGGGTGGGCTTTTGAGTCAGAATAGATGCATGAGAGGTGCTGTGCAGATCAGGAAGGGGATGCGAGGATGTGTGTAAGTTGGAAAGGGTGCGTGGGAGTGCGGAACAGGTGCAGCATGGGTTGGGGATGAAGTGCAGGGGTGCGATGTCTGTCAGAAAGGGATCGTGGGGTGTGCAAGAGAAATATTACCACTATAATATTTAATGATTTACACAATGTACTAAGCCATGGTTCAATCATAAATCACAATTGGCTATATTTGTAAAGCTGAAAATAATAAACTCAAATATTGGCTGAACCGTTATCCACTAACTGTTTTGTAATTGGTTATCATCTGTATAGCACACTCAAAAATGTCTATTTCTGTGTGAGCTCTTATAATCAGCTTTTCTAATAACTTTATTCTGAAAATAATAAAATGATTGCTGTTTTAAGCTGTATTCCCTTGTCATTAAAACATATCCTTGCTGTATCCAATTGGAACAGTAATATTATTTATCAATAAAACCACATTTTATCTCTCACAAAATTATCTCATGAATCCCTTGAAGAAAATAAATGTTGAAAGTTTGCCAATTTTTGTCCACTTGTGCTAAATATAGTATTTCCCCCACAATACAGTATTTTTTCAGAAGACGGAATCTATGACTTAAGCTTTGCATAGATTTATATAATCAGCACACAATATTTTACTTGCAAAAAACAAGACAGTTGGAATAAAGAGGTTATCTTTCAGAACTAAGCCATGAGAGGCAACATGATACTTCAACAAAGGAGGAAGAATCCAGTGTTGAAATTTTGCAGTGTGAGAAATTAGGTTAATTCTGCTTGTAAAGAAAAGGCAAAAAGAAAACTTAATATAGTATGAATATCCATAGATTCATAGGAAAGTGATTACTGTCATATTTATTAGGTAAATCACATAAAGATAAATTCTCAAAAGAAAGAACAACTTTCATACATCAATATTATCCTAATGTGGACATGTAAGTCAGCATATAATGAACTGTGGTGGCATAGTGGTTAGAATATAGTATTGCAGGCTGATTCTGCCCACTGCCAGGAGGTTTGAACTTCACCGGCTTAAGGATGAATCAGGCTTCCATCCTTCCGAGGTGGGTAAAATGAGGACCCAGATTGTTGGGGGCAATATGCTCTGTAAACTGCTTAGAGAGGGCTGTGAAGCACTATGAAGTGGTATATAAGTGCTATTGCAATTGCAAAAACATCTGGACAGGGAAGACCTGGATAAATGAAATCACAATATCTTCATACAGATTTTAAAACAGTCTTGCGAACTGAAACATTTTTAGTTGGTTTTATCAATCCAAATAAAATTTTGGCACATTGTCAAAACAATTATATTTGTTGTATATTACTCTGGCCTTTTCAATAAAAATATATCTCCACACGTACTGAAGGGGTTTTCCCACAGATAGTATTGAATTTGCAGCTTCCTTGTTTCCTATTCTCATGACAAATCCTGTTGCAGTTCTACTAAGGTAGGCTTATATTTTTAAGAATTATTTGTAGTGTTCAGATATTTTTAGCAGAGTTTTCTTAAGAAGACGACAGATGAACTTTAAAAAAAAAATCTGTATATCAAAGTAATGAATATAAACTGTAATTGGCAAGGAATTGGCATGACCAATCATCACAGTTTTGTAATTAGTTATCTAGGTTATCTAAAAGACTAAACACAAGAAGATTTTTATTAACATGCACAATGCAATATCTTGCTTAATATATTGTATTAAAATATAAATATATTTTCTTATATTAAACAGCACTGAAAAATATACTGACAAGGCACAAAATATTCTCTTATAGAAAAAGACAGCATCAATATAAATCAGAGAAAGGAAAATAAATTTAACATTTTCTTCTAGCTCTTACCCAGTTTTCTTACCACTATCCCATTATTTATTGCTGAATGCCAGTTACTTCAAATCAAAACTTCCATTATCCCTAATTTAATGATTTAGAAACTTTTGTTTTTCCGTGAACTATATGTAGTTTTTACTTATTCAGTTTTGACGCTGCCTGACTCCAAGCATATTTGGGTTTTTTAAAAAAAAACACAAAATTATAAGCCACACTAGGTAGATCAGACCATGAAATCAATTCCTCACGAAGGCTAAAACAATATTTGCTGATGTTGGATATAATAACATATATAATAATTGTGCTTATCTCCTTTTTTAATTTTCAATGAATTAGGTAGATGTTTGCCTAAATAGCTTTCAAATGTTACTTAGCTGTTGTAGACTTAAAAGAAAATATTTCAGCCTTCTTTCGCTTGGACAACTGCTTCTGCATATTTATGCTGAGGTCATTTTCCTTACTCTGTACAAAAATACATTAGATCAAAATAAATGAAAAATAATTCCAAAAATAATTCATCAGAAACAGAAGAGTCCTATTCATTCTACTCAAAAGCTTGGGAGAACAGACAGGTTTTGAAGACCTTCCGGACCAAAATCAGGGGAAAAATCACATGGAGGGCCCTTGTTCCAGAGGGCAGACACTTCAGAGAAAGTAAACTGACTCACAAAGTAGATGTGTCAAGTGGGCATGTTGACGAAAGCATATACTATTTGTGTCACTGAATTCTAAACCAGTTGAAACTTCTGGGCAGCCCTCAAGAATAGAATAATGGTGGAAGAAATGTCCTTCTGGGTTCAGTTCCAAGTGGGGAAAAAGACACTGGAAACATGGAGGCTGCTTGGAAAGATGGTTTAATGGTGGACAGGACCACATGGCTTGGAGCTATTGAGCAAAGAAAAGGGCAGAGATGCCGAGAGTCCCTGGGTTTTATACCCTCTCTCTGGCTTTGAACTTCCTGGGGCATAGGAAGAGTATCCTGATTGGTTGCTGTCAGAGATCGTAGCGAGCTTTGTAGGTTGTCTTTGTGCTAAGTTTGGTTGAAACTTGCTGGGTGATGCAATGAAGGGCAATGAAATGGCTCTGTCTGAAGGAGGTAGATCTTTGTTATGTAGAATAGACTGGCCCAGGCCTTAATGGCCAATTAACCAAGGGGGTGGAGCTGAGTTTCTGCCTCTCTGAGTTTCTACTTCTCTTTTAGGGGAAATGTTCTGCCTTTTAAATATATCCTAAAATATTTCATTTTTCTAGAAGAGGAGAGTGGGTTTTAACTTCCAACAATAAGTTGCAATATTTGAGCTATGAGATGACCAGGCCTGAGTTTGGAAAGCCATCTGACCCTGGAAAGGACATGACTGGCATGCCAGAGGAGCTGTGCAGTAAAGATAGAAAATAACTGGACCTATGCAACCCAATAGCCACAGCCACTCTATCTTGGAGCAGAAGTTGGTTCTGGCTCACACAGGAATTCAACAGACTTATTTGGCTAGACTGAGGCTGGCAATATAATTTGGTACCAATAGCATATTTGGTAGAAGATGATGGAACTTGCTGAAATTGCTAAATTGACTTCTTTGATCAGAGAAA
The DNA here is from genome assembly GCF_049901735.1 of Notechis scutatus. Lineage (NCBI taxonomy): Eukaryota > Metazoa > Chordata > Lepidosauria > Squamata > Elapidae > Notechis > Notechis scutatus. The sequence continues at coordinate 27,830,855 of NC_142012.1, forward strand.
AGACAGTAACTATGTTTATTGCTGATTGGAAACTTCATTCAAACTTTTTGTGTAAAAAAGAAAAAAGTGAAGTTATGATTTATGGTTTTTATGTTTACCTAGGATAGATTATAAAAAGAAGAGTTACGTTACAACCATAGAGTGAGACTTAAATTAATCATTATATTTATAACTGCTATAAAAACATAGGAAGCTACTTCTTTGTATCTTGTTCCTTTTCCACCTTTTTTTGCACTTTTAGATTCCTATTTGATTTTTTTTTCTTACTTTATATTTGCAAGTATACAAATACATCATTGGTATCAAGATGGGAGGCATATAAATTTAATTATTAAATATTAGTTTCTATTAGTTTTTCTTTTTAAAAAATATTTAATAAAAATTCAAAAGGAACATTACTACTGTACATTTAACAGAGATTTAAATTAATCAGTCCTAAAACATTTTTAAAAGATTCTTTTTAAAGATATTTAAATTTAGTAGCTGGAACAGGATTGTACAATGAGCCAGAACACACAATTGTAGTTGAATGGTTGGAGACTGCTGGATCCTTCGTGAAGCAATCTGCATTGTGATTGGTTACTATGAGTGTGGAGGGGGAATTTCCCTTCCCTCCTCTGCACCCTTTTCTTCTGTGTGCCCTGTATGCTCTTTATCTCATGATCAGTGGTGGGATTCAAAATTTTTTACTATCAGTTATGTGGGCATGGCTTGGTTGGCATGGCAGGGGAAGAATCCTGTAAAATCTCCAGCCAGAGGTGATATTTGTTAGTTCTCTGAGCTACTCAAAATTTCCATCACCGGTTCTCCAGAACTGGTCAGAACCTGCTGAATACCACCCCTGCTCATGATGCTTCTGTTTGCCTGATTATCTTGTTTGCTGTAAATGTAGATCTAAAATATATTTATTTATATGAAACTAAGTTTGTGTCAGTGTCTCTGACTTCATTTAGACACCCTGCTGCGCAATTCCCTGACGATCTTCATTAGATCTTTTCTTCAGATGAACCACAATATCTCTTTGCTATTCCTTAAATCAGCTCAGTTGTATATGCAGGGCAACAAAACCAGGAAGATGGCAGATGGGGCCGTGCACCATAAGCTGTGTGCCTTTTACACACTTGCCAACGTCACATCAAAATGAATGGTACTGGCACTGTGATGTTCCATCTGCCATCTTGCTGATTTTAAACCCTCCTCTGCAGATTCTGCTGAAGGTTATAAATCTGAAAAAGGAAACTGCTACTTTATTTTTATTAACAATTTTATTGGTTTATAATATAACATACAAAAAAGCAAAATAGTAGGGAAAATAGGGAAGGAAAAAGGGAAGAGAAAGGGGAAAGGAAAAATGTGGAAACTGCTAGGTATAAGTTAAGTTAGAAGCATCTTTTTCAGCCTTGGAAGTTTGCTTAAATTCGTAGCAAAGAGGAGGTGTGCACGCATATGGTCCAAACTATTTCAAATTTTAAATGCCCATTTACCTTAATCTTGGTAAATTAATTTGCTTAGACTTCATTTTTAATAAAAAGGTTCAAATGCTGCATTGATGCAAGAATCAAGATATAAAATGCAATTTTATTTATTTATAAAGCTTATTGGTCACCCATCTTACTATCAAGGTAACTCTGGGGGACTTGCAATTATGGTAGATTAGATAGATAGATAGATAGATAGACAGACAGACAGACAGACAGACAGACAGAATAAAATACCCAAAAACGCTTTGATCCAATTACAAATGGGGAGAGGGGACAGAGTAGAGGGAAGTGGGATCTACTGTTAATCAACCACTGTGATGTTCCCCATTGGGGCCTCAAGCTAGCCAGGTCTTTAGGTTCTTAAAAATGTTCAGGAAAGTTGAGGCCAACCTCACATGGGGGGGAGGGACTAGATGTTCCAGAGCAGGGGTCGCCAACCTTTTGGACTTCAGGGACCACCAAACTCATAATTTTAGATCCCAGGGACCACTAACTGGTTCTGTGGGTATGGCCTAATTTGTGGGTGTGGCTTGGTGGTCATGTGACTGGCTGGGCATGGCTTGTATGTAAATATTATAAATATTTATATAAATATTGAATTTTTTATAAAAAAAGAGCAACTTTTACCCAAAATCAGGCAAAGCAGGCAGGCAGATTGAGTTGCTCACAGAATCACAGATTCATTCAGAGATCTATCTATCTGCCATTGGCTAGCTCAGTCTGTCACATAAATTTTTCTTGCAAGCAAACTCATAAAATTTGCGAGCAAACAAACTCACAAAATTAACTCACAACACACCATGCATGTAAATATTGAATTTTTTATAAAAAAATAACAACTTTTACCCAAAATCAGGCAAAGCAGGCAGGCAGATTGAGTTGCTCACAGAATCATTCAGTGATCTATCTATCTGCCATCGGCTAGCTCAGTCTCTCAAATTTGCTTGCCGTGAATCTGCACTGAATTTGCTTGCAAGCAAACGTTCAGTCCTAAGGGAGGTTGACTGTGCTGAGCTGAAGATCTAAAGACTAGCTAGAAAGCTAGTCATTTCCTGCCTCCTAGCTAATTTCCTGCTTCCTAGCTAATCTAAATCTCCCAGCACAGCAGAACAGATGATGGTCGGAAAAAGGAAAAATAGCAATTTAGCAGGCAAGTTTACCAGATAAGGAGTGAGTGGGGGGGGGAGGGTTCCTGTGGGCCATGTGAGCGGCGCAGCCTTGTGTTTCTGCACAGCATGGATTAATTGCTTTGTGGGGATGCTCTGGGGGTGAGATTTCTCTACGGCCCACCAAAATTTTCTCGCGGCCCACCGGTTGGCAACTTCCCGAGGGCAGATGCCATGACACAGAAGGCCTTTCTCGACCCTGCCAGCTGAAATAATTGGACAAATGGGGCTTGCAGCATGCCTCCTCTGCCGGGGTGCATGGGACGGTCCAATCCCAGTAGGATGAAACAGTCCCTCAAGTAGCCTGAAACTATGCCATGAAGAGCTTTAAAGATGATTACCAACATTCTTAAAAGAACAGTAATAAAATGGGAGCTTAACAGTAACAAAATCTTTGAGGTACTATTAAAGCATTTTTCATTATGGACTTATGCAAAGGGCACAATGTCATGTGAAGGATTCATGTTAGTACTTGCATCACAACCGATATGTAGATCACATTTTTGTCAACATGCCATCATTTACCCCATTGCAAACACCTGTGCTTGCAATATATCATTTACATTTTGTTGTTCATTTGCACACTTTAAAACATAAGAAAACAGGAAATTCAAGATGAGATGAAAAGTATGTGGTTTTGCAAAACCATGCAGGTTCTCTGAATGAGTATGAAAGCATAGCTACTCTGAAAGCTAGGTCATTATTATTACATATGACTTTGGCACTCATCAGTCACTCCATACTGAATTATTTGTTTGAATTATTACATGTGTATTATTTATGTGCTCACATTAGATTTTTCCAGATTATTAACTAGATATAAAAATATGTGACAGTGCATTCAACTAACCCTATTTGCTTATGTGTGTTTTATTCTTTCAATAAATGCAAAATGTATAAAATAAATTTAAAACCCAAAGAGTGTAAAATTCTTATTTCCCTTACTCCTCTTCTAACCCTAGAGATGCTTGGTCTTTGATTGTGTAGAACAGTGATCCCCAACCTCTGCCCCGGACCCCACCTTTTAGGTGCGGCCGGCCTCACATGGTCTCACCCTAAGCCCCGGACCCCAACGAAGCCTTTCACAAAAGATGGCGGCCCCCGCCGCGTGGCCCGGTGAAGGCTTTCACCGAAGCATGGCAATATGCGATGGGCTGTCCGTGGCCCCCAGCGGAAGCCCTTTTTCAAGAGGCGCCCCCAGCACCGCCCCAGGGCGCAGACCGCGTCAGGACCGGGGGACCCTTGTCCCCTTTCTCACAATGTTTATTGATTCATCCCAAAACAAAGATTTTATTTATTTGCTTCAGCAATTTTGGGAGGTTAAACATGTTGGACCTAGATTCAGATGCTCAAAGAAAATTATTTCAACTATATGCAAGTCCTATATATCTTTTTCTTCTATTCAATCATGCCTGATTCTTGGAGACCTTTGGAGGCTTTCAAAAAGAGATTGAACTTCTTTTGGAGGCTTCAAAAAGAGACTGGATAACCATTTGTTTGAAATGGTATGTCTCCTGCTCAAGTAGGTGGTTGGACTAGAAGACCTCCGAGGTCCCTTCCAAGTCCCAACTCTATTATTATATGTTCTATGACTGCCTGGACAAGTCCTTTCAGTTTTCTTGGCAAGTGTTTTTTTCCAGAAATGGTTTGCCATTGCCCTGTTTATAGGGCCGAAAGAAAATAACTGGCCCTTGGCTGGCTTTGTGCCCAAAACAGGATTAGAATTCATGATCTTTCTTAACCACAATATTTAAAGTGACACAAAGATAGGGGGGAATCCACTTTAAAAATTATTTGTAAACTGCTGTCAAGCCAAAATAAGTTTCATGTTCTTATAAGTATCACAGGAGCAGAGAACGACATTTTTGCCCCCATGTGGTAATGTCCCGATTCTTTTTTCCAAGAGAAAATACATTCCCTGAATTCAATACGATTAAAACCCAAATCCTTATTTACAAGACTGCACTTCCAAATGAACCGTAACATATAATATTCCACCCGACTCTTATCCATCATCGGTTTCCATCCCCAAACGACGGAGAAACAGGATTGGCTTCAGCCTCTCGAATCCAATACTAAAAACGGATTTTACATCTTCCTTCTTAACGGAGGGTTTTCACTGGAAGCTGCCTCCATTCCCGCAGGGAAAACAGAGGCCAACTTCCTCTTCTTCTTCTTCTTCCTCCTCCTCCTCCTCCTCTTTCTACTTTATACGCTGCGTCTCTCACCTGGACACACCTAGCTCACCTGAGGCTGCGCGGAAGCCTCCTTTCCCGAGCCCGCTGCGTCCCGCTCGTGGCCCGCCCCGCCTGTTCCTGGCCGCGCAGGCGCATTGTGACTCGCCCGGTAACTCTCCTCGGGCTCGGCTTAGCGCTATCATGGCGGCAGCAACCGGAGCGAGCAGGAAGCGATGGGCGAGCTAACCGTGGCGACTGCAGAGTGAAGTAGCTGCACGGCGGAGGAGAGAAACCAAACCCGCCCCCCACAAAAAAAACAACTTTCAGGCATCTTCCTCCTTCAAAGCGCTTGGTTTCCATCCAGCTCGGGTCGGCATTGCGCCAGTCCGGTGGCGGCGGAGAAACGAAGAAGACCTCTGTCTCCATGCCTGGATCAGCCGCCGGGCATTAGAAGGCGCGTCTCGCTGCCCTTTGGCCCCGGTCGTCCCTGGAGCGGAGAGCTCGGCTGGCTGGCTGGGTGAGTGCGAACTTCCCCGCTGGTCCGACTTCGTCCTTGCACCTGTGACTGCGCGCGCGAGGGGGCAAGAAGCAGGGAGAGCGCTTTTGGAGAAGAGCCCCGGGGAGGGTGGTGCGTCTTCAAATCTACTATATGTGTGTGTGTATGTATATGTATATATGTATACACACACATATTCATACATACACACACATGAACAGTCTTTTGGGAAACCATCTTCCCCCCCTTTCTCTCGGGTGCGAGCAAGTTGAAAATTTGCAACAAGGAGGAGCTTACCTGTGCGGGGTGGTTGCTCCTGCTCTGGTTTTATTGAGGGAGAGGGAGGCGGCATGTGCTTCAAGAAAAGGGAGCAGAGTTTGATAGTTATGTTTGTAGATAATGTTTAACCAAGTGCCGGTACTTAACTGTTGTCTTTCTGGAATGACCTTCTTTCCACAGACCCATTGCCTAGGCCCTGCCACTGAGGGAAGACAAAGAGGAGCCTGGACTCAAGTTGCTGGGCTGCCTTCCAAGGTGCTTTCAGAACTGGACCTGAAGATCCAGGCTAGAGTGTCTGTTCTGTATTTCTGGAAGTGAACTCACTATGGCTAGTGGAGAAAGACAGAGCTCTTCCTCTCCGTCAACAGGGGATGATAAAGGAGGAGGAGGAGGAGGTGGTGGTACTGGACCAGGAAAAGATGGAAGCTCGGCTGAAAAGCAGTCTTTGAATCCAGGCATCCCTATCCGGGGCATCAGGATGAAATTTGCTGTTCTGACAGGATTGGTGGAAGTTGGGGAAGTATCCAACAGGGATATTGTAGAAACTGTGTTCAATCTGGTGAGTCACTTATGTTTTTTATTCCTCTCCAAATGAAGAAAAGCATATGATGAGGAAATAATGTACATTCTCTCCGTGTTCAAATTACTGTGATTAAACACAAATGTACACACATGGCCATTTGTAACGGGGGTGAGTCTAGTGAGCTGCTGCATTTTCCTGGAAGAAAAGCTGACTAACTCATTTAAGGTTGCATTGCTTTTTTTCCCCTTCATAGTTTTTATCTTTGCTTGAATTTTCTGAGACTTTGTTTCAAATTCTTGTTGACAACCAACTTTTCTACCACTTGTAACTTTATAAATGTATAAAGAAAGCATAAAGCAGATGTTAAAATTTGTACCCTAAGATATGCTATTTTATCAGTTTATAATATTGGTCTAATATATCCTATTGTAAGTTTGTAATTGATGGCTCTGCAAATGTATAGATATAAATATAGCAGGGGTGTCAAACTGGTGGCCTGCAAACTGGTGGCCTGCACAGGCCACGCCCACCCCAACTCCGTGAAGGGGAAAAAATGCTACAATACGTAATGTGATGGCAATGTGACACCGTGAGTTTGACACCAGTGATGTATAGTATATATCATTATTTGTACTGTAGACCAGGGATCCCCAACCTTTTCGACGCCGCGGCCCGGTTCCGGCGTCAGCTGGGCGCCGCGGCCCGGTTCGGCGTCAGCTGGGCGCCGCCATCTTTTTTGACGAAAAATCACTTCCGGTGACGTCACGGAAGTGATTTTCGTCATAAAAGATGGCGGCGCCAGCGCTTCTGGTGAGCTTTTTCAGGTAGAAATGGCTTTCTACCCGGAAAAGCTCACCGAGCGCTGCGCCGCCATCTTTTGACGAAAAATTGCTTTTGAGTTACCAAAATAAGATGGCGGCGCCCAGCAACCAGCGGCCCGGTAAGGCTTGTTCCGCGGCCCGGTACCGGTCCGTGGACCGGCGGTTGGGGACCCCTGCTGTAGACCATCAACTTTTTTACTCTCAACTTTTCCTAACAGTGAAAGTTCTCTTAGAAAAGGGTTTAGGTTGATTGATATTAAACATAAATATTAGGCTTTGAAGAAATATGACATTAAATTTGAGTATTACAGCCTAGTGGCAGAGAACAGTAATTATATGATAATCTGGGAAATTCATATATATATATTGCATAAACTTTTGAATGAGAGAATAATTACTTCCTCTGGCTCAGTCAGAATTAATGGTAGCAACGCCTGACTTTTAAGATCATGTCTAACATCTGAAATGTCTTAAAAGCTGAAATAAAATAGTTTGGGCACATAATATGCACCATTTCACATTTCTCATGAGATCTTTGCTTAAAAGTTATAGTCTACATTTTCACAAAGTTCTACTTGAATTTGATATAACTTGGTTTAGATAAATTCTGAAATGTTTAGTTAAATTTAGGCTCTGCAATGAAAATTAGAGAAAGAACATTCCTAATTTAATAAAACTTGTAGTAAAAGTATTAGAAAATCCTGTGTTGTTTTATTCTTGGTATATTTACAACAGTTCTTTACCTTGAAGTGTGAATTAGGGATTTTGTATGTGTGTTCATTTAAGCCCTAAGCTGCAGAAATAGAAGATTTGTCAAGAATAATTGTGCCATAATGGCCTTTATTATGCCATAAACATAAAGTGATTATTCTAGGCTATATATACTGCATTAGTCTACATTGTCTTTAACTAGTGTCTTTTTGACTTAAAATCCAGAACATTATCCCTTTTTTCTGTAGCAGTAGCAGAAGACCTCACACATTGATAGTCATACCTTTTATGCTTATGAATATATAAAAGTTTGTTGAACTCTCTAGAGCATTGCAACATTTTGTACACAGTATTGCAAGTGTATTGTGTATCAGCAGTTTGGTATATTTTATTTCAGCCTATTTGAAAACAATTATTAGTTTTGTTAAAAATGATTCAAATTGAATTATACAGCCTTGCAGAAACTAAATATAAAATTGCCCTCCCCCAAACTAGAGGTATACCAAGGTGTACCTTACAGTGAATTGGATTTTTGTCAATGTCTGCCTGGCATATTCCTATATGCGAATAGACTATATAAATTGGATGCAGCTAGAAATATTTGGGAGGGCCTAGAGTGGAAAATGTCATCCAGTATGTTGGCTTTCTTTTGTCCGACACAGTGTTTTGGGAGGTGGGTAATAGGCAGGACTTGAAGCAAAGAAACAGTTTCATTGCACATATTCTACCCAATCCGATCTCCATCTCGCATTTTCCATCTAGAATACTTTGACATTAGTCTGGATATAAGTTTAGACCTGTTCTCTAGGAATTCAGGTATAGATGTGTTTTATTACTACTGAGAAATAATGTAATGTGTAAAGCTATGGTTGAACTTCAGTTTGAGAAGTATATACTCTTTCCACATGCCAATGCTTTCCTTCCTCATAAGGAAAATACGTTCATTTCTATGAGTCACGTCTGCTTATTTTTTAAATAATCAGACTTTACATATTTAATAGTGAAAATTTCTGAAAATTCTGAAAATTTATTTTAACTATTTAAGGTAGTTTGCCAATTGGGCAGGGCTCATAAACCCTCCCCTTTTTGCCACTGAATATGTTCCTCATCTTCTGCAGTGTGATGTGACCCTTGGTCATGTTCTGATTCAGATACCATGGCTCCTCTATTAGAGATTTGGTATAAAAACATTCTTCTTGTTCTAAAAATAGGGCAGAACACCAGAGAAACTTTTGACTAGAGAAGCTAGAAAAAAGTGGCATACTATCTCTCCATAGCATCTTATCAAAAATTGAAATTTTCAATTGTGGGAAATCTAGGAAAATTGTAGCAACACAAACATACACAGTATGAAAGAGAGAGAGAGAGAGAATCAGGTTTATACAGTATATATATTGGAACAATAACCATTGAAGGATTATAGCCATTTTAATATACCAATCTCTATTCTTGGTGATGGCTGAGAAGCATTTTCATGGCCAGGAGCATCCTGCTTCCTTGTTACTCTGTGATAAATCAAACAGATAAAAGTATGAAGTTGGTTCTGAGTGTTACATTTGCATTTGGTAGCTGTTCACTGGAACACTCAACATAAGATCCAAAGAGGTGTCTATGAAAGTGAAGGAGGCCATCATTGGGTTGAAAAAGCGAAATCTATGAGAGAGAGTGCAAAACTACTGGGAATGGTCAAAACAATGCTTTGAAACTTTCTATAAAGAAGGAATTAGGTAGCAGGCTCGGTAACATCAAAAGGCCTGGAAAGTAATGGAAGATAACTAAAGTGGATGACTGCAGAATTCTGTCATTGGGTAAGAAAAACCCTTTTACAACATCTAGCCAAGTCAAGAACACTCTTGAGGTAGATGTGTCATTGTTAAAGTTCACAGCCAAGAGATGATGTTGTGAATGCTTCATAATAAGGTGCAAACTCTAGCACATCAAGAATAGGTTAGACTTTGCTAGAAAGCACCTTAAAAAGCCTTCCCAGTTCTGGAATAGATTCTTTTGACTTATGAAACCAAGATTAACTTGTACCATAATGATGAAAAAAATAGGGAGAAGGAAGGGCTCCAAGGACACTACAATCTGTCAAACATGGCAGAGACAGTACATGGGCATGTTTGGCTGCCAATGGAACAGGGTGACTGGCATTTATTGATGACCTAGCTTCAGATAAAAGTTGCAGGATGAATTCTGAAGGGCATAGGACTATACTCTCTGCTTAGATTCAGCCAAATGCTGCAAAACTGATAGGATGCCACTTGATATTGCAGATGGATAATGACCTAAAACATACAACAACGAAAGCAACCAAGAGTTCCTCAAGGCACAGAAATGGGATATTCTTTACTAGCCAAGTCAGTCACCTGATCTTAACCCAAAAGAGCACACTGTTACTTATTGAAGACAAGACTGAAAGAAAAACCCACAAACAAGCAACAGCTGAAGGCAGCTGCAGTAAGAGCAGGCAAAGCATCTCAAAGGAGGAAATTCAGCATTGGGGCTAGTCCACGAGTTCTAGACAGGGAGTCATTGAGTGCAAATGATTGAGTGCAAAGATTTTCATCCAAGTATTAAAAACAATCCTTATATTTATAATTGGAGCCCAAGCGGACATCAGATTAACTAAAAAAAATATATCCACAGAAAACAGTTTTTCAACAAGGAAGTTTAAGTTTCCTGTTGTAGAGCTGACTGAGCTTAATGAGAAGTGTAAATATCTCTTACAGAACTGTGCTGACCTCCACTGTTACAACCTATTTTAGTATATGATTTAATGCTCGGTATTTTCCCAAAGAGAGTCTCTGACTCTTTTCTACAGAATTCAGTGGCCACCTGCACTGAATCATACCAATCATTCGTAGGTGGCTAATGACCTTTTGAATTGCAAGTTGGAATTCAGAGAACTCCATAATAGGTTGTGCATGAAGATACCAATTTTCTATATAATTTTCTTGTAACCTATCAAATTAATTTGAGATGCCCAACCACTTCTGTTGTTTTATGAGGCTTTAGATGCTTCCCAAACTTTTTCCTTCATTACCCCAAAACACTTATCAGAAAGTCTTGCTGAATTTCAAGGATCAGTTGTAAGTCTCTTCCTTCAGGGTTGTCATAACTTCAAATTGATCAAGTAGTCATAACTAAGTAGTCACAACTAAGTAGTCATCTCAATGGTTATAACTCAAGGATTACTTGAGTTGACTACTTGACTATTAAAAAACTATCATTGAATAATCTTAATCACATTTCATTTCAACAATTACTATTGTTAATTTCATTGGTTTTCACCTTAAAAGGGATATTTTGGGAGACTTTTAATGTATTTTAGTACATATGACAATCTTTAAGTAAATTTTAAATGTCTCTGCTGTGATTAGTAATGGGATTAAGTGTCCTTAACAATAAAGAAAAACCACTTTCATCCAATTTTGAGTAATTTTCCCAGGATCGGGAAGTATTGTTTTAGAGTAAAATAAATTAAATTAAAAATGTTTTGTGACAAAACACCAGTGTCTTATAACCTTTTTGGAATATTGCATTTTCTTTCATATATTTCTTTTAAAAAGCTTTTTAGTATGATTGGAGAGCTCTACCAATAGCCTCTTCAATATTGAATATTTGTATTTTTATATTTAAAATTTAACTTTTATTATTTACTTTTTGATTTTTAAAATAAAGTTTGATTTTGTTTATCTGTGAGATTGGTTTGTTTCCCAAGAAAGATTTGGTTTTCCTGACCACATATCTCTATACTAGATGACCAGAGAGTTTGTATTTGTGAAATTAATTTCCTTTTTTTACATTTTAAATTTTAATCCTCAGAAAACAGCATATAGAGACCCTGTGTCTCACACACATAAGAGTCAGAGGATTGGAAGTAGGTAGAGCAGTTCTTGAAAGATAGGTAGTAGCATTAGAAATAATCTGGGTGCTATCCCAAACAGAATTTTGATTCTTTTTCTCTTCTACACCGTCCTGCTTGCATACAAGTTTTAATGTGCTGTTTGTCTTATAATCTGAACAGGCTATTTTTTCTTCCATTGATTTTTTTCAGTCATAGTGCTAAATAATATTGTAACAGAAAATATCTTTTAAAAGTCATCTATAAAGCTGCTACAAATGAATAGAACAAGTTACATAGTGTATCACTATGGATATGCAGTTTCAAGTAATTGTTATTGTCATTTGTTTCGAAATTGCTTACCCTTAGTTCAAATCAAAAAGAGAAACAAAAGTACAGATATATTGATGATGTGCCATTAAGTTTGGTTTAACTCTGCAACCATACAGACTTTCTCCATGACAATCAGTCTCTAATCTGTACCCAGTGTCACTGTAACTGATTCCATCCACTTGGCTGCTTCTCCTGGCATTCACATTGTTTCCATAGAACCAGGTCCTTGCATAATTTGTCGAAGTAGGATTATTTGAACCTAATCATTTGTGCCTCAAATGAGAACTTTAGGTTGGTTTGTTCGGTGATCCATATGTTTTCTTGGCTACATGTGGTTTTTCTCAGAAATCTCCAACATCAAAGCTGAAGAGTGTCAATACTCTGACCTCACTTTTAATATAATAAAACAATACCAAGTATCAGAATCACAGTCTTGATAACAACCAATATAAACATATATTTTATCTTGAATACCTTTAACAAGGAGCATTTCTCCTACCCCAGAGAACGGTCTTTGCAGAACACTGTCGGGAGGAGTTCTGCAAATCTCATTCCGGAGAGCTATTTGTCTATTGGTGAATGTAGTGAACAAAAAACGTGTGAAACAATCTTAATACAGGTAGTTTCAATTTATGATCACAATTAGGACTGGAACTCCCATCATGAAGCAGTGTGATTGTTAAATGAATCATGACCAATTTCATGATCTTTTTTGCGGTCATTAAGTGACTTGTAATTAAGCAGATAAGGCTTTTTCCATTGTCTTGTTTGTCAGAAAGCCCTGGGAAGATTGTAAATATTGATCACATGACTCAGACCTGCAACTTTCAAAAATACAGGTTGCCAAGCAAATTCTGATGATGTGACTGCAACAACCGGTTGTAAGTCACTTTTTTCAATGCCATCATAAATTGAACAGTCATTAAATAAATCAACTGTCTATATTAGAGTAATTCTTGGGACATTATTTGATTAATTTGTAGCTTATTTGTATGCATCACAGTTTTTTCTACTTCTAGCTTTCTCTGGGTTAAGAAGATGGGGCATTATTCTCGTTTACTAAACTTCTAACATTTACTGTCTCATTATTCTTCTGAACTCTTCATTAGGTTAAAAAAAACCCTCATAGGGTGAATTGCTATAATGTATGCAATATATAATTCAATATATATTGAATTGCTGTCATAATTTTGACGATGGTATTAGAGAAGCTTAAGCCATATTGCTGTATCATCTCTTACATTTCTATTCACTTTCAGATAGTATACAATATACTTGATCGGGCAAGTATTTCCTTATTAGTCCAATTTCTGTCTTCACAGTTTAGTAAGAAAGAAACTCTAAACAATTATCTGTTGCTCTCTGCTTTTAAGCCCAAAGTGATAACAATGCTGATTTTTGTTTTCATAGTGAAATTTAAAATTTTCTTGAAATGTTCTAAATGTTAGAATTAGCCAAACATTAATTATATCAGTATGTCAAATTATTTTATCTTATGTCAGTAATCATTTGTGTGGCTATTGAAGACAGCTTTAGGCTATATCTGATGCCTTCCAGATGTGCTGAAATTGTACATTCCCAAATTCACAGGTTATAATTTTATCACCAGATCTTGAAGAAGCAGGACAGAAACAGTATTGTTACTTTTGAACTTTGATGTTGGAGAACTCCAGAGAACACCATTGACAGTCAAGAACAGAGTTTTCACTTGAGATATAAATGATCATTGATACTTTTGAACTAAGATGCATGCTGCATCTCATCTAATTAACTTTACTCTCCTTTTATCTTTTTTTTTTCTGGTGTTGAAGCATGGTATGACTTCTGTATTCCAACAAAATCATAGAAATGTTTTAAGGAATGTTTTTTCATCTACAGTTTTCAATACAAGCATGGTATAGTGCAAAGTTGTGACTTGTCCTCACTGATTTTTTTCAAGGTGTGATTCCTCAGCTTTTCTTTACAAATGAAGCAGCTGTATTCTGTTTTTTATTTATTTATTGATGATTTGGCAAAATACTACAGTGATTACTTTTCTTGCTCAGACTTTCAGGACTAGCTGGTAAACTTTAAAGAAATCTACCTTGATAGAGATTTCTTAATGGCTAATACATAGAGAAATTAACAGGCAAACCTGAAGTGAGATGGCTTCTGTTTACAGTTGCACCTTAGCAACTGGTATTTAAAGCATGTTGTCTCTGATTCAGAAAGCTGCACACAGGCATCAAGACTAAGATGCTGATAGTATCTGTTCCAAATGGATTCAGCGCTTCTTCTCAATGAAATCAGGCAAAGGTCATCCAACAACGTGCCATTTAGATTGTTTTCCCACTGCAAGCCAAAAAGCAGTTTTAAAGACTTTATACAACTTGAGAAGGCCATGTTGATAAAGCAGTAGAACTTAATTGAGAAAAGGATGTAATGTAATGAAAATGCAGTTTAAAAAGTGGTATGAACAGATCAAGGAACCTGGTAATGTAAAAGCGAAGAGAAATACAAAACTGATATTAAGCTTCTCAAACAAGCTAGGAATAAAAACAGTGTGATAAATGTTCAATCTAGCTGCCAAAGGACACAGAATCCAACAAGGTTTCCATTTTGTGGGATTTATCAACCACATTAATTTTCTTGTATATTATTTTTAAGTTTCATTTTTAAATTATAGTTATGTTCCAACTGTGTCACTTTCACTTTCATATTGGTTCTAGCTAGAAATAGGGAGACAGTTGTGTCTCAACTTGTCACTTGACTTTTGGAACACTTCTTTGTGAAAGTTTGGTTTGGGAGCATTTAATCTGAATGTTGATGTATTTTTCTTTTTTCTTTTATCTCTTTTATCCCACCCAGGATTCTTAAAAGTTCATTCCAAATATGGGGACAATAGAATGTAGTTTAAACTTATATAGATAAAATGTCATATTTTTAATCTAGACACGTCTATCACAAAATGGAATAATAGAATTTGCTCACTTTCCATATTTCAAGCCAGAATGGCACAACTTATCACAACCAACTTGCTATGGCCAACTCATTGTTGCCAACTCATCATGGTCAACTTGCTGCAGCCAGCTTGCCACAACCAATTTGCTGCAGGACAATTCAACAATTTAATAATTTAAAATAATTAAAACATTTTAATTTTTGTCATGCATATTTCATTTTGTCCCTCCTTTTGCATCCTTTCTTGAATTACTCTATTGCACCATTTATTTGATATTATGTAACTTTTGTCCTGTGTGAGTTGTCCCATGGCAACTTGGCTGTGGTGAATTGTCCTGTGGCAAATTGGCCATGGCCAGTTGGCTGTGGCGAGTTGGTTGTGACGAGTTGTCTTAGACCCATTTGAAACACAGATATGGCTCTCAGAAACTTAATTATTATTCAAAGGAACTTGGATGGTAAAAGTGGTGTGGCTGTCATATTGTCTTTCTAAATATGTTTTGTTAAACTCTGCCATGAAACCAAATATTTTGCTTGGAAAATTTTAGAAGTTTTTAGAAGTTGTCTCATGCTTTTGATTTTTGGTATGTTGCAAAAACTACAGGTAGTCGCAGGCCAGCCAGCAATAGAGCAACCTATCCATAAGCGTTGAGTCTCAGATGCTTAATAATTTTAGCAGACTGAGAGTAGCTATTTTGTAGGCATTTCACAGCATGACACTTTACTCTTTGTGGATGTCCTGCAGCTACAGTATTTGATTTTTGAGTGCATAATGTACATTTTGATTATGAGATTACATTGTTTTCCTGATGAAAGCATATTCTAATTAAAGTATGATCCCAACATTAATAAAATTAGCCTCAAAAGTATATTCTCTGTATTGAATGAAGTATGCCTTCTTGTTGAATGGTCAGGACTTGTGAATTAACATGATCATAAATTAATATCACTATTCACTTCAATTAATATATTTAGTTTGAATTTGCAACTGATTGTTTTGTATTTTTTATTAAGCGAATATACATTTTAGGATTTCATTCTTATTGGAAGACTATTTGAGTGCAGTCCTACTCAGAACTCTACTTTCAGAACAAAGTAAGGAGACTTTGTGAAGCATTTTACTGATGTCAAATGACAAAGTTGGAATGCTTGACATTATAATTGGATGAGGTTATTAATTGGTTTTTTTTCAATTCTTTTTGGTATTCCCCGATTTATAACAATGAATAATCAAACTCCTCAAAATTGATTAGGATATCTAGTAATCCTACATCTGGTATCAATTAACCATTTTCAGAATACTTTTTTTCATGTTCTTGCGATTTTCCAACCTGTTTCTTGTTCCTCTGTTACAATTGTATGCAGTAGAACACGACATCTTGTCAATAAATGGTACAGTTCATTATAATGAAGTAGTTTGTAGTTATCAAAGACCTACTCAAGCAGTATAATTGTTTACAAGTCTTTCTGCTAAAGTGCTGCTATAGAAATCAGATGTTAGTGCAAAGAATGACTTAAAAATAAGTTTTTCACCTTGCATAAAGTAAAATAATGGATCAGTGCTTAAATGATTAAGATCTATTTAATTTCAGATTATTGTATGGTAGTGTTCACGTTGTACATGACTGTGTAAAACATAAATAGTTAAGGATAGATAGTAATGTTCTTTATTTAGAACAAGGCAGCCAATATACATCCCACAAGCAGATTGCATCTCCATTTCCTAAACATCATTAAAGAAATGCCAGTGTTGTGTTATTTGTGCATCCCTTACATTTCTGCTGCTCTATTTTATTTTTATAATTAAAGCTGTTCAGAACATGTTTACGAATTACAGATTTAAATTGCTAGATTTTCATTTTATACAGACGATAAATAAATTCAAGAGATCATAGCTAAATCAGTAAGTATTTTGATTGTGCCGACCGGGGCTTAATGAAAAACCCAAATACTGGACAAATGGGTAGCTTATGATTTCCTCCATTACATTGAGAACTCCTGCATGACAAGTATTTTTCACTACAACCAAACCCATCAGAGAACATAAATGCAGGGTATCTTTGAGATACCAACTGTTGATTATGTTACATTTTAGATCACTGTTAGCTGCAGTGAAAGCTCTCAGCTCCTAAAGTTAATAGAAGAAAAAAGTGTAGCACAGGGCTCTTTGAGAACTAGGTACCTGGCTAGGTGATATTAATTGGAATTAATGGTTAATATTGATACCAGCTGATTAATATTTCTTACTGGTTCACATCTGTATAAAAATGGGGAAAAAAAACCCACTGGGAAAAAACTCAGTTAAGCACAATTAACTAAACTATATTTAATAAACCAAAGCAAAAGAAATGTTAGGGATAGAAAAATTTGATATATATGTAACGTATAGGTTTATAATTCAATTTTGTACATGTTCAAACAAAAGTGCTGCTATTTTTAATAAAAGCTTGATAACAAAATACTTAAAATATATTTCTCTATATAAAGTTAATAGTGCTTATTGAAAAGCAAGCACGTGTAGGATTGCTACCTAGAACCAGAAACTCTATGAAACATACAAGTTTGAATTATATTTTAAAAGAGGTATATGTATTTTTATAAGGAAAGAAAAATTTGCATATATATGTTCTAAAATCATGAAATTGTGGTTGATATTTTATGCATTACTGATCTTTGTTAATTTTTAAGAATTTTGAACAATTTTCCTTATCCGAATATAAGAATCTTGCCAATTTTCTTTGCAGTACATTATTTCTAGTGTCCATTAGGTGGCAGTCATGCCTTTATCTTTAATGAAGCAAATAAAAGCTCTGTGGATTTTAATATAAGACTTGACCAGAATAGCATTAAGTAGCATATATAAATGCAAGCAGATAGGGACAACTTTAATCAATCAGCTTGATTCTGTTATTGTATTTCATTAGTGGTAAAATATTCTCAAAGTGGAAACCCAGAGAATGTAAACGTGCAACTGTCGTTAATGATTAAGTGTGAAAAATGAGAAGGGAGAAGTATGTTTCATGAGAGAGATAGAGAAAAGAGGACTCAGTGACTGGTTCTTCAAAACAGGTACAGATTTGGTTGAAGCTGCTATTGAGGAACCTCTTATCTATTGTCACTCAGGAATGGTAGTCATTACAAATAGTTGATAGTCATTGAATGGCCCAAGGGTAATTTAGAATTTTCATTTCCTCTTAGTAAAACCCAATACAGTAGAACCTCTGGTTACGACCATAATTCGTTGCATAACTTTGGTGATTTTTTTATTGTCTAATGTTTCATCTTCAGGAATTTCTGGGTCAGGGGTCGTGTTTGATCGCCACCCAAGTATGTGTTCATGACCAGATTCAAAAATTTTGTGGATTTTTTGGTCAGAACCCAATTTGGGCATGGTCAGAAGCGTTCATGACTAGAGGTGTACCTTTTTTTCAGGATGTGAGAGAAACTGTGCCATAATGGCCACTGGTACATTCTCAGTTCCTTCGGGATCTTGAAACACTGTCTTGATAGTTTGCTGGATGGGCATTTTTGGAATTTAATGCTACTGACTCCCTTTGTAATTGTGCCTTGTATCAAAACAGATGTTAACAATTTTGTTCTTATTTTCCCATTTCTGTTATTTCTCCTAGCCTTAGTCATGCAAGGCAATTGATTTGATACAACTCTTTACTGTCTGCTAAGGATCTTGGTCCGTGGTTCCTCTAGTCTAGACCCTAACACAGACTTATTTTTCACAGAGGAGTATGTTCTGTTTTGAGGGGTGTTGAGCTTTTCTCTAAGGTAGCCCAGTTCAAACCCTGTCATAATCTCCCATCTGCTTGATAAATGGGTCATCTTTACATTCAACAGGTGTTCAGGCCTTAAAGCTAGGGCATGCTTCTGGCACATCTAACCTCTGCTGTATGTTAGGTATAATGAGCATAATTGTGTATTGGTCTGTATCTTTAGCCCATCATGCGTAGTTGGATTGGAAGGGGTTAGTGGGGTGTGGAGGTATTCCTAGGCTTATTGAAGGGAGGTGCTGTCAAGCTTTTACAAGTGGCAAAAGATTCTAAGAGCAGGAAATATGGAAAATATTAACATAGTTTTACTAGTATTGCAGGTAGTCCTTGCTTAACAACTATTCATTCAGGTTTTGTTGTGGTGATGAATGAAAGATAGTTACAACTCGCCCTTGAAATTACAACTATTGTAGCACCCTTGCAGTCACATGATCAAAATTTAGGGATTTTAACCCCATATTTATGCCCCACAACTTGCCCACCTATTTTTCCTCCTATACCTGCTCTTTTGGCCACCCTGCATTTTGGCACCCACACAACTCCTTATCAACTGTTGTAGTCTTCCTCCTGCTGTAGACAAGGCACACACTGCCAAAGCAGCTGCTGGCCTTCACAGGGCTACATGAAGCCTCTCTACAACTTTGTGAGGCCTGGCTCAGTGTCATAAAGCCCCCTCCAGGCTAAGGAGAGGCCTTGCAGAAGAGTGGAGAACTTGCTTGGCCAGGTGTGCCTCGTCAGGAACAAGAGGAAGAACACAAGGGTGGTCAGAGGGAAACAGAGGGAGCCTTTCACATTGTATGTTCTTTCCTAGCCAGTCTGCAGTGATACAAATAAAGTTTATCCTTGAATCTATCAAGATCTTATTCTTCTTGATCTTAACATTCAGCCCTAGCACCTGTGGCTTCTCAAGGTCCCATAAAAGAGAATGGAGGCTGAAAGCAGGATTCTAAAACAGGTTGATTTTCCCTGCTTATAACCAGTACTTTTATCATAACTCTTTCAGCCAAACCCACAACGGAAATATGTTGTTCAGCATCCACATCACCTCAATTTAATAATCTGAGAAGCTGAGGTAGGGAAAACTTGCAGTCAAAATGTAGATTACTTTAAAAAGCCATTAAAAAACTTTCCCTCATTAATTCCATATAGACAATGGCAGAATACCACTATTGATTTTCTATCCTGTATTTTCTGATAATAGATTGAAAAAATTACTAGCAATAGCACTTATATACCACTTTACAGTGCTTTACAGCCCTCTCTAAGCGGTTTTACAGAGTCATCATATTGCCCTCAACAATCTGGGTCCTCATTTTACCTACCCCGGAAGGATGGAAGGCTGAGTCAACCCTGAACCTGGTGGGATTTGAACTGCCAAATTGCAGGCAGCCGGTAGTCAGCAGAAGTGGCCTGCAGTACTGCACTCTAACCACTGCACCACCAAGTGTCTGATTTATTTACCACAGCCACTTATTTTAGTCAAGTATTTAACAAATTAGTTATTTTTAAAATTAGCATTATGCATTATTCTTTAAGTATAGACTTTAATGCACATTTCTGTATAAGTTTGATAAAATGCACTTGATAATGTTTAGTAACATTTTGAAGAAAAATTTAGGTAATTTTATAATTTAGGTAAACTTTGATGCCAATTATTTAGTTTTAATTTAAAAAAGATAGTGTATTTAGGCTTGAAAATATACACAAATGTTTTGTTATATTCTTTTTTGTGCTTATTATGCTTAAATGTTCAAAACATTTTCTTAACCTTCTAAAATGACACTTGTTTTAAGAAATAGTTATTGTATATCCTTATATTCAGATAGTAAAGAAAATAACATGAGCAATGTCATGTATTTTGCAGTCACTTTCATATTATATAGGATTTAAATTCTGAGTAACGTAAATTGAACTGATTTTTAAGTAGATGGCATACAGTGATGGATTTCTGATTTTGAAAATCTGTCACACCCATAAATCAGCAGCTTGCTAAGATTGCAGTAGCAAGCTATTAAAAGAACATGGTAGTATTTACTATAGGTAGATGCAAATTTTAAAAGAGTTTCTTTATCATAGTTTAAGTGATTTATTGGCTTTCAGTGCTCCTGTATGAATCTATGATGTAATGGATTTTGAAAATCTATTTTCTTTAAGAAGATGCCTGCTTTCCATATGATTGTAGGTTACATATTTTACCTTTAAATACACATGTCTCTATTACAATAAAGTTACATTTTGATTATTTGCATCATTAGGTTTTACCGATAGGGTAGTTCAAAGTGATAATCTGATTGTAAAGATCATGTTTTAAAAATGTGAACTTTTACAATAAAAATCAGAATAATATAAACATAAATTGTTATAATTTCACTTGAATGCTTCCATGTAAAATTGAGCATTGCAATAACCCGTGTTATTCTTCAGGAAAATTAGAAAAGTCTATAAAATGATTCTTATCTGTAAGCTCTGAATATCATATTGCTTAATGAGTGGACAGCTATGAATTAAATATAGTTATTTTTTATCGCTTTGGAAATTCCTTGAAAAATTGAGACCAATTTGATCGAGTAGTTAAGACACCAGGCTAGAAATTGGGAGACAGTAAGTTGTAGTCCGACTACAGGAATGAGAGTCAGCTGGGTCAGTTTGGACCAGTCACTCTCTCTTAAGCCTCTGCTCACTTCACATGATTGTTGTGGGGAAATAGGACGAGGGGAAGGAGGATTAGGTACATTCGGTGCCTTGAGTTATTTATATAAATAAATAAATCAGAATCTTCTCTATCTACCTTCTCAATGTACAAGTTTTTCAGAAAACATCCACTGATAAAATAAAATGCTTACAATGCAATTTTGTTGACACTGGCATTATATGAATTTAAAATAAGCATACGGTTATACTTTACTTTTCCTATTTTCTCTGTACTACTCAACTCTGAATGGAATTTGTCTAGTTTTTGTATCTCCTATCTGGCTGTTCAAATGTAGGCTAGAGTTATGTATGTAACTAAAATGGTGGTTTGTTAAACGGTTAATCTGAATTGTTTCATCACCTGTATTTCACTTTAGATTCGGATAACAATATTTTTAGAAATTTATTGCTGGAAATAATCCTATCTTGAAAAATTCTGTCAAACTTGAATATTTTCTGTTCTTTTTAAATTTTGAATGATATAATAATAGTTTGGTTAATGATAAACCTAAATTATTAATGAAATAAAGTTTGTGATGACAGTTCCCTAGTTTTGCTTCCAGATTTGAGCAGAACTCTGGTGATGCAACAGAGCTTTTCTGGCAGCGTTCCCAGGCAGACTAACATGACAAGATTAGCTAATTAATTCCATTTTATTGTAAGGCTACATTAATATAGTCTTGCAGGTCTGAAGGTATAAATCTCTTGTGTCCATTTTTAGCCACCTGATCAATTAGGATGGGTTCTTCCTAAGTTTTTTCTTCTGACATTAAGCTCTCTTGATCATTTGCTAGGCAGCATCTCTTCCCCTCAACCCTCAAAATCAATCTTACATACCATTACATTTCTCTTCTACTATCTGGGTAGGTGGTATAAAATACACATTAACTTGTTACAATGAGATAAACTTCATGTGAAGTGTTAATACCGAGTGTTAAGGCCACACTTGGAATACTGCATCCAGTTTTGGTCGCCACGGTGTAAAAAAGATGTTGAGACTCTAGAAAGAGTGCAGAGAAAAGCAACAAAGACGGTTAGGAGACTGGAAGCTAAAACATATGAACAAAGATTGCTGAAATGTCTAGTCTAATGAAAAGAAGGACTAGGGATGACATGATAGCAGTGTTCCAATATCTCAAGGGTTGCCACAAAGAAGAGGGAGTCAAACTATTATCCAAAGCACCTGAAGGCAGGACAAGAATGGATGGAAACTAATCAAGGAGAGAAGCAATCAAGAACTAAGGAGAAATTTCCTGTCAGTTGGAACAATTAATGTGGAACAACTGCCTCCAGAAGTTGTGAATGCTCCAACACTGGAAGTTTTTAAGAAGAGATATGGTATAGGGTTTCCTGCCTAAGCAGGGGGTTGGACTAGAAAACCAAAACCTCCTAAGTCCCCTTTCAACTCTGCTATTCTGTTCTGTTCTATTCAAGATTATATTTATTTTAGAAAAAAAATACTTTGTGTACTAGAGTCCATTTGACATATTATTGTTGTGATATTAAAACTTATGTGAATAGGTTCAGTTATAACATCAAAACAAGATTTGGCATTGCATGAATGAATCATGACACAGTCATACCAGCTATGTGGCCTTGACGTTTTTGATTCCCTTTCTCCATTCTCCTTTAAGACAAAGAGAATTTTTTTTTTTTTTTTTTGCAAATAGTCAGTTTCAGTGAATGGAAAACACTGTATTTTACTAAAAGGAAGATGTGACAAAGTACAGACGGTAATAGGAGAAGAAATAAATAAAAACAAAAACTCTTATGGTATAATTTGGGCTAACTTGATGGTACAAACAGATAATAAACACAATGAGAGTTTTAGTAATAAATAGATTAAGGGAATAATTGTTTTTCCTGAATGTATTTTGCCTATACTTGCCTTGTCAGTGAGATGAGCAGCATATAATTTTAATAAATAAATTCTATAGATAATTTTTTTTGAGAATTGGTAAACTGTAATGTGTTTTTGTCTTGCTAATAGAGATTTGTGTGCAATTCTTTGGGATAATTGCTGCAGAAATTTAAAATTTGGATTTGAAGGATGCTGTCATTCTGTTTGGTGAAGAGGTTGAAGAAAGAGAATTTATTTTTCAATCTCTTTGGTGAAACTTAATCCCTGGGAATGTGAAATTATGATTGGGAAGGAATGATCTATAGATATCAAAAGTTGCCATTGCTTTTAAAATCCATCCAGATATTGATATATTTATGACATATTTAAATTTACAAATATCCAGGGAAATATTAAAATGAAATGTAAAAGTTAGGAAGATGTATTTGAATGCTTCAAATAAGTTGCTTGGAAATCATTGCTGTATGCTTACATATCATTCCACAGTCTAGAAAGAGAAAATATTATGTCAGCCAGTTGGCTGTTATAAAGATTGTTTTTGAAGTTGAATCTAAGACTTATACATTGAATTGGGAAATTCTAAAAAATGAACTGTATGGCACAAGAGACCAAATCATGTTAAGGTGCAGAGAAAGACTATACATCAGTTCAAAGTGTATATTATTAAAAAAAAAAACCATAAAAAAGGTAATAAGATTACATTCTCACACTTCATGGCTAGTAGGTGCATTAGGCTGCTCAGATATTCATAACTTACTGTGACATTTCATGAGATTACATTTTGCTGTTCACAGCCATTACTGCTGCTCAGATAATAACTAGCTGGTGTACATACCTGGATTATGCGATCCCTGTCTTTGGCAGCAAATTTGTGTCTTGAAGGTTGATCAGCTTCAAATTACTATTAGAATAGGTTAATGTGACATACTGTTAAGGTGTGCGCTTATACATATGTATAATGTGTTGCCATATTAATAGTAAATCAAATTTTCCACAAATTGCATATAACTCTTCCGTTTGTAAAAAATACTTTCATAAGTATTTTTCATTTAAAACATTTAAATGAAAATTATTTAAGTCTGATTTCCTGAATGTACTACTTTGAATTGCTAGTGAATTATTTGTGTTTTGCAGATTAGATAGGAAAACTAATATGTCAACTTCTTGGAGGGTGGTTACTGTCTATGTACATGTAGCTAAAAGTGAAAGATGATTCATAGAGAATTGAGGTGAAGGTGAGTTCACTTTACTTAAGAGCGAAATGTATGGCCTATAAGGTGCTGGCATGACAGTTGATGATTCTTTAGAACCAAATATATTAACTCAAGCTACTGTAAGAAGATAATGGGCCAGATTTTTTGGGGTGTGGGAGTAATGCTTGTCAGTGAGCTTAGCATTGGCTGAAAGTTGTATTCCTAAGCATAAATCCAAACTTTTCCTTTAATAAAATTTCTTTGAAGTTGATTATAACTGCATTTATCTGGTCTTTCTATTGAACAAAGTTCTTAATTGCTACTG
This sequence comes from Notechis scutatus, assembly GCF_049901735.1. NCBI lineage: Eukaryota > Metazoa > Chordata > Lepidosauria > Squamata > Elapidae > Notechis > Notechis scutatus. The sequence goes on from NC_142012.1 coordinate 27,855,478, forward strand.
CTGCTAATATCCGGTTGTGAAGACAATTTTTCAAGCCACCTATTCTGTATTTTATTTAATCGTCATTTCTGATGAAGTTGTTTTATGATCTGGGTGTTGCCATGGGGACATCAGAGAATAGAAAATGTGGCCTCTTCAGATGTAATGAAAGCTGTCTAGGTTTTATAATTAAAATAACCTGAAATAATGATAGTTATACAATATGTATAGTTATAAACTTCCCTGCTAAGGAATTTGCACTGTCATCAGTCATAAAGAACACATCTCCTCATTAGACTTTAAGAAGTGTGCATGTATTTCTTGGATTTGCATATAGCTTGTCATTACGCAAACACATATTTGAGAAATACATTTGCATATTATTATATATGCTGTTACTCCTTCATTAAGAGAGAAATTTAAAAAATAAAATATTAAAATTTTTATTTCTGTTGTCTGACTATTTTAAAATGTTAGATATATTCATTATATATTCCTAATGTTGAAGTGTTTGACACCACTGATTTATTTTGAGAAAGCTGAAAAATATGTTTTCCAAGTTGCATATTTCTCCAACACTTCTGACCTTGAGTAATGAATGGAAGCTGTTTGAATTCACGGAAAAGCATGGAAACAGCCTGGTTTAGCAAATCCTAAAGCAGAATTGCTATATTTTAAATGAAAACCATCTATGATTAGTTTCTGTTTAGTAATAGATCTCTGCCACTAACTCATATACCCAATATGTGACATTCACAGAATTAAATATAGGCCCAATAAGAAAACCTGTCATCCATACTAGCTGGCAGGTAGCAGCATAAACTACGTGCTGTAATATGAAATTCATGCTCATCAACCTGAGGAGTCTGTTCAGTAACATCGTGAATAACAATATTAACAATTTCTAGTAGAAAAACAAGATGATATTAAGTGAAAATTCTGCCAGTCCACATCCTTAGTCTGTTCAAATCATATAATAGGAAACAGAACATTCATGTATGAAGATACAAGGAAGACAAGTAGGGTTGACTCAATGCTCTTGTCTTCAAAAGTGCATGTGTGATACCACCTAAATTCACTCTCTTTTCAAAAATTGCAGAATATGTAGCCTTATTTTGACAGCAGCTATAGTCCAATCTCTTCACTGTCATTGATCACAGACAGATGTATATCCAGGCTAGGACTAACATTTATTTTTGAAATGTAAATAGGTTTTTGGTTTCTTAGCACTTTGCCCTACAAACCACGCTAACATTTGTTTAGAGATCATAAAGAAGAAATTGCAAATGAATGTTCCCAAATAATTGGTTCAGTCACATAATTCTTTCTAACACTATACTGCTCTTATTATGTTTGAATTTCACTTCCATTTTTATCAAAAGTTTAAATTGTGTAGTAAGAAGATAGAAGGGATATTTTTGGGCATGTAAATGAAGGGGTGGGGATTGATATGATTACTAATCTGGGTTGCAAAATTTTGAATCACAGGTGTATGGCTGTGACCCAGAATATTATTTTGATTTGTCAACTGGGAAAATTGATCTAGTTGCATTTGGACCTTTTTAAATCACTGTACTGACTGATTATATAATCTTTTTTATAAAATGCAAAGCCCATAAGTGACAGCTTGATGCTATTCAGAGTACTCTCACAGGTGAACAATTTGCCTTTCTCATTTGAGAACACTAATAATAGAATGATTAGAAACAAAACGTGCACATATTCCAATGCTGAGTTGCTATATGCTTTTAATATGTTGACACTGGTTCATGTATTGTTAACATAAAACAGGAATTCGTTCAACGGTTCTATGCAAATTTTGTTAGGAACCTTAGTCAACTTTGTAGGATTTGTACCCTGATATATATGTATAAGATTGTATTATCAACCTCTTCATTAATTGCACAGTCTAGTGTAACATTTCTATTATCTGTCGCAAGGAAAAATGCTAATCCTGAAAATTATACATTTTAAAGAGATAATTCTGAAAATAAGTCTTGATGTTCCTTTATAAATTTCAGCTTGTAGGCGGTCATTTTGATCTGGAAATGAATTTTATTATACAAGAAGGAGAAGGTATTACATGCATGTTGGACTTGCTGGATAAGTGTGATGTCACTTGCCAGGCAGAGATATGGAGCATGTTTACAGCCATCCTGAAAAAAAGTATCCGAAATCTGCAGATTTGCACAGAAGTAGGTCTCATTGAGCATGTGCTTCAGAGGATTGATAGAGCTGACAGTATGATTGCAGGTATGGCTTCTTCAATTGTCCTAGAATTGGAAGAAACTTCCAATGAACTAATATGGAACCTTTTCTCATCCATCTCTGAAAAAAAATATTAACCTATGTAACCTCTGTTTAATTTTCCACAGATCTTTTAGTAGATATGCTTGGAGTATTAGCAAGCTACAGTGTGACAGTTCGGGAATTAAAGCTATACTTCAGCAAACTTCAAGGAGACAGAGGAAAATGGGTATGTAGAAATCTGTATTAGTAAAAAAATGTATTTTTTTTATTTTGAATAGATATCCTTAACTTTTCACATCAATGAATTAATTTTATGAGTAACGGCACTGAATAGATTTTTATGGTTAGTAGCTGGAAACTGGGAGTCAGGTAGTGATCTTCATTTTTGTTTATATGTCGTTGTCTCCAACAAGATCCAAAGCAGAATCTACCATTCAAATAAAAATAATTGCAAGTCAAATCAAAATCAAAGTAACAATGCCCTGAAGAAAAGCATACAAATACCCATTAGGGAGGTCCCCTTTGTCCCTGCTCTATTCCAAGGCTCTTTTAATGGTTTTTTTTCAAGGAGCCACCCCAATTTTGGGAAACACGCTGTTCAGAAGAAGAGCAGCAGACACTGTGAAGCTTGTCCCTGTGCAGATGACCGGTCTTAAGAAGAGGGATCTGGAAAGAGTAGATCCCATAGATAAACAGGTTTTAAGCCATGCAGGGCTTTAAAGGTCATACCTTCAATTCCTTTTTGTACATGTATTACATAAGAAAACATAGAAATACCCATCTCTATATAAGATACTATTTTCTAGCCCATGGGTCTCCAACCTTGGCCACTTTAAGACTTGTGGACTTCAAGTTGAAGTCCACAAGTCTTAAAGTGGCCAAGGTTGGAGACCCCTGTTCTAGCCCAATTGAAGTTTTGGGTGCTCTCCAAGGGTAATCCCATGTACAGCACATTGTATTAATTTAAACAAATGTGACAATAGCATGAATAACTATGAGCAGGATCCTCTGTCCGAGAAAGGTCAAAACTAGGGGCTTGAAGATGTGCAAAAGGCTTTCTTACATAGACAATGTTTTGCTAACTTTACAAAGAACTCTGTCTACCTCCTCGGGATTAAAGGCACAGATTCATGCTACCTCAGTCATTTCTCTTCCAGCCAGCATTCATCTTTGAACAGTTACGAGTGATTTTATCCTCCACATAACTTGAAAACTCCTCACAGTAATCAGCAGGTGTTTTTTTCCCCTGGGTAATTTTAAACAAGACAAGACAATGTCTTTGCAGTGCAAATGGAGAAATATGGATGGTTTTACTGTCTACAGTATAAGCTTGATACTGGGATATTAAGGAAATGTCTGCTTATGACTTACACCCAACTTTATTTGTAAAGCATCATACTTAATTATCTGTAGAACAATGCCTCTGGTTGCTAGGTTCACATATGATGCAACATATGAACCAGATGGCAAGTGAATTTGGCATTAAGTAGCAGTAGCCAGAAGATGGAGCCTCAAGGACCTGGTAGCTGGATCCCAGATAATGGCAAAACACTGGAAACAAGGAATGGTTCTTAGAAGATCAGTCCTCTTCCTGGGAGGGTGGCCTGCTCCATCTCATACTACATGTCTTCCTGCCTGCCTTTGTGGACATCTTAATTTTTAGCTGCTCTGCCAGATTTAAAATATCCCTGGGCTGTAGCAGCATAAACTGTTTTGATAGAGTAGATGTGGTCTTACATTCTTAATAGTAGTATTCTGATGTATGATCATTATTATATGTAAACTATTTATATCCTGATTTTCTGGCCCAAGAGCCTTGGAGAAACATCTAAAATTGTTAGAGGTATGAAAGTTGAATATTTTTATTGGATTTTGCATTATTATTATTATTATTATTATTATTATTATTATTATTATTATTATTATTATTATTTATTAATTTAATGTTCAATTCGATTCACAGTCTGGGACTGGTAAAAACCTAACAGTTAAAGTCCTAATCAAAGACCAAACAGCTATTAAGGTAGTGTCTGAGTATATAGTCAGTTCCAAGTAGGATGTTGGGTTGTTGTTGTTTTTTTGCAAAATCAGGAAATTCAAGTCTAATTTTATTATCTCTTCTCTTCATTAAACATCAAACTCAATCAACTGAACATTTAAAAATGTATCACAAATATTACTGACTGGCACTGAAGGTTGCTGCCAGCATCCTAAGTATCAACCAAGTATCTTCTTGAAATGTACAATGTTCCAAGTAGCAGTTTTTTATAGTTCTGCTGGTGTTATTATAGGAAATTGCAATTTTTTGATGTATTTTACAAAATTCTTGGACATGGTACCAAGTGCCCCGATGACAATGGGTATCATTATTACATGTTTCATCCATAATTGCATAGTTTCAATGGGAAGGCAGTGATATTTCATGATTTTCTTTCAGTTCTTTTTCTTCAACTCAGTAATTGGTATTATTATTGGTATTGGTATTGTTTATTGTTATCATCATCGTCATCATCATTCAACATTGTAATAAGAATTTGTTCTTTGAATAGCCTCTGTATGCTGGAAAGTTGTTGTCTGTGTTAAAATATATGCCCCAGAAATATGGGCCTGATGCCTTCTTCAATTTCCCAGGAAAAAGTGCTGCAGTAAGTAATTTTATCTATCATGTTTGTTTTTTAAAATCTTTGTTTTGTAAGGTACTTGGTCTTTTTTTTCTTGAAGTCTTAAATATAATATCATAGCTTAAAGAAAAGTAATTCAAATCTTTCTGTGCCAGTTTTGGAAACTGGGATATATATACATGAAGATAATGTTTAATAAGCTTTATAACAGTTGACTACAAGCAAATCTGATACATATTTTTTAAAAGAGACATCTATTAAATTTATAAACTCAGCTTAAAACAAATTAAAAGGAGTTGTCACAGATTTTGATATCATGGGTTGAAGCGAGAAGTGGTTTGCTTGAATAAATACTCAAGCAGTTTCATAACTCACATCATTTCTTATATCTTATTTATGCATTTGTTGTTTTTTAAGTAGTCCTCCAGATCTATTTGTAAATCCAATATTTCCATCTCTTTCTTGGAGGCTATAATTTTAAGATCCCCAATAATACATTTTCTGTTTTATTCAAAGAAACTTGATTCTCTTCAGCACTTTTTGATTGCAATATAGGGTTAAGTACTCTTATAGTTCTTGAGTCCACAAATCATAAATTTCCTTTAACATAGCCATCTGGTAGTTAACTTTCAAAGCCTTCTTATCAGCAACTTAAAAACACAGAAGCTCTTTCCCACAGGAGAGGATATTTTTAGTTAACTTCCACATCTTCTTTAAATCAAATCATCCAAATTCTTCACATTTAAAAACTTTCCAAAGGAAAATATAGTCATCTTTTAGCTGCATATTAGAGAAAAATAAAAAAATTTCAAAGCTGCAAATCGGTACTTCTCTTTCTTTATAAATAGATTAAAGAGGGAATCACATAGCAAATACGAAGTTTGCACTTCTGAAGGGTTTTCAGTCTTCAAGAGATAATAAAAATTAAATTAAATTCCAGCATGATTACAAAAGTGAGGCTAGGTCAAAATTTGAGTCCTTAGAAAAGGCTATATATAGATCTCAAGATCTATCTTTACTGCAGAGAGAATTATAAGCAGTCTGGATCTTATATTTTGGCTGCAATGTCCTGTACAAAATGCAGAGCATCCATTCATCCACTTCGCTGGAAGTATCTCATATGATTCAATTGTTAACACTCAATATTTCTATCACTGTACTGGTATAAATCACTGCTATCCTTTCTGATCTTATATTTGAAATTATTTCACATTTATTTATATTAAAACATCAAAAAAGCAAAACACAAAGAAAAATATTGCTTTTGCCTACAAAAAATGGATGTTAACTTACAGCAAAGATTGAAATGAAAATAAGGATATTTATTAAAACATATTTTAAAGTTTTTTTTTTAAAAAAAACAAGTTTCATTTATGAAAATCCATTGCTTTTTTTAGGCTATTGCCTTACCTCCTATAGCAAAGTGGCCATACCAGAATGGATTTACCTTTCATACTTGGTTAAGAATGGATCCTGTAAATAATATTAATGTAGACAAAGATAAGCCTTACTTATATTGGTAAGTATATATGCATTTTATATATTTATATATTTACTATATATTTTGTGGTGCTCTCTGAGCTTGCTTGTTTTCTTGCAGACATTTTGTTACCCTAACTAGGTAACATCATTAGTGCTAGTCCTAGTACTTTATTGGCACTATATATTGTATTATAAATATGTATATAAATATATCCTGATATATTTACTATTGTTGCAATATATTTGCTTGTAAAATTGACATTCATCAATACATGTAAATAAATATAAGTGTAATAATTTTATTTATTTGTTTCAGTTTTAGAACAAGTAAAGGGCTTGGTTACTCTGCCCATTTTGTGGGAGGCTGTTTGGTTGTGACATCAATTAAATCAAAAGGAAAAGGTTTCCAGCACTGTGTGAAATTTGATTTCAAGCCGCAAAAGGTATGTGTCATTCATGGGTTTGTTTTGGATGATCCAGTCACTGGCAAACAGCCCAGTAGCTATTGTTTTCATGCTCAAAGGACTTATTCCTTCACAGGTAGCACTTAAATTCAAGTAACATGAAGTATCAATCCTACTCTTATACCTCATTTAACCTACATCCCAGATAACTTTCCTATAAGCCGAATTTACAGTGTTTTCGGTCTTTTAGTTTTAGTCCACCTCAGTTTCTGCTTTTATTTCTTTTATTTTATTGTTTGCTCCTTTAAGAGGTATAGAGATTTTTCCCTCCTCTCTATAACAGCTTTAACATTCATAATTTCTTTACACAATATTTTCCTAATCTACTACCTCCTCTAATATAAGGTTTCATCATTCTTAGAGATTTCAGATGGTGACTCATTTAGAAGTAAACTTCAACTTTTGTCTCAAAGTGTAGATTGCTTCTGTTTTTCTAGTAACTTTTTGCTTTAGCTTTTTTTGTTTTTGTACTTTTTATCCACTCCATGGTGACTCGGTTCTTTTCCATTTTCATTGGGAACTGTGAATTGTGCTTTATTTATTTGACCTTCATGCTCTAGGCTCAAATAAAATAGTTTCTTCTCCAACACATTCCATACTTGGTGCCAAAAGCCATTCAGCTATTCAGTAGTCCAATTATCAGCAACATGGCTTCTGCTTCTGTCTGAATTCTATTTATTATTCTATTTATCAACTAGTAAGTAGATGGAGAACACACTGAGATTCCTGATTCTTTTAGAACAGTTATGAATCCACTGTACAGGAAATAATTTATATCTTCCAGAAGTTTGGATTCTTTCCAAAACACCAGACAAGGGAAAAACTCTGCTTTTTTTCAATTTGTTACAGCTGGACTTATATGTGAAAGAAGAGCTCTCACTTTCCATACTCTGTTTGGTGTAAACTTTCTTCAACATTATGTTTAATCTACAATTAATAAAATGTATAATAGGTATTTCTGAATTTGAACATTATTGATCATTGGCATTAGCGGTTTTAGGTTGATATTTATTTTCATAATTGCAATATATATACACACACACACACACACACACACATCGAAAATTCTAATATAAAATTCTATAATAATTTAAAAGGAACAAGTTTAAGATGTCTAATTCTGTAATTACTAGTTGTTTGAAAATCAGTTCAGGAATTTATTCACTTTCTTTGTTGTAGCCAGAAAGATAAAATGAAAGACAGATAAACCTCGACTTACAGCAGTTCATTTAGTGACTGTTCAATGTTACAATGGCACTGAAAAAGGTGACCTATGTGACCGTTTTTCATACTTATGACCATTGCAGCATCCTTATGTCATGTGACCAAAATTCAGATGCTTGGCAATGGCAACTAATTCATATTTATGACGGTTGCAGTGTCCCAGGATCAGGTAATCCCCTTTTGCAGCCTTCTGACAAGCAAATAAATGGGGAAACTAGATGCACTTACAACCATATTACTAACTTAACAACTGCAGTGATTCACTTAACAACTGTGGTAAGAAAGGTTGTAAAATGGGGCAAAACCTACCTAACAAATGTCTCACTTACCAACAGAAATTTTGGGCTCAATTGTGGTCGTAAGTTCAGGACTACCTGTAGAAGCAGTCATAGATTAAAAAAACAGAAGAACAGAATGCAGAATGCAAAACACATTCTCAATAGCAAAAATTAAGTAATGTTATTACTTAAAAAATAAGGCTATTAAATGGATGACTGTCAGTGAAAGAACAATATAGCAACAATGCATTTTCTGTTCACTATGTGCAGACTGACTAATTTTCAGCTGACAGTCTAATTCATCTACATTTCCTTATATAGTGGTACATGGTTACTATTGTTCATATCTATAATCGCTGGAAGAATAGTGAACTCAGATGTTATGTGAATGGAGAACTAGCATCATATGGAGAGATAACATGGTTTGTCAATGCCAGTGATGTAAGTGATTCACTTTATCAGTTATTTACAGGAGATATTGTATGTCTTTTCTGTCTTATGTTGCTTATGTTAAAGTTGAAAATGAAAAATGGAAATTGACTATTCTCTTAATTTTTGCGCTAAACAATAATTTGAAGCAGAGATCTTGAGTATTGACCCAGATTTTTTTTTCATTTATAAATATAAGTAGGCCTGTCACAATTTTACGGCGTTGTTAGTGTGAAATAATATGGATATCTCGTTGAGATGCTATTAAACGTGGGATGCAAATCTAACAAATAAATAAATATTGGCCTTTAGGGTTAATTGACCTTGATCTAGATAAAAGATTTCCTGATATTTTGCTGGCAATTGTGGCTGTCATCTTCAGAGAAAAGGGGGTCTGCTAGGCCCTATTTTTCAGTATTTGCACTGTTTGTTAAAGGCTTCGGAGCACAGTTCAGAATGGTGCTTATGATGAACCCTTTAGAGTAGAAGAAACACTACATTGTTTTAAAGAATTCAGTCAACCCTGTCAGAGACGAGGGACCTCATGGTTCAGAAGGCTGGCATTTTGGTGGCAAGCTTTCTCAGAGATGATCTCAATGCTTTGAATATCTTGATCACTTGGTGCCTTACTCTTCATGTTGTGAAAACAATTTTACTTTGGGGGTTGGTCTAACTGGAATGGGTAACTGGAATATCATTGTTTCTTCTTATTTATATATTTTCTTAGGTAGCCTTTTATTCCGGGTGGTATGGTGATAACTATAATGTTTTAATAAAGTATTCTGTTTTGTTGTATGGACTATTTTTACATTGGTCAGAGTACTAATGTAAGCATTATATCCTGCACTGAAATAAATAAAATAAAAGCAATAAACGGAAAAAATACATATTTTTTTCTTATTCACATTTATTTCCTTAGTTTGTCATATGCATTGCTTCAGTTGTAACTGAACTCTTCTTTTTATATCTTTAGCAATATTTATAAATTAAATATAGGATAAAAGTTCTATATTTTCTCTTTGTCCAATCTGTGACACTTGGAGAATGAATGAATGAATGAATGAATGAATATGTAAAAATAGTCTTACCAACTAAGTAAATAAATATGGATGAGAAATAATTTATGTGATTTTTTTTCTTTATTGCTATTGTTAATTAAATTATGTCAGTACTACGTATACTACTCACATCTCTACTCTGATCAATGTAAAAACAATCCATATAACAAAAACATCACAATCACTACCGTACCACCTGGAGTAAAATGCTACCTAAGAAAATATCCTAAGAAAAAACCTCATCTGTAAAAAACAATAACAAATGAAATTCTGACTTCATTAAAATTTATTTTAAGGAAGCTATGTTCACAACTCCAGTGACTTTACTCATCCCAAATACATATACAAGAAAAAGAAAAAGAAAGAATGGAAGATATTTTATCATGTATATAGTCTTCACTTTCAAAAACAAATTAAACATTGACTAGATTTTTAAATTTACTTTCTTAGACATTTGACAAATGTTTCCTGGGCTCTTCAGAAACAGCAGATGCCAATCGAGTGTTTTGTGGGCAGATGACAGCTGTTTATCTTTTCAGTGAAGCTCTCAATGCTGCTCAGATCTTTGCGATTTATCAACTTGGTCTGGGATACAAAGTATGTATAGTCCTAACAGGATTTTGGTGGAACTAAGAAAACTTTAATTTTATGCTGGATTGATTTTAAAATTATAACAGCATCCCTGTTAAATGATGAGTGTGTTTTTAAATATTCTGATTTCCATTTACTTTATGCAGAATATAATAAATATTACTAATTTAAATTTATTACTAATTTATCCTCAAAAATGAAGGATATGACCCTCTTGTGCCTCAGCTAAGCTCCAAGGATAGAGTTCAAGCATTATAAACCATGGCTTGATGTTGACTCTGTATGTTTGTATGTGTCAATTTTAAATGTAAATGTCTGTACTTCATATACATGTTCCCAACTTACAACCATTATGGAACATGACTATTATGATTGTAAATCATGACAGTCATTAAATGAAACACCCATGTGAACACCTTGCATCAATTCCTGCTCTCCCTATTGTGGTTGTGAGCAGCAATTGCCTCAGGTGGGGAAGCACAGGCACAGACACTCATTGCTTCACTTCTCCGGTTCACATGTGGCCTGCCCTGGGCCTTCCAGGGCTTTCTCTGCATCACTGGGTCCTCACTGGTCATAATCCTACCTCACACCTTACTGGATCCCATACCTTCCTCTCCTTCCTCCATCATGGCTCGATCTATTTACCTTTTCTATAGATTTCCCTGTAGAAGTAGCTACTCTGCCACACAGCCTTCCTATATAGAGGCTGCATAGTGCCATCACAGAAGGGAACACCCTTTTGGAGGCAGACACAATGAAGTGGACCAAGCCATGACAGTATGGGGAGGAAGGTGTGGGGCCTAGCAGGATGGGAAGCAGCAGGCCTAAGACCTGTGGGGACTAGCAGAGTCGGAGGAGGGGAAAGATAGGTGGGGAATCCTGCTGCAGCATACCTGTGATTGATATAAGGGCAGGCAGATTGTCATGTACCTGAATTTTGTTCACATGACTGCAGGGATGCTGCAGTGGCTGCAACTTCAGGCAGGGGTTGTATGTTCTTTCATTTATACCATTGTAATTTTGATCAGTAGCTGAAAGAACGGTCCTAAATCCGGGCTGCTTGTACTCCTGAACAAAACAAAATTATAAAACATAACAAAATTGTTTTGCTCTTCAACTTTTCCAATAAACAGCATTCAAATATATTTTCTCCCATCCTTATCCCTTTTTTTTACAAATAAGCAATGCCAAGATATAAATGTAGAATTTCTTTTTAAAAATATTGTTTATTGTTGTTTTTACTCATTAATGCATCTCACACATGTATAGTTGAATCATCCTAAACTACCTACATGTGAAACTTTGCATTCCAATTGCATTCAGGTTAAATATTATCTTTCTTTTAATCTTTCCTTTTAGGGAACTTTTAAGTTCAAGGGAGAAAGTGATCTGTTCCTAGCTGATCATCATAAACAATTATTATATGATGGAAAACTGTCTAATGCTATTGCCTTTACATACAACCCAAGGGCTACCGATGCACAGCTCTGCCTAGAATCATCACCCAAGGATAATCCTTCTATCTTTGTACATTCACCACATGCCCTCATGTTACAGGTATTTTGGTGTGTCTGATTTCAGGTTCATAGGGAGATGTACTTGATTTCCCCCCCCCCCCGGTGTGTTTTGATCTTTTAGTGTGTTCTTCAAAAGATTTAAGGTTTATGGCTTGATCCTTTCAACGCATAGCCTGTTTTCAGACCAGATGTGAATGATTAGTGATGTGCAATCATAAGCTCTCAGGCCCTTGTATTTTCTTCAAGCTAAACATATCCTTTGCTTTAAGGCCTGATAGAAGCTCTGCTCTCATCCTTATTTTAAAGGCTTTTATTTAGATTTCCTGTATAGAACACAACTGTGGTCTTTCACAATGTGTATGACCTTAGCAGGGCACTATAATGTAAATAATGAAAAGATCTTACTGAAACTCTTTTGATACATTGAAACCTAAAAGTAACAATAGCGGGGAAAAAGAACCACATTTAATATGTTCAAATTTGACATTACAGGATGTGAAAGCAGTCATAACCCATTCTATCCAAGGTGCAATGCATTCTATTGGAGGAGTGCAGGTGTTATTTCCTCTATTTGCACAGCTGGACTATAGGCAATATTCCTTGGATGAGCCTGACACAACTCTTTGGTAAGAAGAATCTTTATTCTCACTTCAAACTGCCTTTTCATTTTGATGGTCTAAATGTCAGAGAAACTATTGTATTCTAATAGTAAAAAGTAGTAACTCTTAGTGATAACTCTGTAGCAACGGCACTAATTTTGGAAATGTTTGTGATGATAAAGTAAGTTGAAAATACAATGCATGTTAAAAGATATAAATGTATCTGAAGTGAAAATACATGAGAACATGTTTAGCTTTTGGGGGGGGAATGGGAGTGGGAATTATCCCCAAGTAATGCAATTATATTGCAGCGTGGAGAACATTATTTATATTTTCAAGGTTAGAGCATGTTAAATCTGTTATGGAGAGAAGACCTTGAGATGAAGTCAGATTATTGACACTAAGTCTTCTACACAAATGTGTACATCATTCAGTAGCTATGTAATTTATGGAGTCAGGGAGGGGGAGATATGAAAAATTCCTCAGGGATGAATTCCTTTCTGTCAAAAGGTATACAGGGTTATTTTTTACAGAGCTGCTGGTTCTGGCCAAGGAGAGTTTATCTTCCTGACTCCAGTACTTGATTAGTAAAAAATGTCTTATATGTACAAACTACTATAGGATTGTCAAAAACAGTGGGTGTGTTTCTAGGAAAAGCTAATTATTCTGCAGCAATTGCCTTCTAAATGCTTTTAGAATTTAAATGCAATAGCTTTCAAAAGCAAATGGTACTTTTGGTTATTGTACATTAATATTTTTAATGAGACACATTCTGGACTAGAACACCTAATTTACCCAGTAAATTATGCAGCAATGTACATTATTTGCTTTGGCTGCAGTAACAATATAAATATAAATTAAAGCTATAACATTTGATTTTGATTCAAATATCATGGTATTTTATCATCTAAATGAAAATGTTATATTAGAAATAACAGACATTTATTTTCTTCATCCTTCTGATTGTTTTTATTAAACTACCTGTTTTTCTAAAGTAATTGCCAATGTTGGTACCAAAGCACAACCTTTTTGTTTACCTCAAATATTTTAATTAGCCAAAGTTACCTGGTTTTGTACTTGGTTCCTTCCATTTTTGTGGTATTATTTCTTGACTGAATTTTGTACAATAAACATAGTCATAATTTTCTAAATTGCTCAGCTGTCAGGCTAAAGAGTTGTTTAAAATAATATTTGCATGTATTTTTTTTTCTAAATGGCATACTTTTAATTCCGTATAGTTTAAAGCCCTAATACTGGAAAATGAACTATATTTCATGACAAAAAGAAAAAGAAAAAAGAAATCTATAGAACTTAGTTCTAATCTGCAATCTGTATGTGTTCTGATCCTCTAGACTTGCTTTGCAGTGTAATGTGTTTTAAACATAGCTTACTCTCTTACTCTCAGAACCAGTTTGTCAGGTACATTATAGACTGGATTATGTATTGCTTGCAATAATGAAGCTTCCTGCTACTATTGAATATTTCTTCAAGGAGGAACATCAATGTTTATATTCCTTCTAGTCATCACTCTTTGGGATTGCTATAGGGTGATAGTGGTTACTTGGCAAAGATGCGGTAAATTATGCAATTGCAGTAATTGTATTTCAAACTATAAAAATATGTACTCTGCTGAATTGAGAAGAATGACCCAGTATCAATCAATCAACAAAAATGTGCTACTCCAAACCCTAAATATGCTAATTTTTAATATGCTGCATCAATGCAATATGTTTTTCAGTTCTATTTTACTGGCTTTCATTATGGAATTGCTGAAGAACTCAGTTGCTATGCAAGAACAAATGCTTTCTTGTAAGGGCTTCCTTGTAATAGGATACAGTCTTGAAAAGGTAAAGAAAATTTAAATGTTTTTTTCTTTGCATTTTTTAAAAATATTTTGGCTATGTTCATCATTACTTAAGTGTATTTTTCCTTCTGCAGTCTTCCAAAGCACACATTAACAGAACTGTCTTAGACCTTTGCCTTGCCTTTGCTAAATATCTGAGCAATTTGCATAATGGAGCCCCCTTGCTGAAGCAGCTCTGTGATCATATTCTCCTTAACCCTGTAATATGGATTTATACTCCAGCCAAGGTAAGATGCATTCCATTTGTGAACAGAGCATAAAAAGACTCGATTTTTCTTTTAGTACTAATGTGATATACAGATTCCATAATTTAGATTTATTTCCCCTCTCCTGTGTTAAAAGATATACAGTATTTTGGAGAAGCATAACATGAACTAAGAGACCCAGTTTGGTGTAGTAGTTAAGCAGCCAGAAACCAGGGAAGTTCTAGTCTTGCCTTGAGCAAAAAGCCCAAGTGATCTTGGACCATTTACTTTCTCTCAGCCCTAAGAAGGAGGCAATAGCAAACTATTATTGAAAAAAACTTGCCAGGAGAACTGCAGGCAGTTGTCAGGCGCAGTGGTGGGATTCAAAATTGTGGGTGTGGCTTAGTGGGCATGGCTTGGCTTGGTGGGTGTGGCAGGTGAAGGATACTGTAAAATCTCTATTCCCAACCCACTCCAGGGGAAGGATACTGCAAAATCCCCATTCCCTCCCCATTCCTGGGGGAAGGTTATTGCAAAATCCAATTCCCTCCCCATCCCACTAACCTGCTTTCCAGCTCTGTTCTCCTGTGCAGGGCAACAAAAGAAGACCCAGCCAATCAGCTAGGACTTGGAGGCAGAGAATAGATAGGGGCGGGGCCAGTCAGAGGTGGTATTTGCTGGTTTTCCGAACTACTCAAAATTTCCGCTACCAGTTCTGCAGAACTGGTCAGAACCTGCTGAATACCACCTCTGGTCAGGCAGTCTCCAAGGATCAGGCACAATTGAACAGAAGGGGGGAAAAGTGAATTAACTATACAAATTAATGAAAAATGTTTCACTTGTGAAACTGTTTTGAGTGCACAGCTGTTTCAGGTGTTTCATGCTTAAACAAAAGTACATTGGTCTGAGTGTTTTGTTTCCAATAAGTAATTACTAATTTATTACTACTAAATTGAACATTTTTGATAGTCTTATTATTAAAGAAATTCTTTCATTAAGAATTTTCCCATTTGGCTTGTTGAAGCAAGCTAATGTGTATGACCCTCTCCTTCTTACAGTACTTAAGTGAAAAAGAAAACTAGATATCTTAAACTTTTCACTTTTACTTTTTAGTATATGGCTTGGAATATTCTGAGGTTTACTCCAATGAAATAGAACTTTTGAACTGTTTCAGATTTTATTCTGTGGAAAGCAGATCAGAGAATGAGCTTTGGTGGGTTTCTTGGTTTTGAACTCAAAACCCCAATTGTTTTGTTTTGTACATAAGCCCAATATAGACATAATGCAATGATATATCACAATATCAAACCTCTGAAAATCTTTGCAAATGTTATAAATTATATCTATTGGTATTGATTCCAGATAAATAAATGTATAAATAGAGCTTTGGGAGTGCTCATTTCCTTGCCTTTATTTAATTTCCCTAATATATATAAACTTAGTTATTCTCCTTTGTTTTTGTTTTTAATTGGATGATACAGGTTCAATTGATGTTGTACACTTACTTGTCCACTGAATTCATTGGCATAGCAAATATATATAATGCAATTAGACGAGTTGGTACAGTTCTATTGGCAATGCATACCTTGAAGTATTACTATTGGGTAGTTAATCCTCAAGACCGTAGTGGAATTACTCCTAAAGGTTTAGGTATGTATTTATTTTCTTGCTTTACAACAAAAACACAACATTTGGAACTATGAATAAGTTAGATGCTGAAATGACACAATATTTTAAATATTTATGGAATTTAAGTGTAATGTGTGTGATACTGGGTGATCTGTATTCTTTTAAAACTCTAGTGTCATATTCCATTTGTTTGTGTGTGTGTGTGTGTGTGTATGTCTGTGTGCAAGTGTGTATATGTATGTATGTATATGTATATGGAATTACTCTTATAGTTAGATACATGCAAAACATATGCAAAAAAATCTGGAAATACACATAAAATATTGCAACGGATAAGAAATTCACATGGAATTTGCAGTATGCATTTCTGCTAAAGAGAGCCAGTGTGGTATGGTACTTAGGGGAGTCCTATTCCACCTTAGGCATGAAGCCAGCTGGGTGAACGCTGAATCAGACACTAGTAGGAAGCGGGCAATGCCAAACCACTTCACAAATATTTACCAAGAAAACTGCAGGGATTAGTCTAGGCATTCGACAGGAGTTAACATTGACTCAAAGGAGTCCAAAGGGGTTGAAAACCAGTTAAAAATAAATACAAATATTATCTCATTTCGTAGTTCTTTTGCTGTTGTAATTATGTCATTGTAAACCTTCAGGATCTCTTACTAACTTTTACCTGGATTCACTCTTTAGCCTAACATATTTAGTTGGGTTTTGGCTTAGGACAGGGATGTCAAACTGGCGGCCCATGGGCCAGATGCATCACACGCAGGCCACACCCACCCCTGCTCTGTGAAGGGAAAAAACATCACAAAACATTATGTAATGGCAACGTGACACTGCGCGTTTGACACCCGTGGCTTAGGAAGTTCTGCAAACCGAAGCACTGTGAATTATATAAATATTATTTGTGGCTTAGCACAGCATCACCTGGGTGACTAGACCAGCCATCCCCACTTAGCCCAAACCACCTCACAGGGTTGTTGTCGGGAAATTAGAAGGGGGAAAGTGTGTTTGACATATTCATTGTCTTGAGTTATTTGTAAAAATAAAGGTGGGATAGTAATACAACAAAAAATATTGCTACTTATGGTATATGCACAACTTGGAATGCACAGTTACAACAAACCATGACTTAGTATTCCTTCTGTAAGTAAAGGTACATGACCAAGGCTGCCAAGGGATATTGCCTATTTGAGATATGACCAAGAGACTGGAGGTGGTTTGCAATATTCAGAAGGAAAAATCTCAATAGCAAAAAATATTTTGGTCAGCAAGGAAGATAATTCTCTGGGATTGGTGATGTTAAAAGAAAGAGGGGATGAACCTGGTTTAAGCACAAAAGAGGACACAAGGAGCTGTTCCAAAAATTAGAAAAAAGGAGGTCAGAATAGTTTTTCCCTAGGAAATATAGATACGTGTCATATTTCTGACACACAGCTTTCCACTGAAAAGGATTGAAGCAATCCATTGCTTAAGTTGGATGAAAACATTGTAGCTTAAACATTTGATTTGAGTTTTGTTAAGATATTAACCTGATTAAAGCAAATTAATAATGATTGAAATATTCCATGTGTTCAAAATAATGTTTTCTTTAATATGCAGCACAAAAAATTAGGAGTTAATGTAATTGCATAGTAATAATCACAGACTTTAAGTACATGATGTAATATAATGTATCTTTCATATTAAGATGGACCTCGGCCTAATCAGAAAGAAATTCTTTCTCTGCGAGCCTGTTTACTGATGTTTATTAAGCAATTGGTGACAAAGGTAAGAAATCTTAAAATTGAGATTGTATTGTTCAGTTTTATTTTCTTACAGAGCTATTTGCCCTGCTTATTGTTTTCTAAAATCGTTAAGATGCTAATGGAAGGGAACTCAACTTCTAGGAATCATCATTCCAATTCAAATGGATTGCAGTGGGGGGGCTTCCTGCTTTAGAGTGTGTACCTTATATTTCTGATGACTGAACATTTGCTGTAGGAAGTACAGACTCTGAATGATTAAGGTGAAGAAGGTGCAGCCCTTTAAATGTCCATGTCTCACTAGAGCTGCTTTCTTCAATTAATAATTGTTCTCTGTGTAACATAGAAAACTGACCGCAGAAAAAGACCCATCAAGTGGTCCATCAAGTCTGCCCTTTCAGGTTTTTTTAATTTGTTTTATTTTTTATTTTTTGTCAGATGATGCATAAGTGTTTATCCTGTGTTTAAATTCAGTTACTGGTGATTGACTACCTTTGCTGGAAGTTGGTTCCATGCTTCCACTACTCTTTCTATGAAGTAATACGTTCAAACACTACTTTTGAACTTCCCTCCTGTCAGTTTGGGGTTATGCCCCCATGTTCTTGGTTTTTGCTTAATATTGAAAATACTGCCTTTTATATTGATATAGTATAAAAAAGAAGGTTAACCAAGCTGTGAATCCAATGTTGTAATCAAACTGATGTCTACATAAAGTACATAAACCATGCTGATGGCAAAGTTCAAGCCATCCATCCTGTCCTATTTCTTCCTTTTGTTTTCTGTCCCTCTTTCACTGTTGTCCTTGTCATGTTACTTGACTGAAAAAAGCTAAGTTAATAAAGCTCCCCAAAGATAAGTGCAAATAACTGAAGGAGGCTTAGACTTTCTCCAGCTGAAAAAAAAGTAGAAACCTTATAGGACAAATGTTTAAAAAATATTTTCAGAGCTTGAAATTGGTACAATATTTGATTTTGCTTTAAAAATGCTTGAAGCCTTATAGCATGCTCAGTATTTCTTATTTCTGACTCTAAAGCAAGCCATGTTAATAGATCTATATGATTATATCATGTTTAGTTAAGAATATTGTCTCTTCTGGTATCAATTATATATCCTGGAAAAATGAAAAACTTTTTTCACTATAGTTTGAGACTTGTATGTAGACATTCATTTATCTATTCATTTGTTAAATTTATATAGCCATCCATCTCACAAACAAATGACTCTGGATGGTGTTCTTGGTGTCTTTTTAATTAAAAATAAAGATATTTTGCTTCTAATAGTTGATTCTATTTGAATTATTTAGCAAATTAGTCAGAAGACCACTTTAAATTCATAAAAACAATGATGAGAATGTTTAAAGCTAGTTTTATATTGAAACATACAATTTGTTTATCTGGTTTGATAACTGGCAGTGACTCTGTGGGGTTCTCGGCTATGGTTATTCCAAATTAATTGAAAGACTATACTTGGGAGCTCCTTCAGGCAACCATAAGCTCTGTTATTGAGTCACAGTCCTCTTTTATTGGGTAAGCTGTATTGTAATTGATATAGGTCCCCTTTAAATAAATGGCCAAGAGTATGAGATCTAAAGCAGGGACTGGCTCCACGGAGAGAGGTTTTTCTGTGGACTGGAGGGGCGTGGTTTTGTGTGCTGTCTGTATCCCACAGATGCGGCTTCGCTCATTTGTGTGACCTGATTTCTGGCATGATGTGGACTGGTGCCAATCTATAGACCGGGAATTGGGGAGCCCTGATCTAAAGCAGGGGTCGCCAACCTTTTGGACCTGAGGGACCACCAAACTCATAATTTTAAATCCCGTGGACCACTAATATGAATTTTGACTGATGGTGGCTTGCTGACATTAGTGGGAGAGAGAGAGAGAGATCCGATCTAACCTTGGAGGGCTGGTGGTGATATTCTCTCTCTCTCTCTCTCTCTCTCTCTCTCTCCCTCTCCCTCTCCCTCTCCCTCTCCCTCTCCCTCTCCCTCTCTCTCACACACACAAAGACACACAAACAGAGGTCCCTCACACACCCTCATTTCAGGGATATATATAGATATATGTATGTATGTATGTATATGTATATATTTATACACACACACACACACACACACACACACACACACACACACACACACACACACCATGTTTCTCCAACAATACAGCCCCCCCAATAGGAAGACCCAGCATGTTTTCTAGGCATAAAATGAAATTAAGCCCCTCCCCCCAAATGTAGGCCTAGTTTAAAACATGCGAAATTGGGGGGGGGAAGGCGGGGGGGAACTTGCCATTAGGAGTGCCCAGCGGGCAGCTACGCCTCACCATCAGCTGCTCCTAACACCATGGTGGAGCACAGAGGGCTCCCTTACCCGGATCAGCAGGTGGGCGGTGTCGGCGTGGATGTCCGGTAGCATTTCACCCGCTTCTCAGGCCTCCGTAGCTTCCACAGTTCCCACCAGTGCTGGCGCCTCTCTCGCAGCGCTGTCTCCAACAACAGTGTCTGAGTCGTTCCCACTTTTCCCCCGTCCCCGTAGCAACAGGGAAAAAAAACATTTTGAGGTACCTGGGAGAGCCGCGCACTGCATTTTGGTTTAATCCCGAGCGGCTGGGTGGGCGTGAGAATAGCTGAGTGAGCATCTCTGCTGCTGCCACCCTTGGTGCTCCAGCCTCAGGCTCTGCAAGTTTGCAAAAGTCCCGGTGCGCAGCCCGTTCCTGCATTCCAAGCACCCAGGCCGAGCTGCAGCTGTCCCTCTCTCGCAAAGCCCAATCTCCAATAACAGCGGCGGCAGCAGCAGGAACCGTGGAAGCGTTTCAGCCGCTTCTTGGGTGGGGGAGCCACCTCCGTAACTTCCACGGTTCCCGCTGTTGCTGCCACTGTTATTGGAGACAGCGCTGGCGAGAGAGGGATAGCTGCAGCTCGGCCTGGGTGCTTGGAATGCAGGAATGGGCTGTGCACTGGGACTTTTGCAAACTTGCAGAGCCCGAGGCTGGAGCAAGAGTACCAGCACCAGCACCAAGGGTAGCAGCAGCAGAGATGCTCACTTGGCTCTTCTCACGCCCACCCAGCCACTCAGGATTAAACCAAAACGCAGCACATGGCGCTCCCAGGTACCTCAAAATGTTTTTTTTCCCTGTTGTTACAGGGACGGGGGAAAAGCGGGAGCGACTCAGACGCTGTTGTTGGAGACGGCGCTGGTGCATAATTCACCCCAGAAAAGACGTCCTAGCCGTTTTTTCGGGGCTCAAAAAAAAAAAAAAAAGGCCTGGCCTTATTTTGTGAGAAGCATGGTATATGAATAAAGAACGATCTGTCTGCAGAGACCCTGGGAATCCCCACCCCATTTTCCTACTGATCGATCATTCTTTACTGTCTCCAGTTCCATTCTCAGAGGGAGAGAGAGAATTTAGCCTTCATGCAAGGAAAGCAGCAGAAGTCTTTTTTTCTCTCCCCCAAACTCCACTAGAAATGAGTCTTTGCCGATGCAGCCTCTTGGAGCAGGATGTCTTGCAGGGTCCCAAAGACTCATTTCTGGCAGAGTTTGGGGGAGAGAGAAAAAGACTTTTGCTGCTTTCCTTGCACGCAGCCAAAAGCAGAAGAAGAAAGAAATGGAAAAAAAACAGCCCGGTGGCCAGGCGAGGCACGTGGGGCGAGTTCTCCCCCTCCACCCTTTCCCCTCACTACCTTGTATTATTCGCAATGCAAGTGACGAAAGCCTTGTGTTCCCGCGACCATGCAGGCGGCACAGCCTTGTGTTCCCGCACATCCTGGATTAATTGTTTTGGGGGGTGCTTTGGGGATGACATTTCTCTGCGGACCACCAAAATTTTCTCGTGGACCACCATTGGTCCCTGACCCACTGGTTGGCGACCATTGATCTAAAGGATCAATATATGGGAATGTATGGAATTTATGTGTCGTACACATAGTCATAGGGACCTGTAATATTAAAACTAATACTAATACTAACTAAAACATGAAGTCATGTATTAATGAATTCAAAATATTTCACTAGAATTTATGTTAGAGGGTGACCTGTTTTTTCTGCTTTTAAATACACTACTTGAATTACATTTCTCTTGATTATCTTTTAAGGACTATGGAGTGAAAGAAGATGAACTCCAGGGCATTCTGAATTATCTTCTTACCATTCATGAGGTAAACTAAGTTCCAAGAAGCTTTTGAATAAAATATCCTACCATCCAATAACATTGAAATAAGAAAAACATATATAACATTGATTGAATCTACAGATATGATTTAAAACCCTTATCTTGAAGTTCTTTTGTGCAACAGGATTCTATAGGGATTTTTCAATTCATTTCATCAAACTGGAATATCGGGAGGGGGGACAGAGAAAAGAACAAATCATGAAGCTGTACCCACGAAGGATTTTTTCCATGAAAAATAATAATACCATTTTAAATAAAGTATTTCTGGATAGATGTGAAAAATGTTCAGTCTGCAATAAGACGAGTCCTTAAAATGTTTGTTTGTTTTAAATTTATACAATCTATCCACAATTGGCACTTTTTTCATTGTATTTTGGTTAAAATGTGAGGATCTGCTTATTTATAGATGGGTTGATTCATGATTATGCACCATCTATATGGATATTTTAAAAAAGTATTGCTACATATATTCCCTGATCAGCTTGTTCATGCATAAGCTGAACACAGTTTTGAGGCTTGTTTTTCAGGCAAGCCATGTAAAATTCTTGGCTTGTCTGCAAGTATATTCCAAAAGCAGTAAGTACACGTTCTATGTGCATTAAGATTCAAAACACTGATGGTGATATCTTGGAGCTTCAAAAAACTAAATATAGTTTGTTTTATTTTATTTTATCTATAATAATACAAATGTTTGCTGCATAATATTGCAGACTTAAGAATGGTCAATAAGAATGACAAAAAGTCTTGATAATGGATGCTGCAATACCTGGAGATAGCAGAGGGGGAAAGAAAGAATATCACAAAATATAAAGTATTAGATTTATGCATTTGGTAACATAGTTACTTCCCTATTTCCCCAAAAATATGACCTACACTGAAAGTAAGTCCTAGCTTGATTTTTACATGTGCGCCCAATATAAGCCCTACCCCCAAAATAAGCCCTAATCAAGGTCCAGAGTGAGTGGAGGGATAAAAATTAAGCTAGGGTGGGGATGGGGGTGGTGGAACTGCCTTTGGACAGTTGTAGCCAGGCCTCGAATACCCCAACACCTGCCTTGCTGGCCCATTTCTTCTGCAGCTGGCAAGGCTGGCAGAAGGTTTTCCTGAAGGCCTCTGTAGCTGATAACAAAGCTCCGGATCAATCTGGAGTTCTGTTATTGGCTGCAGAAGCCTTCAGGAAAGCCTTGCCGGCCACAGTAGAAGTTCCTGAAGGCCTCTCACAGCGAAAAAGAGGCCGGGGGCAAGGTTAGTCAGTGGATGACATTCCCCGAAAATAAGACCTGGTGCCTTTTTTTGGTGGCAAAAAAATATAAGACAGGGTCTTCTTTTCGGGGAAACACAGTATTTGATTTTGTAAAAATATGTGGACTCTTTTGTATATCAATTGCTAGTTTAGGACTGAAGTCTGAAACAGTTTAGCAACATATTGTTTTATGTTTTTGTATATAGGACATGTCTTAATTGGTGGTTTTAGTGTTAGGAATCTAAAATAAAAAACAGCCAAAGCTGTTATTTGAATAACAGTTTCCCTGCCACACTAAATTGCTTCTGAGTGTCTCTACTTCTGAAACTCGCATTTATAGCATGGAATAAATGATTGTTTTGTTTAAAATATATTAAAACTTTCATGGGCCAATGGATCTATTTCCTTGGTTCTAATATGGCCTACTTTTATATAGTTACTTTTTTTAGTACTGGGAGCAGGGATAACTTTGTTTGTTTCTTACGTTTGTATAGATCTGAGTTAAGTTTTTTTTTTTAATTTAGGCTGTCAGTTTTTCCTTACTACTTCTTCCTTTGGCTTTTATGACTGTCATCATGAAATTTCATAAGTATCCTTTACATCTTTCTTATGAATATCATTACATGAATACTATAATATGAAGCTGCATTTTTATTCCTTAAAAATTATACAGCCACCCATCTTGCTTTGATGATTCTGGATGGCTAAGAATAAGTTACAACTATAACAATAAAACCCAAAAAGTTAGAAAAATAAATACCACAACATTACAGATGGTCCTTGACCAATGATTTTTCACTTAACACCAAAGTTACTATGGACTAAAAAAAATATGACGTATCTCAGAACTTGCAACATCTTAGAACTTATGACTGCTGCACCACCCCTGCAGTGACACAATCACATTCTGAGAGTTTGGCAACTTGTGTCTGGTTGCAACATCCCACAGTCATGTGATCACATTTTATAATGATTTTGCCAGAAACTGGCAAAGCCAACCATTGGATAAAAGCAGATTCACACTTAAGACCATACAATTCATGTAAGAATGAGGTTGATTTGCTTACCAACTTAATGCCTGCTGTAAAAATGGTTGTAACATTGAGTATGGTAATGTGGTGCCTCAATTTATGACTGCAACTTTCAACTAAAACTCCAATCCCAATTTTGGTCATAATTTGAGTACTATCTATAATGTAGACAAGTTCTCAAAATTTTCATCTTCATTCAGCTTACAGCTGAATTTACCTGTTATCTTGACCCAATATCTGAAGGAATAGCAAAGATTTTAAAGCTTTTTGGAAGGCCCAAAGTGTATGGGGCCTGCTTAGTTTTGGAAAGAATAGAGCAAGTAATTAGGCAAGCTTTGTGTTAGAAAAAGCACCTCTTCTGGTTCCCACTAGAATACTGCTTCAAGAAAACAGCTTGGAACATGCTCACTCTGTTAGTCCTGGTAGGACTGAAAATATCACAAATGTGTCTCAAGCATCTTCCATTCTCTCTAATCCTAACTTTAACAAATGCTTATTACTATGGCCATCAACGAAGAAAACACTATATGTGAAACACTTTTCTCGTGGGTCTGATGCATCATGCGTTGGCCACGCACACCCCCGGTTTAGCAAAGGGGGGAAAAGTCATGATATGTCACATGATGCCATGAGTTTGACATGCTTGGTCTATAATGACAGAAGAGGAATATAGTAGTAATTCACAAATTATCAGTATCAGCTTTAACATGAGTTTCTTTATATTTAGGATGAAAATTTAATGGATGTTTTGCAATTGCTTGTTGCTCTCATGTCTGAGCACCCCAGTTCTATGATTCCTGCTTTTGATCAGAGGAATGGGTTACGGTAAGAAATAACTTTCAATAGAAATAACAATAATCAGTTGAATTTTTTGGTTGTCTAGTCAGATAAATGTCTTTTGTTACATATTAATGTGGGGTTACTTTGTATAAAACATCCAGTTACGTATACATTAACGGGCATGCATAAGTGCACAATCGTGCCTACCATCCCTGTCCTATTGTCCCAAATTATTAGTTCCTATTTCTTGTATTTAAACTTTATTCTTGTTTCTGTTGTAGTGTAAGCTTTTGACAAATAAATAAATAAATAAATAAAAATATGTTTTGTTAACTGATTGATATCCAAGAATATAATTTGAAACAATAATTCTAACTACCTTTATTGTTTGAAATTCAAAACTTATCAAAAAAATCAGATCAGGTAACATGGTGACCCTGTTTAAAACTGTCACAAGTCGGACCTATAACTGAAATTGTAGGCTCAATTATGGTTGTAAATTGAGGGCTACCTTTATTTCTTTCCTCCACTTTTTTGAATGCTGTTATATATGACTAGCAAGGGATACATGTCAAATGTTAGTTAACGTAGCTTTCTCTCAAAATTCACACAATTTGTGTTCTCTCAAAAAGACTGATATATTCAATCCATAACTTGGAATATAGACACTTCATAAATATTTACCTAAGATTGTAAACTGGACAAAGAGATAGAAAAAGGTTGAAAATATATGGTTTCTCCAGTTTGTGTTCTCTATATATTTCAAAAACTATGTTTTGAAAAATATTTTCTATTATTTTCAATAAATATTTGTGTTAAGATACTGAATTTAGTAGCTGGAATAGTAAGGTGAACAATAGGCCAGAACACACAATAGTAGCTGATTAGTTAGAGAGTCCTGCTGACTCATGCATGCTGCAATCTATGCTATGATTGGTTGCTGTAAGTATAAAGGGGGAGTTTCCCTTTTTCCCCTCGTTTTTTCTTCTTCTGCTTGTTCTTTATCCTGGTTTACTTCATGATATTCCTCATTATCTGTTTATTCTTCCTTTTCTGGATAATGACAAAGACTGTTGTAAATTTAAATATATTTATATAAAAGGCTGCAAGTTTCTGTCAGTGTCTCTGATTTCATCTAGACAGCTGCTGCGCAATTCCTTGATAATTTGCATTTGTCCATTTTGAACAAATATTTCCCTGTCTTTCTTGTTTGTGACCTTTTCCTATATAAATTCTCTTTTCCATTAATAGTAGTGGGATTTGAGTTAAACATGGATATTTTCCCCATTCCGATTCAATGGGGATAAATATCTCAGTAATATGCTGGATTGTTTTAACTATCACTGTGTACAATGATTATTATTCTCTAAGTGTAGCTTGATTGTTGCCTAAATAAACTATTTTAGTCATTTACATTAAATTTTTTTTTTTTTTTTTTAGTGTTATCTACAAGCTTCTTGCTTCCAAAAGTGAAGGAATCAGAGTACAAGCACTGAAGGTGATGGGCTACTTTTTAAAGCATCTGGCACCCAAGTAAGTATTAGACGGAAACAATAATAAATCATAAAAACATCTAACTCCTTAAATATTATTTTTCTGGATTATTTTCTATAAATAGTCCTTGACGTACAACCACAATTAGGGCTGGAATGTTGGTCACTAAGCAATGCAATCATTAAGCAATGCAAGTCATCACATGACCAGACCAAATTTTACGGTCATGGTACATTGGTTGTTTAGTGAATTGCATGGTGTTAAATGAATTGGTTAAGTGAATCCAGCTTTCCCAATTCATTTGCTTGTCAGAACCTGGCTAGGAAGGTTGCAAATCATGATTGTGTGACCACAAGATACTGTAACTATCATAAATGCAAATCACTTGCCAAGTGCCTGTATTCAAATCGTGATTGTGTGACCACAAGATACTGCAACTATCATAAATGCAAACCACTTGCCAAGTGCCTGTATTACGATCATGTGACTGTGGGGCTGGTACGATGGTCATATCTTTGAAGACAGCCATAAGTCCCTTTTCTTCAGCCCATTGTAACTTTAAACCAATGTTAAATTAACGGTCATAGTTGAAGGATTACCTGTAATCTATATACAGTATATAAAAACGAAATACCACTCATGCATCATCACAAAATCTCCAGAAAGCCTACAAACTTGAAATTTGGCATGTATGTTCCTCTTGGCTTCTAGGTGCTCACTAAGAAAGGATTTTTCGAAATGACCATCAGAACATTAGTATTTCCTATATTATTATTAACACGCTCTGATGCTAAAGAGTTCTACTCCCCCTTCCCACCTGAAAATAAATCTGTTCCAAATGCAAATCACAAGCAGAGAGGAGTTTCAGTTTCAGTTTTACTTTCACAGCAGCAACCAGTTTTAGTACAGAACAGTTGAGCTAAGCCACTCCCAGGCTCCTTGCTGTCTCAAATACGGGTTCAGTTTCCATGGTTCAGTTTCCAAACAGCCCTCAATTCTCACACACTGACAGGACACCAGCCAGATGAATACTGAGCTGGTAGGCAGAGGCACAATTTTTTCCCCTTATTTTTCTCCCAAAAAGCTAAGCCTGATCACATAGTTTCATAGTGAAGCACAGTATAGAGCTAGTTGATTTTATATTGTTGAAGGAGATAGTTATTAATTATTTAGTGCTGCGATGGTCAGAACTTCAGGTAGAGGTCACGAGTCCCTCCCTTCAGTGCTGTTGTAATTTAAAACAATCACCGAACAAGTAGTCTACCTAGATTACATTTTACAGACAATTAGACCTTGGTCAAGTATGCATAAACTAGGCTTGTCCATATTCTTTTAATATTCCCCTATACTTAACCATACTTTTTAATTGTAATCAAACTGTAAATCTGTTACGAATTTCAAAGAAGCTAGAACATGATAGCATAGTTTAAACTTTGAACGAGGGGGAGTGAGGAAAAGTGGTATCTGTTGTTCCCTACTGAGGCCCCAAGCCAACTGGCAGAGCCACGTCTTTAGGCCTTAAATTTGATTTGCATATTATGGGTTCTTCGGAAATTAGTAACTGTACTTTGTTTCTGATATAAACATAGCAAGGTGTTAACAAGCCTTTGAAACTTAGAAGCAAAGCAGAGGTTCCAAGCAATTGTGTGCATGTTTCAATTTATTTTATAAAAATTTGATTATTTGATTATATAGATTAAATTTCCACCAGAACATTATTTTTTTTAATTAAGAAGTATCTCTGAAATGTGACTTGATAACTTTCCTTTTTCATAACATAAAAAGCTACAAACCGAAGCATAAGCTAAGACTAAAATAAACGAGCATGGGGAAGAAAAGGAGAATAGTTTTGATTTAAATACTGAAAGTGATTGTTCTCCAAAAATATATTCAAGTTATTTATTACTATTTAATTTTCCATATAATTTTAGGAGGAAAGCAGAAATTATGATTGGACATGGACTGTTTTCTCTTCTGACTGAGAGGCTTACGCTTCAAACAAACTTAATTTCCATGACTACCTACAATGTTCTTTTTGAGGTAAAAGACTTAAAATATGTAGCTAAGATGATTTAATTCATACTGGTAAGTTCCAGGTGATAAAATTTGAATTTTTGGTTTCTATTTCACAGAAATCCTAGTTAACAAATATAAATTTTACAAAAATATCCTTAACTTGCAAAGCAAAACTTAATAATTCAGTACTTAATTTGAATAAAAATGTTAATTTAATTAAAAATAATACTTCTATTGTCAATCATCTTTCAATATTATGAAAATAAAATTTTGATTAGTGTGATATGATGTGATGATATGTGGATATGGATATGCAGATGTATATGGATATGCATATGTATAGAGAAAATAGGAAGCAAGAGTATTAAGTATGTTTGCTGCCCTGAATCGTGTGTCTGTGTGTGTAGAATAATAATATATCAGAAGTTTTTCGTATGGCAACTAACTAACAAGTATAGAACCTTAGAATATAACACTGAACAATCCTTCAGTTAAGATAGCAATGGGCAATTTGAGGGCCTCACATTTCTTTTTCAATCTGTCACATAACCAAAGCTCCACAGAGGCCTTTAAAATAATTGTTGTGACTTCTTTCAATTTTTATCCCACCTTTTGTCCATAGAATTGATTTTGTAGCTCTGACCCTCTTGAGTCAGAGATAAAGAATTACAGATAAATTTTGCTGTTTATTATAAACAAACAATATGTGTTGTTTGGTGTGCCAGAATGGTCCAACAATAAGCCTCTTGTTGTTTTAATATATTTTTATTTATTTGCATGAACGGACTGTGTTTAAAATAAACTTTCATAGAGTTCTTACATTTTTCTTGTTTTTCTATTGAGCACCCTTTCACTTGAACTTTATCACCAGCTTGAGTTAAATAATGTTATCTGAGCAAGGAAAAATATGATAACAAAGCATTAATTTTCTAAGAAGTAAGTCATTCTTCCTGCTTGTCATCTAAAGTATTTTATTTCTTGATATAGTTATTTTAAAGATCAGAATTTGGCTGTTTTTAATTGAAAAGTTTGGAATTATTTCAATATTAATTTTTTCCTAATATATTCTTTTTTTTCTTTTTAATCAGATACTCATTGAGCAGATTTGTACACAAGTGATGCATAAACAGCATCCTGACCCAGATTCAACAGTGAAAATACAAAATCCCCGTAAGCATCTGTGTTTCTTTCAGATAAATTATTAGAGAGTCTGTAAATGGTGCCTTATGTGGAAAATGGAAAAATACTAGAAAGCATATTTCTTATATTTATGTTTGCTTTCATAATCTAACATTTGCTACTTTGGGAACGGTTGTTATTTGAAATATTTTCAAAGGTTTTTTTTTTTTTTAGGAATAGGACTTAAGTAACAATTTCAATTCTAGCATATATCTGACTACCTAATTTGATGTGACACCATGGAAATTAATTTCATTATTAATTTCCATTCTAAATTAACTGTATGAGTGATGGGGAAAAACTGACTTCAGTTTCTCAGATACTTGAAAGTTCTTCTTTGGAATGGTTAATTATCTTATTTTTATTAATATGAGAGCTGTTAACATGCACAAATAAGAGGTAAAAAGGAACAAGGCTATATACAGAAGGCCCATATTCAGCAGCCTTGTTTAACTGTAACCCTGCAATTGGCCTTTAAACACGATCATCCAGTTTCCTTTATAATATTTTAGCAGTCTAGAAATATGCCTTATAGGGCTTCTTATTTGTAGGGAAGTTTGCAATAAGGTTTAGGTGAATACAGTATGCTTCCAGCCTAGCAGTCTTTTATTATCATTGTTCTATATTGGGAGGCCTCAAATATTTATTATTGTTTTACCTATTGTCTCTTTCAATTAAACACCTGCATAGGATTGCTATGGCAGAAAATAATAACTATAGAATTGTTTATTATTTGGGGTTTGAATCCCAGAAAGTGCTTTGGAGCATCTATGGAAATGACTATCTTTACAGCTGTTTTAACGAACCGATCCTTTTCTGAAGAAAGCAGCCGTATTATCCTGGGAAAGGATGATACTATAGCAATAGGATAATACAGTTCTTCACATTACACAGTAAGGGATACTATCACTAATAAATTTTGAAAGATTTTTAAGATTATCGCTATGCATTTATCAGACAAATTAGTTAATTGAGAAGAATGCCTGTATGCATAGAATGTAGCTTTTATAATTTTCCAAACGGGCTATTTCTAATTACAGGTAGTCCTGGACTTATAATAGTTCATTTAGTGACTGTTTGAAATTACAACAGTACTGAAAAACATTATTTACAACTGCTTTTCACACTTATGACTGTTGCAGCATCCCCACGGTTATGTGGTCAAAATTGAAATGCAGGACAACTGACTCATGGGGTCAACTTCTGATAAGCAAAGTCAATGAGAAAGCCAGATTCACTTAAGAAATGTGTTACTAACTTTACAACTGCTATGATTCACTTACCAACTGTGGCAAGAAAGATCATAAAACGGAGCAAAACTCACTTAAGAATTATCTCGCTTAGCAATAGAAATGTTGGCTTCAATTATGGTTGGAAGAAAAGGATAATCTGCACAGCATAAGGTTTTGGTCTGAATTTAGTAACATCCTGTCTTAATTGAAAATATGTTCTGCTCTCAAAGTATACTTGATGATGTAATCATTATCCATCTATAAATATGTACTATTCAGCTTATCTGATTTCTGTCTCTGTTCCCAGATGTCCTTGGGAAACTCACCAATAAGATTTCTCTTGTGACTTGGGCCCAGGAAGCAATTAATAAAAATATTGAGTGTTTTCAGGTTTCTGTATGGTTAAAATGGAATTTTAAGGTGCATGATACCCAAACCAGAATAAAGGAAAAAGGATACAAGGATGCATTTGAAGGACCAATATTTCTTCTCCCATTATTTAAGACATAATCTGGTTTGTTAAATGAAAAATGTAGGAAATGATCCAGGAATAATTCCAGAAAAGTTATACTTTGCTTCTTGTAATAATTTTTAACATGGGAAGAAGGAGGAACTAGAATTATTATGGGGATAAAAATCTTATTTTCATATTGATTTTTAAAATTGTTTTGTTTTCCAGAGCTTCTAAAAGTTATTGCTGTTTTGCTACGTAATTCCCCACCGTGCTCAGAAACCATGGAAGTCCACCGAGTCTTTCTATCAGACATGATTAAGCTTTTTAATAGCAGCAGGGAGAATAGGAGGTAAGATCATAACATATATATATATATATATATATATTATAACATAGCTTAAAAAGCTGTTTTTTTCAAGCTGCATGATTAAAAATTGTTTTTAAACTAAGAACTGGTCTCAAATTGTTCATGTGATTTATTCAATTATTGGCCATATCAAGTGTTTATTAATCTCATTAATTTCTGTTGGTGTTCAAGACAAATCTCAGTTGTCTTTGAGTTGTATTTTCCTGCTTTCTTCAAAGTTAATTTTCGATTTGTGTTTGCAATTTTTTAGGAGTTTACTGCAGTGCTCTGTGTGGCAAGAATGGATGCTTTCCCTTTGCTATTTTAATCCCCAAAGCTCTGATGAACAGAAGCTAACAGAAATGGTGTATGCCATTTTTCGAATACTACTTTATCATGCAATCAAGTATGAATGGGGTGGCTGGCGTGTTTGGGTGGATACCCTAGCAATTACACATTCAAAGGTGAGTTATGCAAAAACAATTCTAATTCTGATTTTTTAAGCAAAATTTTTAAAGAACTTTGAAGGGCAATTTGGTGGGTTTAGCAAAAACAAAAGTTTCACTGAAATTAACTAGAGAGCACAAAATAAGGGAAGGTATCAATATTCCATAAAGCAACAATTAAAAATATTTAGTGCAATGCTTGTGTAATTTCATGCACCAGCTTGGTATGAGGACAGCTAAGTTGATGTTCAGTAAACTTTGTTTTATTATGAACTGCTTGTGCAGTTGAACCATATAAATTTGAAACACAAGGTGGCGGACTTTGACTATTTCTATGTTAGAATGATGCCCTTTTCTTACATCGAGGGGCTGAGCAACAAATTACTGATAAAACTGAATCAAAAGCTGTTTCCCTCCAAACAAAGAGAGGAAAGGTTGTGGAAGAAGGTTTCTCCTTTAATAATAAATAAAACAATATTCCTGCTAATAATATAATTTTTTTTACAACTATAATAAAATTGTGATGGAAACATTTTTTCTCTAATGGGGGTAACCTTTTTTCAACTGAGAAACAGATTTTAGAATAAAGTTGCAATGGCTGCCATGGTGGTTTCTTCTTCTATTTCCCCAAATATTTTTAATACGACTCTGAGTGAATTTCCATATGGGAATTTACAATGTAAGAAAAATGAAGATACTTTTTTCCCCTATTACACCATGAATTATGGGACACCTGGTTTGTTGACAGCACAATTCAGGTACAAAAATTGTTCTTTCAGCTATGTGGATGTCAATGTCTTATGAGACCATTATATTTATAAAGTGAAACAACAGATACTCTCTTTCCAGATTATGATTTTACTTACATAGATTGCATTTAAAAGGTGTTTATGAATTCTGTTTGATAATTAAGATTCTGGATTAATATTTAATTTGCAATTTATTTTGAATTGTAGAAGTTGAAATTAACATTAATAATTCTCTTAAATTGTGTATAGTTTATAGGGAAGTTGTTTTCTAGTGCGCTTTTTTCGCTGTTTTGTTCATAATAAATTTTTATATATTTTTTCACCATTAATATACGACTATTCAGTTTTAAACTCAGTTTGGTATTAGATACTTGACATCAATTTAACATTGATTCTAGGTTTCCATATATCTCAAACCAAATGTTCCATCGTGAATATTTGCTTATGAGTTCATAGACATTTGTAGACATATTAACATTAACATTAACATTCATAGACATATTAACATTGCTAATAACTCTAGACTTAAAATTTTGGACTGCACTGTTTTGGCATAAAATGATCTTACATGAATGGATGCCAATTAGAACATACATATATACACATGTGTATGGGTGTGTCATGTAGTATATACATGGCATATACATGGTATAAGAAACACCATTTTTCATTTCTGAATTACATCAGTTTTATAGTCTACATATTCGTATTCTGACATGGGAAATTATTATTAAAATTAATATTAAGTTTATCACAATTTATCTATCCAATAAAATTATAAAAATTAGCTTTTGTTAAGAATACGGTTTTTATTACTATTATTATGTATTTTTATACTCATTTGAGACTCAGTCTCTGCATGCCACTTTCACCCAGGCTTGCTCCCAGTCAGGTGTAAAGTGGGATGGCTAAGTGATGGTGGGAACATTTTAAGGACAAAAAGAATCAGACAGCTTTTTTTGTGTGGCATTTATTGCCAAGTTCATTATTCTAGTCAATTTATAATAGCGAAAAATGGTATCTCAGCCACTAGTCCAGTCAGTTTTGTTTTTTTAAATAATTGGGTTAGATCAGCCACTGTTTTACATTTCTGTCTTAACAATGCAAAAGTAAGGTGGCATGTAATGTTGAATTCAGGTTAATTCACTTTAATTATCCCTGTGACATATCACCTACATGAACTAAGATTTATCTACCCCATTGTTGAATGCTATTGCAACATAAATTGTTGAAACTGTCATATTGTTTCTCATCCTTTGGTTTTTCTAGAGTAGCATTCAAAAGTTGTAATAAAATATCTTGTTTTAATTAAATTTCTCTGTAAGTGTTCTGAAGACAAGAATCCTCAAAACTTTCTTAATAATTATTACTGAATTCTGAATTTTCTGGAGGTGTTAGCTTGAATAAGTAAGCATTTTTTTTACTGTTTCAATATGTTCAAATTCATAAAACAAAATTTCCTTAAACTGAAGTCACAGTAATTTTAAAATTTTTGTAAACTTTAATTTATATTTCAGCTCTATTTCATTTATGCATTAGCCACTGTCTATTCATACTCTATTGTGTAATTTTATTTTTGGTAAAGAGCTTGTGTGGAAAGAACTAGTATTGCAAAATTGGATAGATTTTGCAGAGCTGCACATCAAGATACATGGAGCTGCTATAAAAAGCCAAAGAAACTCAATTGCAATTTTATTGTCCAGTTTGATAGATTTCCTGCCACCTTTGTAGCAGGGAAGCCGTTTGTCACTGTAGCCTCTTTTACAACTGCAGTACAACGCTTTATAAGCAGTGATGGCTTTTGTGGCATAATTGCACTACCTAGGTTTCTTTTGCTCTCAGGATTTGAAGGTGTATATAATCCTATTATAACTAAAGCCTGTTGTAATGCTCTGATTAAAAAATATTAAGTATTTTTATATCTTTCCTACCTCTCATTTCTGCTCTTTTCATTATATAGTGTATAAAATAACTTGATTCTTTTGTCTAGTTTCTGTATTAGTCCTAAGCAGAATTTACCACAAAAGCACCGAGATAGAAGCTATATTTCTATTGTGATAAATTTTTCTATCATTTCTTCAGTTTTCAGCATGTTTATATCTTCTTTACTTTTGCTAAATCCTTGAAAATTCTTAAACTGAATTTACTTTCTGAAAATATATTTTGAAAGTAACTTGGATAATTATTTTTAATCCCAAAATGAAAAATATATATTTATTTTTCAATTGCAATTTGAATGCTATATTAACATATATTTAAAATACTTACAGATATAGTAATTTATATTGCATGTAATTTTAAGTTTTCACTATAGCGATATCATGTTTAAAAATTACTTAGCCCCTAAGAATTGAGAATTCAATGAAATAAATTAAAACAAGGGATAAACTTTAGCTTTCTATTGAATGTTTTGGCAAAGTATAAGATTGACTAAGATGCCAAATATTATCGCTCAGTGAAACTGATGTCCATAAAATTAATTTGAACTATATAGTTATTTACTTGACATGCCAGGCTTGCAGATGCAGACAAATTGAAAAGAGAAGACCAGGAAAAATGATTTGTTGGTTGTATTGAATAATGGGGAAAGATTAAAGAGTCTGAAGGTATGAAAGGAGGATGGCTGAATCTTGAAATGTATGGATTTGCCACATAGAGTTTGAAAATGGTAAACCTGAAGGCCTGGAATGTTCTTATCCCAATGGAATAACTTGAGGAATAGAACCAGATCAGAATTCATATAAACCTTCAGAATTTAAAACACGAAAATACTCTTGTAAAATAGGAATAAAATTTTGGGCCATGATTGGAAAAATAATGGAAAAAAATTAACCCTTGGCTTAAACAACTAACCCATATCCTTAGAACAGGGCTGTCAAACTCATGTTGTCACAGTGGCATCACATTTCCCCCCTTTCCTAAACCAGGCATGGGCTTGGCATAACGCATCTGGCCTGTGGGCCGGGAGTTTGACAGCTCTGCCTTAGAGTGTTTACCCCTTGACTGTAAAAATTCATTTCCCCATCAATATATCTGCAGGACCCCCCTAAACTTTCTATAGCATCAGAGGTTCCTGCTTACATATGTTGGCTTTTATCATAAAAAATATATTTTTTGATTGACTATTCATATATTTCAGTTATGCTATCTAAAATGAAGTGATTGGTCAAAATGTAAAACCCCCAATCTTAATTTCAAAATAGAATAAGGGAAGCATTGAATATAAAGTGAAAAAATAAAGAAATAACAGAGCATACTAAAAATACCCTAGTGACTCTTAATTTGCAAAAGGTCCTTACTACTTTAGTTAAATGCACCTAAGGGAAAAAGAGAAATCTCTCATATGTTTTTATGTGTGTCTAAAATAAAATAAAAAACGAGAAATTGCTGTTGTTTCATGGGAATTACTTTGAAGCATATGTGAGGAGCAGAAGAAAAGATAAAAATAGAAGGTATGAAAAAATGGCAGGTTATATTGGAATGGCTAGAAATTATAAAATATATAAATAAAAATAGGAATTTTGAAAGAAATGTTTAAACTGGATATTAAAGAATAACACACAGATTTAGTTAATTTTGAACAATAAGAAAATGTTATGTAGAGAGCTACTGAACCAGTGGTGGGATTCAAAAATTTTTTACTTCCAGTTTTGTGGGCATGGCTTAGTGGGCATGGCAGGGTAAGGATACTGTAAAATCTCCAGTCAAAGGTGGTATTTGACTGGCCGGTTCTCTGAACTACTCAAAATTTCCGCTACCAGTTCTCCAGAACTGGTCAGAACCTGCTGAATACCACTTCTGTACTGAACTATAATTTAACTATAGAAAGAAACATTTTTAATATTTCTATGAACATTCAATCCATACTAGTATGCATTTGCTAGAAACTATCTGATACTCAGTCACTTCTATGTGATAACATCCTCAAACACAAGTATATTTAACTAGCCCCCAAATAAGTGGAAATTTGCTACTTTGGGGAATTGTTGCAATGCAGCCAAACTCTCAAAACAGGTCCACAAAACACTAAAACCTCTTAGAAGTTAAGGGAATAACATAGAACAATCTGGTTGGATAGAAAGTAGTATCTTCTATTTCATCTTATGTGGATGGGCAGCCCTGCTATACTTGTCCTTACTGTCATTTCTTGTAAAATATAATGAACTGTATTCATTATAATTCAGGAAGTTGTTTGCATGCACAATATACTTTCTTTCTCTCTTTGTAAAAACAAACACCTAACAAAATTCACACAATTTGGGTTCTATCAAAAAATAAAAACCCTTTCATAATTTAAGATCAGTATAGTGGACAAATAAAAGAGTTGATTAAGAATAGTGAGAAGGTTTAGTCTTTCCTAAAATGTTAGTTTCTATATGTAACTGTAGCTTCTATAGCTAGCAGTTTCTTGTTCCACTAGAATAATTAGTCTCATTATAGGTGGGATATATCAGTTACTAACTGTACTCCTCTTTTCCCGTTTCATGATTTTTAAAATCTAATATGCTGCAAGGACATATAAGAAGCCATATTCCTCATTTTATTAGAATCACAATCTAATAAGCAAACTCTTTGTAAGGACGCAATGTTATACAAAGCACAAAAAAGAATAAATAGTAACAAAAATTTAAAATATGAGATACAGAATACAGAAATATAAAAAAGAAATGTAATCACGTTTATTTTATTCCAATGAAACCTGTTTTAGTCTATATAAACTGTATAAGCTATCATTGCTTCTACCATGGTCTTATATTGATTTTAGATTTTAGATAGACACCTCTTGTTTAAGGTTTCTTTCTGCTCCAGAAGAAAGAAAGCAGAAAGGAAGTCTCCTTCCTCTCAACCCTTTCATATCGGTCAAATACGGTTCAGGTCTGGACATAGCACTGAGATAGCATTGTTTGCTCTCCTGAATGACATATGTCAGGACTTGAATGAGGCAGGGCAGCTTTTTTGGTCTTTTTGGATTTCTCAGTAGCTTTCAGTACCATTGAGCATAGTATTTTACTGGATTGGGATTGGACATTGGATGCCTTGTTATACAATGCTTCTGTCCATATTCAATAGGCAGATTCAATCTGTAGTAATGGGGATGAACATGCTTCTGTAGGAGTGGGCCTTCAGTGAATTTGTAGAATATTAACCAAAGGATATCAAAACAACCAGTACTATTAGCATGGAATGCTGCATGTGGGACATTGAAAGTATCATGGTGTTATGGCACTGAGTCCAATCCTGTTCTAAGAGCACGAATACAAATTAAAACCAATCTGTCAGAATGCTGCCTGTTCTTCTATATATATCCAGAAAAGGAAGAGAAACCTCAGCACTTCCTGATAGTTAATGCTTTTGTCACCAGGAAGATCTCTGAAATAATCTAGAATGACTTAAATTTATTACTCCACATCCTTACTGTGGGCCACTACCTTCTTATATTAAAAACCATATAATAGAAGTGTGTGACTGTAGCTCTCTCTCTCCCATCCTGTCCCATCAGTTTTTTCTTTTCAAGGCTGAATGTTCCCATTTCTCTCAGCATCTTCTCATAACATTTGTTTGTAATTTTTTTTAGTAAATCTATTCCAGTTCTTTAAAAAATGGAATGTCATACAAAATACTGAAAGCAGAGCTCCTAAGTGGACTTTTATCTTTTATAGATTTAGACCAGCTTAGCCGTTATTAAGATTGTTCTATCATATACTCTCAGAGTTAAATTTTAAACACTAATTAAAATTACTATTGTTCCATGATTTTAATACATAAAATAAATATGTAATATATAATATCAACATGTAACTTACAGGTTTGAGTGTATATAACTCAGGATTGGAATACATTGTGGAAGTACAGTATCACTAAAATACAAATGCTTGCCTGTATTTTACTACTTTGGCGGTGTTTATAGAACATATTTTTGTGGAAAACATAATTGACAGATATATGTTTTATTGTCTTGGAAAACAGTTTCCATAACACACATCTTAAAAATGATACACCTAATCTTGTCAGTTAAACTATTTTAAAATAATAATGGTAAACATAACTTCTTTTGTGTTCGGACAGTTAAATTCAATGTTGAGACTTAAAACAGTCTTTTGATCTGTTTAATAAGTAGGTTGCCAGTATGGGGGCTAAATGATTTGTTATGTTGGGAAAAGTGCCAGGCTTTTGTGTATACGAGACCTCAGTTTCTTTTTGACTGATTCCTTGGGATTGGTATCAGCAGGTATTGGTGCCTACAGTCAAATTTGATTTGTTTTCTGAATAGTGTGGAGAGTTTCCGGGTCTGAGCTGTTAGCATTGCTCCTAGGAGGGTGTAAAAACAGGTCAATAAAGCTCACATTAAGATAAAAAATAAAAACTTTTGCTGGAATTATGAATAGCAATTATTGGTGGAGATTTGTTGCATACAAGTTAATTTCCAGGAAATCTTGTAAAATTAAAACAAATCCCCCAAAATTAATGTTCTTTTGCTTAAGTGAATGCTAACTTTTTGTCATTTTTATACTCTGATTCTAGTGTCAAATATATCATCATAGCTTTTCTCGAGTACATTCTAATCTTTCTGTCTAGCAATTAGTGAGCTGAATGTCAAATTAAGTTAAAATTAATGGCAGAGGGAATCTTGTACTTATTAGCTTGAAACTGCTCTAACTGGTAATGCATAGAGGAGCTTTCCAAATGTTGCAAATAGCTATAGATTAGGTATCACATAGTTGTGAAGATTAATGAATGTCCTTTTAGCTTGCTAATTTAAAGCAATACCTAGTAATTAATTCTAAATTATCAGTTGCACATTTGCAAATACCTAAAGGGAAATATAAAATTAAAGATAAGGTACATGTGAAATTCCCTTGTCTAACATAATAGGTTTCAAGTTGTCGGTGCAAGTTTACAACAACCGGAATTCATGTCATGCTCAGTTTGAATAGTATTGGGGACCAGGATCTAATGCTGATAATAATTAAAGCCATTAATTTTCCTTTGATTTTAAAGTAAGAGGCATGTTTTTTATGTGAAACAATAGGTGACATCTATCCAATTGTCTTGCACAAAAAAAATCAAGTATCATTTACCTTATTTATTTAATTATATGAATAACAAACTTATCCTCTATAAAAACTCAATATGCAATAAAAATCATTTTCAGTGGATGCCAGATCTATTGAACAGATTTTGTATTTTTAAATAATTAGCAGAATATCTTCTTGGTGGTTAGAAATTTTCTTGATTTTCCTAAACTCTAAAAACAGGCTAGTTTCCTTTATGTAGTGATGAATTGTGGCATAGAGTTTTATGGATTAGAAAATA
Organism: Notechis scutatus; assembly: GCF_049901735.1. Classification (NCBI taxonomy): domain Eukaryota; kingdom Metazoa; phylum Chordata; class Lepidosauria; order Squamata; family Elapidae; genus Notechis; species Notechis scutatus. The sequence goes on from NC_142012.1 coordinate 27,895,855, forward strand.
TTTGAAGAATCAAATAATTGACTTCTCCTTTTGTTTTGGAATTCTGGAAAGCACTGTAACATTCTATCTTTGAATTAGGCAGAGATTCTTTGTGTTTTCTTTTTTAAATAAAAATTTTATTTGGGTTTTCACACAAAATAATACAAGTAAAATTTCTTTTTTTGAGAATAGCATGGCCCCGGGTTATCGCTTCTCCATACAGACACAAATTCAATTTCATATTCATCTTTGTGTTCTATTCCATATCTTATTACTATTTTAACATTTTCTCAATAATTTTTCCCTTCCTTTAGTTTTCCCAATCTTACTTTTAATTATCTCAAATTCAATTATATATATCTTTTTCTAAGTTTCAATACCTTTCTAGTCATTATATTTATACATTTGTCTGTCCTGTTTCAATTTCATATTTTCTTTTCTCATTAAACAAAAATTTTCCCTGTAGTTACTAATTGCAGTATGACACCTTTGTATCTTTTAATTTTTATCAATTCAACTCTTATTTAAACTTCAATTTATGCCTTTACAATTATAACATTCAATATAACACATAACTTCCAGTCGAATTCTGCTTGGTACATTCTTAAAATATGCACTGTTCTTAAAGAGAATATATACATACATACATACATACATACATACATACATACATACATACATATATATATATATATATATATATATATATATATATATATATATATATATATATATATATTTTCTGAGGTTCTTGGTATTTGTATGTGGATCTTTGGTTATTCGGGTTTTCTCCGCGTAGATTCAAAGTATCTAGGCAACGTTCGGCGAGGTCCCACTCGCCATCTTCAGGCTGGTGCTTGCTTAGTGCCAGTGCAAGCAGTGTGTGACCGAGCTGCCATCTCTATATATACAAGTGGTGGGGGATGGTGTGCTGGGCTGGTTGGCTGTGCTGCAGCCTCTTGATTGGTTGATGGAGTTGATGTTGGTATAATGGGCTGTGTAATGGCCTTTTGTTGTAGAGATATCCTGGATCTTGTGCTGTCATCTCCTGGGTCGTTAGCCTCTTGTGTTTTAACGGCTTGGGTAATGGGTTGTGTGATGGGCTTGTGAGTTCTTTTGTTGTGGTATCCTGGGTCTTATGTTGTAATCTCCTGGGTCGTTTGTGTTTTGATCTCTTTTCCCACCACCACACTTCCACGTAAAAATCAGACTCACACCCACACAGAAGATGAGACACACGACCACAGACCAGAAGCCGCACTGCAGCTGCATCACTACCCACTTCAAACTCCTCTGAACCATACATGAAGCGAACTGACCCCACCATGAAGATGTGGCACGACCACGAACTCAAGCCAAACGAACACAGACCCAGACCCCAAACTCAAAGCCATATTAAAAACCCAAAATGCTACATCACAGCCACCCGCTCAGGACATCACATCAGAAAACTCAAGAAATTACACCTCAAGAACTCAAGAAGTCACAACACAGCAAATGACCCAGGATATCACAGCACAAGACCAAGGATACCACAGCAATAAATCTCACAAGGTCATCACACAACCCATTACCCAAGCTGTTACTACACAGGAGGCTAATGGAAAAGAGATCAAAACACAAACGACCCAGGAGATTACAACGCAAGACCCAGGATACCACAACAAAAGAACTCACAAGCCCATCACACAACCCATTACCCAAGCCGTTAAAACACAAGAGGCTAACGACCCAGGAGATGACAGCACAAGATCCAGGATATCTCTACCACAAAAGGCCATTACACAGCCCATTATACCAACATCAACTCCATCAACCAATCAAGAGGCTGCAGCACAGCCAACCAGCCCAGCACACCATCCCCCACCACTTGTATATATAGAGAGATGGCAGCTCCGGTCACACACTGCTTGCACTGGCACTAAGCCGAAAGCACCAGCCTGAAGATGGCGTGAGTGGGACCTCGCCGAAACGTTGCCTAGATACTTTGAATCTTACGCGGAGAAAACCCGAATAACCAAAGATCCATATATATATATATATATATATATATATATATATATATATATATATATATATATATATATATATAAAACAATAATAAATAAAATATTATATTCCAATTCAGCTCTATCATTAATGTTAGTTATAATCTTTGACAACTTTAACATTTCTTTTCAATAGGGTATCATACTTCAAGGAACACTTATAATATTTCCATATTTTTTTCATGTTCCTCATTCACTTAAATTTTTATAACACATTTATAATAATTAAAATGTTCCCCTCCTTTCCTAATTTCATTCTGTCATTCTCTTTATTTCATTTATTTATTAAACATTCCATTACATTACAATGAGTATTTTATCTATCATTTTCATCACACTTGTTTCATATTTTCAAAGTTCATTTCTATTTCTAATATAACAATACTATCTTAACCCCTTGCAGAATCCCCCTTTCAATTAAGTTTTCACCCATTATCTCCATGTCTTCTAAATAGGCTTATACCCTTAATCCTTGTACGTTTTCCCTGTTTCTCTATGTCCTGTTTCTGTCCTTTATAATTTCTTTTCCTTTCCCTCTTCCCCCTCTTCTTCTCCCTTCCCTTTTTGACCCCTTCCCTCTCTAATTCTGATTCTCTCTTCTGTAATCCTCTTTTCTGTTTCTTCCTAATGTTGTAATTACCTTTCAAACTATTCTTTTTTTTGGGTTGTTTTTTCAAATCTTAAATTTTTCACTCTCTTTCCCCCTTTCCTTTCTTTTCCCCACATAGAAATACTTGGTCATTGAAGATGGCTTCTTTTTTGTCCCTCCCTTCTTGTTCTACAGGCATTTCTTCTTGTTTCTCATAGTTCAGGATCTCCATTTCTAAAAAATGAAATACGAAGCCAAAAGAACCTCTTCCTTCTTGTGCATCTTCTTTCTGTTTTTTAAGTTCCATTCTCAGTTCCTCCAAGAGTTGAAAAACTTTTAAACAACCACCCAATTAATTTGAGTCCTTTAGATCCAATAGCCAAAAATCCAAAAATCACCAAGTAATCCAAATAATCCAAAGCTGTTTCTTCTTGCTTCTTTTTTCCACTTTCTCTTCCTTCTCTTATCTTGTTAGAAAGTTTCAGTTAAAATGTATCTTTTAGGAATCTTGTTAAAGTTTCACTGTTAATTCTTTCACTTCCAGGTGGTCTCCTCTATTTTTCCAGATCCCACCCTTTTGTTTTTTTCCTTCTTTTTAAAAGTTTTTGAGAATCCAGAAATCTTTATTATCCCCTTGACATTTTATTTTCAGCTTAAATACCTGTTACTGTCAAAGTGGATTTTTGCCGGTTTCTTGCTTAAATCTCTTAGTTGTCAATATAGGGAAGAAAAGAAAAAAAAAACCAAATCCTTTCCCTTCCCTCTCTCATTTGCCACTTCAAAGTCTTCTTTGGGAACAATGTTGTTCTTTATAATTCAAATTCCAGGGTACCTTATATTGTTGCTTTTTCAGTTCAACCTGGTCAGCCAAAACTTTCTCTTATCTTCCTCCTGCACATTCTTTTCCGGTTGAGTTCTTCTTTGAAGTGGCCATTTCTGACCACCGCTGCAACCACCTTTAGGAAGGGGAGTAATGGCCAGCTGGGGAGGAGAGATGCGACTCTCCTCGACCCTTCTGGCAGTCTCCCCCCTCTTCACCACCTCTACAGGGTAGCTTAGCCCCAAAACCAGCTGGCTTGGGGCACTCCAGTGGCAAGCACAGATCGAAACTGCTCATGATCGCAGATTTTGGTCTGTCGCCGAAGAAACTCAAACCGGAAGCCTCCTTTAAGTTGTGTTTTCATGTGGCTGGCAGAGTTAGTGAATTCTAGACAACAACATTCAACAGCAAAATTCACATCCCTAGAGAAGCATTTCTTCCAGGTTGTTTTCCAAGGTAATGCTTTCAGCTCATTCTTACAATCTTACAATTCCTGTCCAAAATACTAAGCAATTAAGGCTTCCAACATTTCAACTCTGCTATAGTCAATATGCAGCAGTGGCTGGAAGACAATCTTAGAGAGAACTGTCACAATCTGTTGCTACAATTATTTATGAAGCAACTGCAGCAAGACATTTACAGTATGTAAAATCTGATTTTGTAGCTAGTGCTGTTTAGATATAATAGATATAAGGATAAGTAGTTTGAGTGTAAAACTGTTTTCAGTTACTTCATCTGCTTTGAATATTGAATTGTACCTTGAGAGTTTTTCATGGAAATCTGGACTCAAGATCATACATATTTTAACCTCAAATAATTCCAAACACCATTTTGTCCACTTTATAAGCATTCTGAAGAAAAATGAAATTGTGCTTTTACTAATAAAATGCTGATTTTACAAAAAAGATGTTCTGCAAGGTTTAACTTGTGATTTGTTCCTTTTTCATCTATCCATTAAACAATACAATTTTACAGAAATTCAGGATAGAATGCGTATCCTGTTTCTGAATGAGAAGGTGTCCATGAATTTCCTTGTCAAAGCATATTGCCCTGAAACTCGTTTGCCTAAGGGAATATTTAAGGCTGCAGATACCAAGTTAGGTGATGAAAAACTCTATAGGGCTTAGGTTAGCTCTTTGGGAAATGAATCTTAAAAAATTGAGCTATATATCTCTCAGTTCACTGCACCTTTGTCAAGATGAATGAAAAAAATATATTGCTGACATAGATAAGAGAGAGTGAACAAAATGGAAAAATGCATGATAGCAACCAGGAGAAAATACTGATTCACATTTGGTTCAGAAACAGCTGTTGTGAAACTCGGATCACTAAGGATTTTATCTTACCATCGTTTTCTTTGTTTTCTCTGATGATGATGATGAAATTAAAACATAGGCTCCCTGCTATCTTAACAATATTTTGTGGCCTACTTGTTAGATGAATTGTTATAGCAATATGGAAGTTTAAATTATATATAAAATAAGTATGATAAATATATGTTAAATATCTCAAATATAAAAATAGCCTTCCATTTTAATTTTTATATTTTAATAGTTACATAAAATTTGCTATATATAAGACAATGATGAAGTAGTAAGAATGTTTGAGTGAAATAGAGAGCTAGAATTGCCTGATATCAACTCGGTATTGGACAGATAAGAGATTATTGAAACGTGACATGCCTGGAAACCTTTCTTACAAAATGGTATATATTCTAATTCCCAATGAAAAGAGAGAATTTGCTTCTCATGATTTTTTATCATTTCAAAATTGTCCTGTTCACAAAGAAATTAACAGTCAAAGGTTGACATTGGCAAAAGTATCTGTGGTGACCTTGATAGGTAAAGACTTAGTTCGGAGCATGAAATTCAAGAGCCATAAAATGCCCTAGGAAAGGTCATGATTCTGTAGTAGGAACACAATGTACAGAAAATGTGTATAAGCATGACGATTTACAAATTAAAATGATTCTAACTCTGTTTTTCAAAGATATTGTCAGGCATAGATTAAGTCTTAAAGTTAGTAGAAGGCAGAAATGTTTTTGGCATGATAATTTATATAGGTCCAGGCAATCACAGATGTAGGTCCTATGTCTAATTTTTACCAGATAGAAATTGTATATTTGAAATTAAATGATGTAGAGTATGTATACTATACACTTGAATCTCTCTCTGAACTGTGATGGAGCTAATCAGATCTTGATTGCAAAGTTAGTTGTGCTGTCAACACAATTTGATTTTTTTCTATCTCTTTGGTTTTGGTGTGTCAGTAACAATGTGTTTGCAAACTAGGTGCTCAGTATCCATAACTGAAATGTCAGCAGCAGCAACAGGCCTTATGGTGCTATGCCTCTAGTGCTGAGATATGGTTCCTCTGAGTCCCAGATTTACATCAACCTCAATCTCTTCCTCTTCTTTTACTTTCTTTTCTGTATAATAAAAATCTAATAATGATATTGCAGTTTTAGCAACCCCATAAAGTACCACCAACCATAGAGGCAATGCCTGTACCATTAAATAATCACAATTTAACTTTAAGGAAGGATCCAATTGGAACTGAATAAGTGGATTAATATTAAAAATACTGTCCTCATTGCCCTACAATAAATACATAAAAAGAACTATTGTTGAGTACAGGATGCTCATAAATAGATATGGAAATGTGGCTGATTAAGACATGACATATAGCTTTTTCCAGCCCAAATGCTTCTAGATTTGAACATTGATTTATTTTGATTTATTTACTCTTAACTATAGAAAAATAATGATTAAGTGTTCAATCTAAATAATGATATGGGTTTATCTACTTAAGTATTTTTATTCTACCACGTCTGGTAGCTTACAACATACTGTATCCATGAAACCATAAACTCACTCCATTAAAACCAGACTGAAACATAGTAATTGCTATCTAACTGGTTTTTATGAATACTGTGATATTTATATACATTTACAATTACTTTACCAACTTCTATATATTACTAGGGAAATATAGCAAGACATAAACTTTAAATATTTTAAAATTAAAACATTTCCAACCGTTCTGTTTTTAAAAGGTAACTTTTGAAATACATAAACAGAACCTTTCTCAGATGTTCAGGGAATATGAAGAGAAAGGAGACGAATCCTGCAGTGCTGGTCCATCATCCATTATTAGAACAGTTTCAGGTATTAGTAAAGATGCTGAAGTTACAGAGAAACTCCATCTTCTTGAAAAAAAAGAAGCCGACACTTCTGCAGTTGATATTGACAACAGAAGCATGAACAACAGCGTTATGAAAGATGAAAGTAGATTACCTGATTTTGAAGAACACAGTACTTTAGAAACAAACAAAGAAAAAAACAAAACAGAAAATATCCAGAAAACTCTTGGTTTAAACAAAGCACCTAGTTTGGATCTTCCCCTACAAGCCCAAGTGACGAAACAGAGCTCAGAACATACTGCTGAGATTATTGGAATAAACCATGAAGAAAAAGAAATAAGTACCACTGATTCACAATCACCTTTAGAAAATGTTGAAACACTAGAAAGCCCAGAAATGTTAGAAAATGTAACACCAGAAGTATATGTGGAGGAAGATGAAGATTTTGTTGATTTAAAAGAGGAGACTAATCTGGCACTTACATCAGAACAATGTGTTCCAAAACCCATTGAGGAACATGATTTGTGCGATAGCCAGGTAACCTCAGTTGGACAGCAGTGCACTGCTTCTTCAAAAGAACCTGTTTCAATAGAAGTAGTACCTGAACTTGTTGAAGGATCAGTTGTTGAAGGATCAATGGAAACAGAACAGCAGGATTGCTTGCCAGAAACCAGTGGTCCTGAAATAAACAGAGCTCAGTCAACTTCAGACACTGAGAATAACATTGATGACAAAAATACTAATCAACCCCAAACCAAGACAGTTGTAGATAGCACACAACCACAGACCTCAGAAGCAATAATTGCTTCAGATAAGAAAATTGCCAGACTTGACGTTTCCAGCATTGCATCAGATACCGAAAGATTAGAATTAAAGCCCCATGCAAATCCAGAAGTAAATCAGCCTCCTAGAGCCATTTCTGAGGTAGGTTTTGCACTATTATCTATTTAAGTAAGTTAAAAACATTTGCCAGATAGCACGATTTGTGAATGTGTGTGTGTATGCGAAAATGTCTTGTCTGCTTATGGCAGTTATAATTATGAATGCTAACATATTTGTAAAGTGATCTAGATAGATTATATGTTTTATCTGTAAATATTATAAGGCTGAGATTAAAATGCCACATAATTTTCTGTATTAAACTGTTTTAATAATTAAAAAAAAGAATGTATTTGCATCACTTATGCATTATTCCTAATTAAAGTGATGTTCCTAAGTGCTTCCCTCCTGCAGAAATATCTTCCAATGGATAATCATCAAGTTACATCACACTTCCTCAAAGGAGGAAAATCACAGGCAGCAGCAGCAATATATGCACCCTATGTGGTAAGGTCTAGCTGCTGCTTATTCTTACATTGGCTGGCAGAGATGGTGGCATAGTTGCTAAGTAGTATAGAGAATTGATATGACTGCTTAAGCTTAGTCCTCAAATCATGATTTTATAAAATTAGTATTGACTATATCATACCTTCTAGAGTATGAACAGCTTTTCCTGGAATTAGATATCTGCTCAGATGAAATTTGCAGTGTGATCTTCAGCTTGACTTATCTTTCTCAACATATATTGTTTACAAAGACGTCTAGGCAGTATGATTCATCAGATCAAAATGTAGCAACTCCTTCAGATGGGCAGAGGAAGGATTCTAGAACTACCATGTTCCGTATCCCTGAATTCCGATGGTCTCAAATGCATCAGCGCTTGCTTACAGATCTTCTCTTTTCTATAGAAACAGATGTACAAATGTGGAGAAGGTAATGTCTACAAAATCTTAGGTATTTCACATAGTAAAATGAATTGTAATATATAACTCAGTTCTCAAAGTTGAATTGGAGCCTTTTGTGATCAGGTTGCATTAGCATCTTCTGAAATGCTACACATGTTGAATCTTTTCTTAAAGTATCCCTTGACTGAATAATGTTTTCATATAATTCAAGGATTGTTTAGGATCAAGAATTGCATTGCATTAAAAATATACTGTTTCTACATTTTTCCCTTGTGATTTTATTTAATTTGAACAGGAAAAAAAGTGCTTCTTCAAAACTCAATTCTGTAAGCTGTTTTTTCCTTCCAAACTTGTTCTCTTTTACTGAAACACTGATAGCTTTTTTAAATGAGGTTCAGCAACATCCAGAATTACTGGTTGCCTTGCACAAGATGTTCTCTTGAGCATTAGGATGTTATTTAAAAAACAGAATCAAATATTAGAAAATCTTTTGTGAGAGGTTAGAGATGAATAGAGAGGACTATTGTCCAACTGTCCAATCTGAACTTACCCTATGGAGTTTCTTAGTCATCCAGGTCATGGTTGTCCCAAAGACACTTTTTCAAAAGGCAACTAGGCTTTGTTTTTCCTTGAAAATGTTTCGCTTCTTATCGAAGAAGCTTCTTCAGTTCTGAGTGAACTCTGAATACTCATAACCGAAAGAGCTGCTTGGATGAGAAGTGAAATGTCTTCAGGGAAAAACAAAGTCCAGTTGCCTTTTGAAAAAGCACCTTTGGAATACTCAGTTCTTCAGTTTTAGTCTGTTGAGTGACCAAAATGAAAATATATTAAATTACATGCAGTGAGTACTTTGGTGAAAGTCCAATAAATAGAAGGAATTTATTGCATTTATTTGTTGTAACAGGAATTAAATTTCTTTTTATGCTTTCCATTTTTATAATTTTTTTTGCTTAGAAAGTGAAGTGTGCAATATCTTTATAAGTTACTGGTTTCCTCTTGGGGGTATGAGTTGAGATCTACTTTATTAATTTATTTTATCATATTTAAACACCACCCATCTCACTGTCTTAAGTGACCCTCAAGAGAAATCTGATAATTTATTCATTGTTTTTTTCAGGCATTAGATAATTAGGGTTCCTAATAATAAATATTCACCACATACTTAAACATAGTTTCTAGAGTTTTATGTTCTGGTGAAAATTAGAAGGATAAGGAGAAGGCATTTTCAAGTTAAGATGAAAGATGCAGTGGTAACTTAGAATGCTGATGTGTGATTCTTGGCTGCAGGAAAATGTTTTGGTTGATATAAGTAAATAATACTTTAACAAATAAGTACTTTGTAACACTGCAAGAGGAATTATGTATGTCCTGTATATTTTCTTTTGGCGCAGTCATTCTACCAAGACTGTGATGGACTTCGTGAACAGCAGTGATAATGTCATCTTTGTACATAACACAATTCATCTTGTCTCTCAAGTGATGGACAATATGATTATGGCTTGTGGTGGCATATTACCTTTGCTTTCAGCTGCTACATCTGCTACGGTAAGAAATTCAGTTTCTAATACCCAAGTGGTGCTTTGTGTCTTTGTGCATTGGATTATACTAAACTAAAATTATGCTCAAGTATGCTTGCTTAGGGCTCTGCTGGGGGCGGGGGGATTTGTTCTGTGAGCCAACACTAAAAAACTGAATTATGTGACATAGACTTCATTTTGCCTTTCTTTTCATTGACTGAAAAAGGATATATGAAAACATTATCTCATACCCAATTTAAGTCTATTAAAGTTGAGATACTTGGAATCAATCTGATTCTTTCCCTTCCTTGCCCAAATGTGCTCATGTTAGTATCATCCAGGGCGTATGTAAGGAGAGCAAAAGGGTAAGATAACAGTTGCAGCCATGTGATTGAAACACTGCCATTTATATATGTTTATGGCATATCAGTTTATCATCTGTGCATATAGCTTCTTCCAAGACCAGGAAACAATTTTTGAAGGGGATACCACATTGGAGTGGGAGCCTATTCAGTGTTTTTGGCCCTTCTAATCTTTTTTGCTGTTAAAATTTTATCATAAATGTAATTTTGGTTTACTGATGAGGTCTACCATAGAATAAAATAATTTGGGACATTTCATAATTAGTTTAAGACTGGATTCACAAATTTTTGAACCAAGTTGCCAGTTAAGGAATGGTGATTTATTCATGCACTTTTACCGTCATATGTTACCCCTTATTCTCAGAAGTCCCAAAGGGACACCATGACTTTGATGCAGTTCCTTCAGCTATATATAATAGGGCATCATGACTGTCCGCTGAAAACAAGAATGTGGCATGTGCTGTCATAAATTTATTTTCTGGGGAATAGGCAGGAATTACAGAGGGTTTTAGAAGTAACTGACATAGAGGTTTTGTATCCAGAAAAGGGCTAGATTATCTCTGTGCTGTTGGCATGTTTTCTAATAATTTTTTCTTTCCCAAGAATGTGTCCATCACTGGTCACTTTTTTTGGGGAAATTACAATCACATTCTGGCTTATTTTTTTTTTACAATTTTGCTGAAATATGTGTCCATTTTATTTCTATTTTAGATCTTTCTCTGTAGTAATTTAAAGTTCGTTTATTATGATACCTAGGCAATAAAGTTCATTTAAAGTTATATTTGCTTCTTGAAATAGTTTTCTTTTATATTATTTATAAATAATAGAAATTATTTATATTATTTGGTCTAGTGATTAAGGCACAAAGCTACCAAGAGTATAGCAAGAGAAAGCTGGCTGGGTGACTTTAGACCAGTCACTTTGTTTCAGCCCACAAGGTCAGTCTCAGACAATAAGCCAGTTGGTCAATTCCTTGAACACTCAGTTGATCCGAGGAGTGGGGAGTAGAAGAAGAAAAAGCAGAGCCTGCATTTTCAGGAAGAACTTTTGGAACAAGAAAAAATATTATTTTGTATTATTTATTGGAACAAAATGCTGTGTTTTAAGGGAATATTAAAATTATATAAAATAATTATAACACGTTATAAATCACAGCAACTTTACAGAAAGCATCAATACAACAGAAAAAAACTTAGAGAACATTAAGGTAAATATTGAGAAGAGTTAATCATTAAAACACTAAGAAAATATTAAAATCCTGGTTGCTAAATGCCACTATGGAAAATCATGTGACCATGACTGCTTACAATTTTATTGCAGCTTACGCTTTTCCCCACCGCCTCATCCTTTGGAATGCTTAACCTAGTGGTGGGATAACTAGCAAAAAGGGAATTAATGTTTGAGTTTATATTTATTATGTTTATTGTAGTTTATATTTATTATATTTATTTACAAGAAAGTCAGGATACAAACAATGGGGAATATAATTGGAAGGACTATATTAGTGCCGGCTAGCATAAAGAGTTCCTGATAGACCCTTTAGTAGCTTGGTACCCATGCTTCGTTATTGCAGCTTCAAATAGTTGCTGCCTGATGCAGTTGCTAAGTAAGATCTACTTGATACACAACCAGAATACACATTAGAGAATACACATATATAAATATGTGCATACACAACCAGAATACACATATATAAAAATAAATCATTTTCCATTCTCCAGCATGAATTGGAAAGAATTGAGCCAACTCAAGGATTATCAGTGGAAGCTTCCATAGCATTCCTTCAAAGACTAATTAGCCTTGTGGATGTACTGATCTTTGCAAGTTCCCTTGGATTTAATGAAATTGAGTCAGAGAAAAATATGTCATCTGGTGGAATTTTACGGCAATGTCTTCGACTTGGTAAGCAAATAGTTGTCTAGCATTGAGATGTTTTTTTTATCTTTGATAAGTTATCTTAAATAAGTTCACAAAAAAAATTCCTATCAAATTTATAATGGTCCTGTATCTATCTAGAGATCTAATGGGCATTTATATAAAAAGGGCTGATTGGAGAAAAGTTCTGCAGAGTGGAAAAGGAATTATTTTTTTCCTCTCTAGAAGGAATTAGAAATTCTTGAATCTTATATGCAAAACATTCTAGAATAGCCAATCACAATGTTCTAGAGATGAGTCATGCATTTCTGCAAGTAGATGGTGCAGAACCATGTAATGTTCTAGATGCTTCATGACATATTATGTCTATAACATCAGAAACTGCTTTCAGACTGAAAATCCAGTTCAAAAAATAGATGACTCACCCTTAGAATATTGGAGATAAATGGGGCATTTTGGAAATCAGATTGCAGCAATGTTGAATGTTTAACACATTCCATTGTAATTACAAAGTAGGAAAATGAAATATCACACAACTGAAAATTAATTAAATATCTCAATAGAAACATATATAGTTTTAAAAGACTTGATTCTTTAGATTATAAGCAATCTCATTGTTATGAGATGTATGCCTTTATCTTTAGGCTAGTTATGTTTACTTGCATGTTGCATTGCTTGAAATTTAGCAGTCCCTAAAATGTATCCTTTCATTTTAGTATGTGCGGTAGCCGTCAGAAATTGTTTGGAATGTCAGCAACAGCATATGTTAATGAAGCCTAGTGGAGAAAACGTTAAGCATCAGAAAACAATACAAAGCCTTATAGCCTCAGGAAGGACTGGAGCAAAGGCAAGTGGGGTGTTTTTTTAAATCAATACTGGCAAATGATTTTTTTCCCTCTCTATCCTGATGAATACATTTATGTGACTTTTTATATTAATGTAGGTATTAAAAAACCAAGTATGGTTGTTTAATTACTAGACATCTATTTTCAGTTGTATATACAATGTAATAATTCTACATATAAATGCTGTCACTTTTCAGGAAGAAAGATGTACTAAATGTAAGTCATAAATACTTTTAGTTTCTTTGCCCACTTTTATTTTATTACTAGACAACCATGATCTACTGAGTCAAGGCTGCTCAGCATGGCATGAGTGCAAGGGGACTGGTAGTAAGTGTGTTTGGGGAGACTTACCCGGGCAACTTGGTGGCCTTGCTTGTAAGGTTCCCCATTGACTTTTCCCCGGCAAGCTTCCTAGGAAGAAAGTAGCAAGTCCAAACGCAGTGTCTGCCATCAGCCACAGTCACATAATTTCTCTGCAAGCTTCCCTGGCTTGGCTTGTGAGAATGTGTCAGGGAACCTTGTAAATAAGGATCATGTATAATCATTTCAGATATATTTCTTTACCTAAAACAGAATGACCATGAGTGGACAAAAAGTCAGTAGGAAGAGAAGCAAGTTCTACTTCCTTTTGACTTCCTCATTGAATTTCTTCATGGAAAGCTGGCATTGACCTTCAGATATCTTCCTTCCTTCCTTCCTTCCTTCCTTCCTTCCTTCCTTCCTTCCTTCCTTCCTTCCTTCCTTCCTTCCTTCCTTCCTCCCTTCCTCCCTTCCTTCCTTCCTCCCTCCCTCCCTCGTGTCTTTCTTTTTCCCTTCTTCCCTCCCCAGAGGGAGTGAATGAAGGATTGTGTGAGTGGCTGAGAAGCTGCTACAGAATGTTGGAAATGAGGATCATGTGACCATAGCAGTGGCTGAGCCACTGAAGTCGTTTTAACTTCTTCAAATTTCATTTTCTCAGAAGTAATGGATCCTGGCATTCTGTAAGTTAGCCCATTTGAGGTACATTTGTTGACGAGGTTTTGCCCTATGATGCCTCATTTTGCCCAGCTAACAATCACAGACATAAGAGTGGTATACAGATTTCAAACGTTATATAAACATTTGAAAAACTACAATTTAATTGATTTTTCATCAGATATAGATATAGATAGATCTATAGATAGATCTTCAAAAATAAGTAATACATGCTTTTTTACTTTTGAGCAGAGTCCAGTTGATATGGTAACTGGAGGGATTTCTCCAATAAGAGATATTGACAGACTTCTACAGGATATGGATATTAATCGCCTCCGTGCAGTGGTATTCAGAGATATAGTGAGCAATTTTTCCTATTTAATTCTTTCTTTTAATAATCATGTATAGTTATTAAACTTATGCACCATCCCATGATGCCAAAATCTAACAGTGCATGTACAAGAATTGTAAAATACTGTGGGAATAGCAAATCGAGAATTAAGATCAAATGAAAAGCTTAAGATCATATTAACAGTTGTTTCTGCAGGTGGATTCAATTTTGTGAATATTTTTTAATTGGAATGTATTAAAGACCAGAATGTTATCACTGTGTTCCTACAGTAGTTAAACCATCCTGACAGCCCAAGTTCTTTCTGTTTAACAAATAGGACTGAAATGAGTCCAAATATTTTTAGTACATCACCAATACATGTCAGTCGAATGCCAATAGAATATTTCCCAATGTCAATAGATTTCTGAAGCTGTAGATGTTTTACTTCACTCAAATATAAAACTAGAAAAATATCAATTACCTAGATTAGAATGTTTCTATGTCTCTATGTAACAGAACATTCAAAATTATAAAATAAAATGTTCTGCCATTTTATCAACATATGTGATTAGCAAAGATTAGAATTTATTCCAGCATTAAATGGGTAAAAATGCAGAGTTCTAAATGTGCTTCTGCAAATTTTAAATAAATTCTGAATTCCACTGCTAGTCCTGGATAAAGAGTTTTTGCTTATGTTCTCACCATAAGACATTGTGGGGAGCTCTGTGAAACAGTTGTGGTAAGCTGTTTTATCGAGCAACAGATTTGAAGGGATATTTTGCTTCCCAAAGAATCACTCCGTGTGATTCACACAGCCCTAATAAATAAATCTGTGCGATATTTTTTTTGTAATTTCCTTGAGGATATTATTTTGTGATAGTAATGTGTAATTGAAGTCTTGGTGTAGGACAACAAAATAATTTTTATTTGTTTTTGTCTTTTCAGGAGGACAGTAAGCAGGCACAGTTCTTGGCTTTGGCTGTAGTGTATTTTATCTCTGTACTCATGGTATCAAAATACAGAGATATCTTGGAACCTCAAGCTGAACGGAGGCAATTTCAACCTTCTCAGTCACCCAAAATAGGTTAGTACCCTAGGCACCTGGAAATATACTTTATTGATTAGAGTAGGATATCCATAAAATTATAAATTTTAGCAACTTGAAGGTGTGTGTTTTCAGTTCCTAGAATTTTTAGCATTTGCCATGCTTACTGGAAAATTCAAACTGGGAGTTGAAATCAACACAACATTGCTGATGTTGGGGAATACTCTTAAAATCATTAGAAGGCCATTCGGATCAGTTTACAAACTACTATTCAGTAAATATATCCATACAGCATACGTTTGATAGATATATAGGACTGTTTTATTCATTTATATAATTTGGGGGCATAATGGTGAATATTTTTATTTTTAGATTAGGTTCTATTCAAAATAATCTTTATTAACATTCTGAATTCATCGATGTATGATACTGGTTTTGATTATGAAAATGTTATTAGTAACATAGATTTTCATTTGTGTACTTTAAAAATATGACTTGAAAGATTACTTTTAATCTGCCACTTGAAAATTGATGTTAAAGATTCTGATTATTGTGGAGTTAATTTATTAGCCTTCAGAGAACCTTAGGACTGATCATCCAAAGTTTATTTTTCAAACAAGTTTCTGCTTACTGTCCAGAACATCATTTTTTAATATTTCATTGGTTTAATGCAAGTTTAATGGATAAAAATATATTAGTAGTAAACACAAAATAGGATCAATGTCCTTCAGAAATTAACTGGATAATATCTTATGTTCATGCATGGATGTAAATTATAATCACACTTTAAGAAATACAGTCTAAGTCCAAATGCAACAATGTATTTAGCTGAAGGATACATTGATCATATCAAGGAGATAAATAGATTAGAATAGACAAATTTGTACATAGATTTATTGTAAGTAAAGAGTCCTGCTATTTTTGCTTGTAAGGAAAGAGTTCCACTGTTTTTGCTTGTATGGTTTGTATGACTGGAAAATTCAAAGTTTGCAAAGTTCCAGATAATTACTTGATGGCAGGAAAGAGATATAGAAGCCATCAACATACTCCCCAAATTGGATGATTCTGCTGGAAGTTAACTTTATAAGAATAGCAAGATTGGATAGAATATGGAACCAGTTATGGCAGACCCTGATAGTCTGTACATCAGTGGTCCCCAACCTTTTTTGTACCAGGGACCAGTTTCAAGCACAAACACTTTTTCAAGGACCGGGGGAGAATCCGAGTTTGGTGGCTTGCTTGCAGACGTTTCATTACCTGACTAGGTAACATCTGATGTTGTTACCTAGTCGGGTAATAAAACGTCTGCCAGCAAACCACCAAGTTCAGGGAGCGCCTCGGCCCTGCCTCCCTCAGCCCCATCCCTCAGGTGTCTCCCTCCCTCCCTCCCTCAGGTGTCTGCCTCGTTCCTCTCCCAGTCGCTCTCTCGCTGCTCCACCAGCCCAGGAAGAAACTGCTTCAAAGAAGCCGGGGGGTGGGTGGCTTTTCCTGTCGCCGCAGCTCCTCCGAAGCGCCCGGTCACCCCCACCCCGCCCGCGCGCTGGTTCAATCCACAGTGCTCCGTTCTGCCTGCCTGCCTGCCTTCTTCGTTTCGGAGCAGCTTTGGCTGATAAAAAGAGGCGAATAGTTATTATTCTCAGCCGAAGCTGCTCCCAAACAACCAGACAGGCAGGCAGGCAGAACGGAGCACTGTGGATTGAACCGCGCGCGGGCGGGCGGTGTGGGGGTGACCGGGCGCTTCGGAGGAGCTGCGGCGACAGGAAAGCCACCCCCTCCCCGGCTCCTTTGAAGCAGTTTCTTCCTGGGCTGGTGGAGCAGCGAGAGAGCGACTGAGAGAGGAACAAGGCGGAAGGAAACCAAGCTGCTGAGCCAGAGAGCAGGACAGGCTTTGGTTGCTTCCTCCCTCCCCTTCTTTCATTTGTGTCCTTGATCCCGATCCCAGCAGCATTCACCGAAGGCGAAGAAAGCCGCCAGTTTTTTTATTTATTTTTCTTTGCGGCCCGGTACAGAGTGCTCCATGGACCGGTACCGGTCCGCGGCCCGGTGGTTGAGGACCCCTTCTGTACATTATAGCCTTAATTGTTTTCTAGATTCACTGTGTTCTTTTTGACTTTTTGTAGCTTGTCAATCTAACCTTTTCAGCCCTAATATCAGATAACTGAGTAAGTAAAGAGACCTCATAAATATTATAAATGCAAAGTAATTTTAATTGTTCTAGCATAGAATCTAGTTGGAATTCTTAGTTACAGTAACCTCTAGTATTGTCCATATGATGAATTAAGAACAGAAAAATTTAAGAACAGATATTTGTTGTAATTTTTGTTAAGACAGCAGTTGTTTATAAAATAATCTCATCACTTCGAAGGTAGTTCTGATATTTTATACTATATCTTATCTCTCTCTCTCAAGTTAAGGAAGAACAATCTGAAGCTATTACTACTTTAAGTCAGGAACCTGCCGAGCAGTCAGAAAGTGTGACATCTCCACAAAGACGGGATTCCAGAATTCAGGAGGAAGCACATTCTGGATCAGGAGACAATTCTGAGATGGTTACTGAACCAGAAAGACAGAGTATAAGTACAGGTCCAGATGCGATCAGTGAAATATTATGTACTCTTTCTTCAGAAGTTAATAAATCTCAAGAAAATACAAATGAAGTACATAATGAGGTAGATGGTAAAACTGCATCCTCTGTGCAAACTGCAAAAAACGTCAATGTGAAAGACATCCTAAGAAGTTTGGTCAGTGCTCCTGCAGACGGGGCCATGGTTGACCCTACTGTTCTTCTACCTGTTTTTCTTGGAGTCCTTGGTGATGGTGCTACTGCACAACCAATACAATTTCAATCTTTTGACAGGTAAGGATGGTTAAACCTTGACCTATATAAAATGACATATAAAATAACTTTTCTTTTAAAATTAAATATTTTTCTTGAAATGTGTATACCTGCAAATATATTTTATAAATCTAAAAGTATAGTATAGGCAGTCCTCGACTTATGACTGCAAGTGAGCCCAAAATGCTTCTTGCTAAGTGAGACAGTTGTTAAGTGAATTTTGTCCCATTTTATCATCTTTCTTGCCACAGTTCTTAAGTGAATCACAGCACTTGTTGAATTAGTAACACAGTTGTTACGTGAATCTGGCTTCCGCATTGATTTTGCTTGTCAGAAGATCACAAAATGACTCTAGGACACTGCAACCATCATAAATGTGAACCAGTTGCCAAGTGTCTGAATTTTGATAATGAAACCTGGGGATGCTGCAACAGTCATAGATGTGAAAACAGTCATGTCAGTGTTGTAATTCTGAATGGTCACAAAATGAGGACTACCTGTAATGTAAAGGTAAAGCACATAAAATGTTAATTATCAATTTGTAATAAGTGCTACATAGTGAAGACTAAAAAATAATTGTAGAATCCAAATCACCAATGTATACTTAAGAAATATTGACTACTTTTAATTATAGCAATCATAGAGAGTAAAAACCTTTTAGATTGAGATTTCTTATTGAGGTATTGAATGCAAATGCTTAGTGGCAAAAAGTTAAACTAGTGAAAATAAAAGTTAAAAAACAAAACAAAACCCAAGCTTTTACAGATGGTAGAAAGAAAAGTCAGCATTAGTTCAGTTTTTTTCAGGATTGCTTTGTGCTTTTATGAAGACTTTTTGCATTATAAGAAACTAATTCAGAAGCATAAGCATAAATTTGTATTGTTGCAATTTTAAGGAGACCAAATAATAATTGATTTTCTTGTAAGATTTTAACATGTGGTGGAACCTTGTCCCATTGTGGGTTCCCATTTTTTCCAGTTTTTATTTATGTGTGTGTGTGTGTGTGTGTGTGTGTGTGTGTGTGTCCGCGCACACACACACACGTGCATGTGCTACAGTTTTAGGTTGATTGTGGGCAGAATGGGTTATGACCTGTTGTTCAGGAAACGAGCTGGTTTTTATCTCTAGGGACATCACAATACTAACATTACAGTTGAAAACTTAGAGCAAGCTGGCTTCAGGATGCTCTGATGAACTTAGTGTTTCTGGTTTATATTTAATGTATTGTCTAGTGTGGAACACAGGGATTTGTGAATTAACTTTTGAAGTTGAAGGAAGAAGAAATCATGTTAAATTTTTTTCCTATGTAACAGTTTTACAGAAAAGTATCTCTGGGAATTTCAAAGCATCTCTCTGATCCTACATTTATCTCAGGAATGTTGTGTCAGAAATCAAAACTCTCCTCATATTTTAAGGATTATCAACTTTTCAGCCGTAGCTGGAGAATATACAGTAACAGCTACGTGAGTGAGACCTAACTGAAAGGCTGGCAGGTTGTGGATTTTTGCAAACAAGAAGATGATGTGTGCTTATTCCCAAACTCAAAACTACTCTTTTATCTTACATGGAGATCCAATCTGGTGATTAAAGGGTGCCAGGGATCTATCTTGATAAAGTTCAAGGCCTGGTCTGGCTTTTTCATTAAGGAAGTAGACCCAGTGAATTGACAGACTATTGGCAGTATTTATTTTCTATAGATTTCCAGGAGCAAAATTATATTTTATTTCATTTTGTTTACAGTAGAAATGTTGGAAATTATCTAAAGTCCTGTTGAATAAAATAAACTAAGCAAAATCATCTATGGTATAGTTATTAGAAGTACTGAAATATGATCTTAATTTTTCAGTCCTTTAAAGATAAATAGTTGTTCTTTGCAGTGAAAATTAGATTTGAAGGCAAACTTTTTCCTATTTTTAAGGTATTTCAGAGTTTTTGCAAAATTTTGTTAGAATGTATATATATTTATCCTAACACATAAACTCATTAGTCTCTGTCAAATATGGAAATTAACTGAATTATGAGAATGTACTTTTATTACTTCAATAGTCATCAGTTTTGAAGAAACAAGATGAAATACGGTAAATAATGTAAACGTTGCGGACATTTTAATTATTGGCTTGAAAGTGGGCACTTAGTAGCTTGAGGGTGAAGGTTTGGAGAACGAACCTTCACCCCCATCCTACAACCGAGCTACAGATATTTGCCACTTGGCAGCCTGCACACAATTATGGCCAAACTCCATTATCTGCCTATTCCCCCCACCCCAAAGCCGTAACTCTTGGCCTGCACTCCACTATCACAGGTGACCTTCGCCCTCTTCTTGCTCCCATTGCTGATGAAGCATGTTTGGCCTGGATGCTGGACCTGGCTGGCTAGGCTTCCACTGTGGAAAAAAAACAACCAAAAGAATTTCCAGAGCCACAGGGCTTAAAAACCACTTTTAGTTTTTGTTTTAATAATGGGTTCATATTTGTTATTAATGAACAACTACCTGACTTGGGATGTTAAGCAGAGCTTGCAGGGTCCCTACATATTCCAACATGGATACATGTATCTCTTAAAGACATAACTCAACAAATTCACTTCTTTTCATTCATACATCTACCAATGCATACACTTTCTATAGGATGAAAAACGGAAACATTTTTTCTTTCATTGAATGACAGTAACACTACTTCATCCTTGCTACAAATTAATGATTCAGGATCCATGGCAAAGTACTGTAATAATTGCCAGTCACATACTCACAATATCTTAACTTTTAACTTTTGATGTGGCATAGCACAAATACAGTATTTTTTCCACGTAGCAAAATGATGTAGCAAAAAAAAATCTGTATGTTTTTGGGCCACTATTAAGTTTTGTCTCTAATCATTCCAAATTAAAATATTAATCATAATAAACTTAACATACATCTAAAATTGATAGTCTTTAGTCTTAAATTGTTTTTAAAGTGAAAATCAAAGCTCATATTCTGATAATATGAATTTACAACCTAATAAGTTTCTATGCAAATTTATGTGCATGTGAAAAATATCTACAGTTATGGCTTAATTCCTTGGTTTAGGGCTCAGGTGGTTTTTGCTTCCATATTTTAATGTATAGTTAACATTAGCAGTCACCCTTGTAATAATTTGATGAACCCGGTAACATCCATAATGAATACCTATTCATTCATAGTATTCAGAATGTCTATTCAAGCCTGGTTTAGTTACAGTAATCAGTGGAACTTAAAATGGGAAGAAATAAAGGTATGTTTTTAATAAATTTATAAGCTGCTAGAAAATTTCCACATTGTATATCTGAGTTTGGAGTCAATGTTAATGTGTTTTATTTACAAACGACATATTTTAATGCTATTAAGGGAATACTTTCTACCACTACTTAACAGTACTGTCAACAGAATAAATTGATTAAATAAATTGAATGTTGAAGACTTTTGGCTTATAGTTAACACCAGGTAATTAAAAAGAAGCACTGCTTTGGGAGTCCATAATATATATCAACTGTATTCCTTAGCTCATTAACAGAGGTAGTGCATGTTTATGGAGCTAACTTGCAATTAAAAGTGTCTTTTATGTATGGTTAACTGGATATTTTAGATGTTTGGGATAAAACATTACTATTTAATTGAAACTGGTTAGCCACAATTATTTTTTCTAATATAAATGATGTCTGAAACATGCACTCTATTCAGTTTTGAATATTTCTGGGTATTTAGGTTAGAACATTGATTTCATAGGTCATTTCTATAGTAACTTGTTTATAAAGTTTAAAACATATTGGTCCATTTTTTAAAATTTCAACTTCTGTTTAAGTAGTTCAATTTATTTAAACTCTTGTGCAAATGTCTACTTTGTTTTAAACATATTGATTCTAGTGATGGCTACTTTGCCTAAAACTACTTTTGTGTAGTTTTCATTAGAAATAATGTAAAGTGTTGACATAAAAGAGCAAAATCAGAATATGTTTCAGATTATATTTAAAGATTAGCAGATTTTTAATAACAATTTGGTATCCTTAGAACATATAATAAAATTATGACAATTCTGAAAAAAGAGAAGTAATATCTGAATTTCCAACTTGACTACTTCACAGAAGTCTGAGTTGTTATATATTTTAAATATATATTTGACTATTCTCAAGCATTTAAAATATAGTTTGTAACATACTTCTTTTCTATCATAGGAGTGTGGTTGTGGCACCAAAGAAGTCAGTGAGTTCATCTGCAGCTACAATTAACGTACCTACAAATGCTGTTAGTGTGGTTTCTTCTTTGGATTCTTCCCAAGCTCCAGATGTAACTGGAAGCTCTCCAAGTAAGTGAGAGAATGGAGATCAGTTGTGCAAAATAAAATATCAAAGCAATATGATATATATTTGTAATATCTACTGAGACATCATATACCACCCAACTGAAATAGCAAAGTTGAGTTTCCTTAGCTAAAAAATATACAAAAGAATCTTAAGCACTGATATTTTATCTTTTTTAACATTTTACTTATTTTTTAGTTTATTATAAATTTGGCTCTTAGAATACTTTTCCATAAGTATTATGTCCCCAATTTCAGTGCTGATGTTACTGCTAAGATTGTTATATGGACTAATAAGATGGAGAACTCTGAGCCTACCCCCCCTTCTCCATATAAATAGCTTTTAATACTATATATAAAGCGAGAAAAGGCATTGGTATTCATTTGTGGTCCTGCATCTTCCTTAAACATGTAATATGAAAATATTCTGCCTTGGATTGTAACTTTCTCCCTTCTAGTTGAATTCCATACTTTATAAAATAAATGCAAAAATGTTGGTAATTACTTGTGGTTGCTTTTTTCCTTCATACAATTGTGTCCCATTCTCAGAGACTGCTTGGACAAGACCCTGCAGTTTTCTTGGCAAGGTTTTTCAGAAATAGTTTACATTGCCTCCTTCCTAGGGCTGAGAGAGTGATTGGGCCAAGGTCATCCAACTGGCTTCATGCCTAAGGTGGAATAGTATTCACAAACTAACTCTGATTACTTGTTCGTTCCCAATTAAATTATTTGATACTATAAACAAAGCTGAAATTGAAGTTCATTTATTTATTTTATATATATTGCAATATCTATTTTGATGATTTAGTGTCTGATGAAAGAAAATATGTTCTCTACCTTTTTATTTGTATGAAACCTTGGTTTGGAATGATTCGCTAGAGATTATTTTATCTGCCCATTGTTATCCTTATGCATGTTAAATACCTTCATTCAACTATTGAGATGATATTCATGCAGATTTGAATTAGGAAATAATCCTGCACTGAGGATGTTTAGGATAGTTCTTCTAGTAGACAAGATTCATGTTTCAATCCTAATGAGAGCATCAGGTAACTACTGTAAAGAAAATAAATTTGAGGTACATAGTATCTAAATTTTGCAATAAATGAATTAATTTGTATTTTAAAATAGTAACAGATAACTTGAGCTTTAATTTTTAAATATTTTTTCTATGTTGGGCAACAATATTTTTATATGCAAAATATTTCTTTAGCCAACTACTGTACATATTCATTTTTAAAAAAATTATTTGTCACGAAAAAAAAGGAAAAATAAAATCTGTCTCAGCTGTTACTTTGACATTGAACTAGTAGTTAGGTGACACCTTTGTTTGCACATATACATTCAGACATGCAAGTACTTTGGGAACAACCCCTTTTCTTAAGAGTAGTTTATTGCCAGAGACATTATTTGTTTAGACCCTTGGGGACCTTGAATAAACAATAAGCTTTCACTAGAAGGGTGCTAGACAGATGATCTATTTGCATTTCTTTTTATGTCCTTACATATGTCTGTAAAACTGTCAGTTTGAGGGAGCCAGTTTATCAGTGAAAGGATAAGAGAGATAAGCCACTTGGGTTCCACTTGTTTGAAGTAGCTACCACAGTTACTTGCATGTCTGCTTTAGAAGAAAACATGCTTCTGAAAGACCTCTCTTCCCTTAAACGAATAAAAGCCATTTTAAAATGAAAACTCAACTGGAAGATTTATATGATGTAGTGCTTTGGAAACACTTGCATAGCAATGCCTAACTGGCATTTTTATGCTTCACAATTTTCAATCTAATATATTCTTTGAGACTACTATTTTTAATCAGTGCTGAAGTTATAAGCCTTAAATAGTATTTTAATTTGTAGAACTACTTGGATGTTTTTACCCTAAAGGGTACAGTCTTAAATCTAAATTTGTAAAGAAATTGGTTGGTTTTTTTTAACACTGTCTCATATACTGTATATAGGAAATATAAAATTTCAGGTTCAATTTTGTGTGGCATTTTGTATATATTTAGCTTTAGGTTTTATCTTATTCACATTAAGTTGCACAATTGTTTTAAACCTATCAACTGACCAAATAATTTTTTAAACATGCACTATATACATTATTTTTCTGACTAGTTAATTAAGCTTGGAGAGGAACTGCTATATGGAATTGCTTCTCCTTTCTAAGGTAGGCATTAGCCTGAACAGATGTGCTGCACTGCTATTTACATTCTACTGATTCTAGCAGTATGGAAAATGTGATTTGAAGTAGCTTGTGCTGCAATAAAACTTCATTTTATCTGGGCACCAAGCCAAGTTTTTCATCATAAACCAAGCTCTTCAGTTAGTTAGTGGTAACCAAAAACTCTGTTGCTGACTCTGAATGTCCAACATCAGGAGCTGATATCTCAAATAACTTAATATTGTCCTGTTAGATTTATAGCTTGCTATATCCCAAAGGATCAGAGTTAGTAGCAACTTAAAAGGAAGAACATTTATTATAACAGATTTTTAGCTTGCATACTTACTTTTTTTTTGGCTCCTGATCTTTGTCATAGTTGTAAGTTTATTTTTTTAACATAAATATTGTGGAAAAAGTGATAATTTTCATACAATTTACAATGGCAAGTGTCTTATAATGCAGGATACCATAAGTAACAATATGCCATAGAAGTTCCCATGGAGATATTCATTTTTAAAATAGTTTAAAAACAAATACAGAAGTTAAGGAAAAAACATGAAAAATGCATGATAAACCCAAAGCTCTTACATTTTGAGATATTCAAATTTTTTGGAACACGATTTAATATCATATCTTTACTTTTTCAAGATTCTATTAATATAACCTTACAATAAAATATAATTAGTGCACATGAGCATGTTTCCTGTGTGGACAACCTGGCAAGACTTATACTGTCTTAAAAGTCTGAATGTGCATTTCTCCCAGTCACCTTTACAGCCTTAGGGAGGGTCCATTTTAACATGTTTGTCACTTCCACATTCCATCTCCCATTCCTATTCCCATTACCAGAAAACTATCAGGACCCAGGGTTTCATGTAACTTTATTGATCTAATGGTATGCATATTGCTTGCAGAGATAATGTTTCAGCCAAATACATTTTTGATCCTGAATTATACGAAGACTTATTTTAATAATAAAAAAAATACTTATTTGTCCATCTATTTTTCTGAGAAGGTTGTAGAGAAGGTGGTTGTGCAACAGCTTTAGAGAACCTTGGAGGAAGTGAATTATCATGATGATTTTTCAGTCTGGTTTCAGACCCAGATATGAGGTAGAAATAGTATTGATCACATTTTTGAGTGACCTCTAGCATTGACAGGATGGTGATCCTCACCCGTGTCTCCCATCCTCTTGGTTTTTAGCTTCTGTTTAATTTTCTTAAGTTTAATTGATTCGTGTTACCCTTTTTACTTTTTATTATATTGTAATCTACCCAGAGCCATTGCACCAGTGAGTTAGCAGTATAAAATATAAATAAATACATTAAATAAATCAATAATAAACATAATAATTCAAGATTTTTCAGAAATTAAACTTTTTATGCACTCTTTCTTCTGTGTTATCTATTGAAGAAGAAAACAAATGTGAGAAAGAAATTGAGACTTTAGGACTTGTATCTGTATCTCAGTCATAGTTGTTCATTTGTTAAAAACCGAAAGCAAATAACATCAGCTTACTATGAGGGAGTATTGAAAAAGATAAGGGAAAATCTCTAAAATGTAGGGAAGAATTGATATTGTATTGATATTTCTCAAGCATGAGCAAATTGACGAATATCTTTTAATAACTAGAATTGATGTGAATATTTATTTTGATCTTTTGATTTAATAATCCACTATAATTGGTATTTATTGTGTCTGTTTTCCTGTAGAAAGAGAACATAGATACAGTATGTTTATATTAGTTCTATGAAAAGATCAGTTTTCTAAATGAGTCTGAATGGATTTAATTCTTTCTTCAAATGCTAGCTAATGTGTTCATTTTGTAGCTCTTTTTAAGAAAATATTTATTCCAGTGAGAGATGCCATATAATAAAAATAATTTGTAAATAGGTAACACAAATTAATCAGAACTACCTGGGTTAATAAACATTAAATGTTAATAATTAAATACTGGAGACAAACTAAAATATTAAATATCTTAAAATTACTTATATTCTAATCTGTTACAAGTATAAAATACAGAATACTACATTCTAAAGAGACTACTCATATTAAGACGATGCTAGATATTACAGAATTTAAATATATGTGCGATAGTATTGTCAAATATCTAAGCTAAATACTAAATCTCTACTTTATTATGAAACTGAGAAACTAATGTGTGGAATTATGAATTCTAAACAGATTTTGCATAAGTCTAAAATATAAAATACAAATTATACAAAACCATTAAATGTTAAAAATAGTAATTAATTAACAGAAAGATAGTAATCATAGTAATTATATAGAATATTGTTTTCCTTCTAAAAATACTTGGTAGCTTCAGTGTTAATTTCTCAAATTGTAAAATGTCAGTGAAATTAACTATTTTGAATAAAGGAATTTCTGAAATATTCACCTGTTTTCAATCAGCTTAGATGGCATTTTATTGGTTAAGAAACATAGCTGTCAATATGAGGCCCCTGATATATTCTGATAGTAGAATAGAAACATGGGAGACCTTCTGCATAGTTAATAAAAACACTTTTTATATCCTGTATATATAGATATATTAGTCAAGAATGGGGATACTCTGTAATTCAAGGGTTTGATAGAATTGCATGGTTGTATTTTACGCTATAGCCGCTTTTCATCATCTATATCATGCATCTTTTAATAATTAGATTTTGGCAAGTGTGAACACTGTTTCTTAGAAGCGGGCAAGTTTTAAAGAATAAAGACACACTATTAATGTAAAGCGTACATATCTTAATTAAAGTAGAGGAAAAAACAACAGAGCTTTTGGGGTTTTTTACTCTTTCTTTTCCCAGTCTGAAAATGTTAAAGACAAGTTTTAATTGATGCTCTTTAATATGTCCCACATAAAAATGTTTTATAAACAAGTGTCCACTAGTTCTGTCTACTTCATATGAGAATAGAGGTAGGATTAATTTTTCAGTCAGTGACATTTTCAGTTAAAAAGTTCAAAGACAGTGGCCCGAGCAAAGATCTTGGAGCCAAAGTGAACTGCTACCAGGGTAGAAAGTACTGAACTAGCATGGGTTTTGATTAAAGAAAGTTTTGTATATTTACAGCTATTTGAACTCTTAAAAATCTATTTGGCAGGCAATGGATCATCAGATTCAAGATTACCATCTGTTCCTACACTTTCTTCTGTGCCTGAGGATTCTGCTTCAAACATGAGGTAACTTTTAAGTTTCTTCCAGCTGGCTATATCATATTCCAATTTATTTAAGTAATATGGAATTCACTCTACACTTCTGACTGGATTGTGCTCTTTAATTTGAGGCCTATAGGAAGTTTTAGATTTCTATCACTGCTATTTCCGTTGAAATAGTAATTAAACTCAGTGTGTTTAGCCACTGGCTTGTTGACTTTTGTTGATGCATACTTTTGCAGATTGTTTTCTCCTTACAGAATTTTTGCTCCTTACATTATGTTTTTCATTGAACTTGTACATCTTTTAGTATTTCAGAGAGGCTTGAGCATGCTTTGGAAAAAGCTGCCCCTCTTCTGAGGGAGATATTTGTGGACTTTGCTCCTTTTCTTTCGCGTACCCTCTTGGGTAGTCATGGTCAAGAACTGCTGATAGAAGGTACAAGTAAGTTTCCCTTTCTTATGCTTTTATAAGATAAGAACTGTGATATTTTAAATAAATATTTGATGTTGGAAGCTAATTTAAAATTATTCTTTATATTGAATAAATTATTTAAATAATATTACTAGCTGAATATTGCCACCAAACTATTTAGTGCTTATTTTAGGATTACTTTCAGCTCATATAATTAGAATTAAAAAGCCACAAAATGATTTAGTATACATGGGGGTGGGAGAACAGGACTGTACTAGCTACACCCTAATATTCTGTTCACTATTTATTATTATTTTGCATATTGTTTGATCACTTTTCCTATTCATCTATCCTTTTTACCTATCCTTATAACCAACTACATTTTTTTCTTCATTTTCCCTTAGAATATTGTGCAGTTCTATGCAGGCATTTCTGATTTAAGACTCTCCGATTTATGGACAACCTATATTTAACAATGAAATGTTAAATCTGTGAATTTTTAATATGCAGTCTATTTTCAGTGGTTCATAAAAAACATTGTGTGGCTTCAGTAGTTCGTTGGCTTTGGTAAAGACAACAGTGCCCACCATTTTTATTGCTTTGTTTATTCATCACATGCCTATCCTGCCCATCTCACCTAAGTGGCTCTGGGCAGTTTACAATACAACAAACAATTCACAATAAAGAACGAAGTTAAAGGCATAAATTTAAAAAAATTAATAATTTAATATTTTGATATAAAATTAAAAGTTAGAGAGTTAAAAAGGCAGAAAAACACCTACTATCCATGAAAAGAAGCACTAGGAATGACATGGTAACAGTGTTCCAATATCTAAGGGGTTGCCACAAAGAGGGAGTCGAGCTATCTCCAAAGCACCTGAAGGCAGGACAAGAAGCAATGGATGGAAACTAATCATGGAGAGAAACAACGAGAACTAAGGAGAAATTTCCTGACAGAACAATTAATCAGTGGAACAACTTGTTTCCAGAAGTTGTGAAGGCTTCCACACTGGAAGTTTTTAAAAAGATATTGGATGACTATTTGTCGGAAATGGTACAGGATTTCCTATACCTCCCTTCCAACTCTGTTATTCTGATATTAGTACCCGCACAGTCACGTAGCATTGTCCAACCCCATGCCAGTTGGCAGAATCAAGTTTTCACACTTAACTGAAGGCTAGGGGGGCTGCCTCCCCTCTGGGCGTGAGATGTTGCAAAGGTCAGGGGCAATGGCAGAGAAGGCTATCTTCCAGGATCCAATCAGTAAGAATTCTTTTACCAATAGGATTTGGAACATACCCTCCCTTCCTGATCAGGTGGGATGGGATAATGCAATTAGTATGAGATGGTTCCACAGGTAACTTAGTTCCATGCCATGAAGGGCTTTAAAGATGATAACCAACATCTTGAATTGGAGTTGGAAGCAAACTGGCACTCAGTGCAGCTCACATAGCAGAGATGTTACATGCGCAACCCTAGGGCATCCAAAATGTCTCACACTGCCACATTCTGCACCAGTTACAATTGGTCTGGATGCTCTTCAAGGATGTTTTTCAAGGGTAGCCCCATCTAAAGCCCATTACAATAGTTCATATAGGAGATGACTGAAAGAAGAGCTTCTTGATGCAGGAAAATATATAAGTAGTGAAAAAGCTGAAGTTCAGAAAAAGTCGTCTTAGCTACGACTGCCAGTTTGGTTCTTATATAGGCATCTACTCTGAACATTTGTATTGATTCAACTGTAAAGTTTAATTTTTGTTGATCATTCTATTTACCTGATATTGCCTTGTCATTGTAATAAACATATAAATTATATTCTTCTCTTTCTGAAAAGCAAAGTGTCTTCCAGCATTTCATAACTTTTTAATACACTGTTAAACAAGGTAATTTTATTGTTTGTTGAGCAACAAAATCTTAGGATAATATAAGAGTCATTGTAAAATATAATCATCTGTGTATATCAGGTTTAGGAGTAGGTTTGGGTAGGTTTATTAAACTATTACATTATTACTTTTGATTATAAAAGGGTTGAAAGTAAGTACTTTTAAGTAATTTATAGTATTGAAAGAATATAGACAGCTATGTATAATTTCAGGAGAGTACATCAAATAGTGAAAGGGCGAGACAGTTTCTAGAGAAACAATACAGGAAATGCATAGTAACCTTGAGCATCTGAAACTGATTTACAGAAAGATTTAGCAAATAAAAGAACAGGCAGATGGTGGCCTTTTGTTGTGTACAATTCAAGTATTAGAAGGTACAAATGATTTATGGATCAGACAATTTCATTTAAAAGGTTTGTGGCTCTACCTTTGTGCCTTTTGCTTTCCTTTTCCTTCTTTACATCATTTCCCCCCTCCTAATTTTCTATTATTATTTTTTAACTTCTCTTTTTATTTTATATTTTGATAAACCATTAAAGTTTCAAAAAAGACTTGTTGATGATAGATTTATCATATAATAATAATATATATATATATTTTCATTCCTATTTGTTGCCCAACAATGGGCCAAATGTAATGTTGCCCATTACATTTCATTTAAATGTTCAGGTTGTATTAATTGTTTAGTAATATACAATATGTGAAGATAGATTTCAGGAGTGGTGGTGGTACAGTGGATGGTATCAACTATTATGCTATTACATTTCCAGAAATATGGATGTTTCTTATTTCAGAGGAGAACATCTCAAGGCAATTGCAAATCTATTAAAAGTTTATAAAATGTTCTAAATGATAGAAACTAAAAATGGCGATTAAAAACTTATGTTAAAAATTGGATTTTAAGACATTTTCAGTTCTGGTTAGAACTGAAATTGTGGTTAGTAGAAATTGTGTTATCTTAGTGTAATGCTTACAAACTTTTAGGAAATACACCAGAAAATTGACAGATTCTGCTTTCAGTATTAGTGTACTTTAAAAAGGCCATTATAAAAGGTAATATAAACTGGCAAGCTAAATGGTGAATTCAGGGAAATATTTTAGCATACATTTCAAATTTATGATTTTTAAAGAGTTTGATAATTTGTTATTATTAAGTGCATTATTAGCGGAATGATTCCTAAATTCAATGAATACATAAATAAAATGTTTATGACATACATACATTATGTTGTATCCAAAAGTTTATACAGAAGCATTGGGTTTAAAATCTAATACTTCATCTAGTCTATTTTTGTAACATATTAAATGTGTGATATTATGGCTTAGTAGGTTTTTTCCCCAGTATAATTAATTAAGCCCAAAGACAAACAGAATGAAACTTGGTGTGGTGAAACACTGATTACTGAAAAGAATGCCAATTTTGTTTGGGTGTTTAGGATAACATGTTTTCATATTATACTGGGGAAATAGCATGAAGTGTGAATTGATATTAATAATCAAATTAGTTTATAAATGTATAGGTTACTCTTGTGCTCTCCACCTCCTTAAGGTTTAGGTGAGGGTCAAGGGTCAAAGTACTAATAAGAGTGCTTGGGATGTCTGCTGCCATGAAACAAAATGGAAACTTGATTGATAGCTGGAGGGCTGAAGGGAGAGAGCGCAATGGAGAAAGCAAAGGTCACAGAACCATTTCCCTTCTCTGCATATATAATGATCAATCCATTCCAAGGTGAAGAAATGTAATATTATAAATCAATTTCCATATGCCATACTTAGTTTTATTAACTCGAAACCCTAATATTTATGTAATACCAATTAAATAGCTTTAGGCCATCATTTTATATTAAAATTATGCATTGCAATAATGAAATTAGTGAATATCTTTAAATACATATTCCACTGACAAACAATTGGATAAAACAATGAATATGTGAGATTTCTTGTATTAACTGAGAATTATTCTACAGGATAGGGACAACATTATCAAAATTCAAATAGAGTATTTATTATATAATAAAATTCCAATATTGTATATTAAATATATGAAGGTAAAGCCAATCAAAGTATGTAATTCTTTTTCTTTTTTCCTTTAGGTCTTGTATGTATGAAATCTAGCAGTTCAGTTGTGGAATTGGTCATGCTGCTTTGTTCTCAGGTAGGTTTCAGCTGACTTTAAACAACTAGTATTGCCAATAAAGCAAGCAAGTAAACTAGCAATCAAAAACATTTAGTTTTAGAGCTTTTGAAATTGTATTTCAGATCATTGGTCTTCGATATTCTGGATTTAGTTTTAACCTCAGCAACTTGAGATCTAATTTTTCCCAACTATTTGTCTCCATACTCTTATTTTTGTCACAATTTAATGTCTTTTTCTTTCTGATAATAGCCTAAACAACATTATTGTGGCATTACTCAAATAAACCTGATTACAAAAGCTATTTGAGAGACTCAGAATAACAGCAGAGGTAGCTGCAATTTGGTGTCTACTATATTTTACATTCCCAGCTCCAAGCAAATGTCTCTGCTGCCTTGAAATAACATAACTTCTAGAATTTTTTTTTAGAAAAGTTCACTAGTATATATCTTATATCTTATATTAATAATATAATATCTTATATTATCCAATGTGATCAAGATGGATACTGCCTTAAAGTTTTGGGCTTTATTATGTTTTAATAAGAGGCATCTTTTTACCCAATAATATATTTAACAAAGAAAATACAAAACTATGGATGTTAACATATAATGCAAAATAATATAGCTGCATTAGAATTAATGAGATTTGATCTTTGCCTTTTTAAAAATGATTTAAAATACATGGAGCCTCATACTAATTGCTCTTGACATAGGTTCTATGAGAAATGTAAAATGCTACTATTAGTAATATGAATAACATCATATTTTATACTATTATTGAAAGTAGCGCTGCAATTAATTGTGATTTACAAAAGAAATAATCTAAAAAATTAGATACATCAACAAATTATAATATGTAGTAGATTAAATAGCAAATGGTTTATTCATCTCCCATTTTTCTTCATCATTATTCCATCATATGGAAAGTTTTTATCAAGCTTTTTTGTTTTGTCCTTTAAAAATCACATTTTTACTGATAGTAAATTCCCCTACTTAAAACTTTAAAATAGCTTTTTTTAATGGGAATGTTATTGGTGTAGAGGTCAAGGGTTTTGACCCATTTCAGAACCTTTGACCTTCATTTAAAGCCCTTATGGTTTACTTGCCTGACGAATAAGGATAATGCAAAATTAATGTTTTTTTTACATTGATTTATTTGTTTTAGTGCCTGTATTGCCAAATGTATTTAGTCTGTGCTGATAGACATTTCATGAATACAAATGAAAGAATCATAGAAGGTGTGAAAAATCAATAACTTGCATCGACAATAAAGTGCAATAAAAACAATTACTTTTGGAGATTACAGCTAATGGATTTTTACAATGAACTAGCGAAGAATAGTTTTGTTTCTAGTGAGTCTGTTATTCAGTAATGCACTCAAACATGTTAGGACTATTTGAATTGTTTCTAGAAATGCACATAAGCATCTGGATACTATACAATTTTAGGTAGGTAGAGATAGACATAGATAGGTAGGAAGGTAGATAAGTCAATTTCCAAGGTAGCATATTTTAAAATAATGATTTTTTAAAAGGAAGGAACTTTATTTAATACTTTTAATAACTTCTTTGAAACTGTGATAAACATGTAAAAGTACTATTAACTGAGAAAATAGTTAAAACTTTATTGTTTAGCACACACACACACAGACACACACACACATCTATCACATGCACTAATATAAAATATACATAACTATGAATACATATGAGAATTACTTGTATCAGAATTACTTCTATAGTTCTATGATTCAAAGTGGAATGAATGATATAGTCTAATGTCTGTTTTTCATTCATATTGTTTATGTCCTATTATTGAATAGAATATGGTAATGAATTAATTAAGATGATAACAGTGAAATGCGTTATTTTGTATTAAATAGTCGAAAAAACATAGTAATTAGAAATGATATCCTGGTTAAAAAGAGTAGCTATAACACAAAAAACAATCTAAGAAATGAAACTGAAAGGATCTCAGAGGTATAAAGATTTAAACTTGGGTGATAATTACATATTTTTCTCTGATTTTTTTTTCTAATTTAGAATCATTATTGCAATCATAGAAATGATCTATTTTTAAAAAAGAAAAACTGTGTTACCATAGGAAGCCTGAGAGATCAAAATTGAATTTCAGCCCGACATTTTACAAATACTATGAAGGGATGAGGTTGAGCTTGATTGATTTTTTCTTTTCAAATAAGATGGAAAATGAAGTGACCCTCTTGCTAAAATTTTAATTAATTTTTAAGAAGAGATGGAGAGGATAGAGGGGCCAAAGATCGAAAGATCAGGTCGGAAACTAGATTAAATCACATAAATAATACAATACAGTTAAACATACGCATCTGTAAATGTGATTTTAAAATTTTATGGATTGGCAGACATAATATCACATTAAAGCACTGCTATGATTAATTCCTATCATGACATATTATTTTTAAAAATGTGTAATAATCCATGCAGAAACTAAATTTTACAAGTGTAAATGGTACACAAAAAGGATATTAAAAGTAATATACTGATATTTTTAAAAATAATTCTATTTTTTTTAAAGTTTATTGTAATATAATAAAAATCCAGGCATTGGATAAAAACTCTGAGTGCCTTAGCTCTTTTTTTTTCATAGTATACACAAAATGTCAAATTATTTGAAATACTATTGTTTATTCTCCCTGTCAACTCCATCAGATGTCCACACTTGTCTTAAAGACCTCAGGACATTTTTAATTGATACTGCATTCTGAGGCCAAGTACCAATGCTGTTTAACAGCATAAAATGATTCTGCATTTAGTATTAACTGAAGAATGTCCTTGCTTACTTGACATTAATATCATTTTTTGAAAGAATCCATGTTACATTCAAGGCTACTTTATAAAAGCATTGGCTTGTTCATCCTAATTCAGTCTGACATATATTCCAATAACACTACCTCCCCTCTAGAGTTAACGCTAAATTTATTGCTAAGCATTGTGAAGTGCATCATTTAAAAATGGTTTCAACCCAAAACATCTAATAAATAAATAATGTGTGTGGCTACTCAATAGTAGACATTCAAGACTAGAAATCATTCCATCGGATACTCAACAGTCCACTATCGTAGAGGGCTGTCAGATAAATCTTATAGTAGCTGCATTTATGTCCTGTAAATCACATGTTATTGTCTGAGCCTTCTGCCAGGTCATCTATTCTTTTCCCATTTATCAGAAATGCATACAGTACATTGAAGCTCAATGCACCATCTAGTCTGGCTTCCTGTCCAAGTAATTATACCAACCGAAAAGTGTGAAATTCTCAGCCAGATGCTCCTTTTGAGTGTATCATGTCCAGAATGTATATAGAGCGATTTCTGTACTACTCCAGAATGCTTTTTATTTAAAAGATCTTATGAAATGCTACTTGAATAAGAACAATTTTAAGTTTTATACTATTGCATGCATACAGATAATGCACAAGTGAAAACTTCTGTACACTTGTTAGTTTATCAAATCTGTTTCCTTTAATTCATTCTACAACAAATGAAGCATGTAGCCTTTTGAGTACAAAAATAAAAAGAAATTGTCTTGAAAGTTTCATATGTTGCTGACAGCTGTTCTTTAAGTCTGCTCAATGTTTGTAAACCAGGTCCTAAAAATTGTCCAGTAAAATTATACATTTTAAAAAGTTCCTTTACTTTAATCTATTTGCATATTCCTGAACATAGCCATGGTTACCTTTAGCATATTTTGGAACAGTGAGTAAAGCTATCAGGAGAGAGACTTTTAAATATTACGCAACCATAAATAAATAAATAAATAAATAAATAAATAAATAAAGAAAGAAAGAAAGAAAGAAAGAAAGAAAGAAAGAAAGATGCATTTTTTGCATTACATTATATGCATCCTGTAGTCATACTTCTTAAGCAGTATCCTTGTGATCTTTTATTTTATTATGTAGCTTTGTGATAAATAGGTGTTATGTATAATAAGGATTCATAAATGATTCTAGAAACAACAATAAGCAAAATTCTTTGACCAAGAAAAATAGTTTTGATTTGGTTTATAAATTATTTGACTGATTCAATTGCTGTAAAGATCCAAAATTATGCGTAGTTCTTAAATGAATCAGAAAAACTGCAATTACACCAGTGGACTTCTGATGTAATCAGAGTATCACAAAATGCCTGTTCCCTTTTTACAGTACAAAAACTTGTATATCAGTCTAAATGCATGATGTTAGAAATAGGAGATATCATAATTATTTTTTAAACATTTCAAATGTCAATTGAAATTTAAAAATTCTATTTTCTTCATGATACAGAGAGTTTGATAAGAGTTTTAAATTATAGAACTGCTTGCTTACTTGTAACAGTGGTTCTCTATGTCAACCTCTGTGAATTCATATCAATTGGTTCTGTTTGTGGAACATTTCCAAAGTCTGGTGGTTTTGATCCAAACACCTTTATAATTGGCTAATCTTAAAATCAGCATAAATATTCTTAGAATCAAGCAAATGCTATATGACACTGAAAAAGGCCATATAATGTATAAAGAATGTAAAGATCATTCCGACATTATACTGGAATTGATGAAAAAGATATCATGATTCAAATGGAAGAGAAATGTGTTCTTTGGTAAAATGAAAAAGCAAAGTATAGAACTAATTTGTCTCTGTGCATGCCAATATAAGGTGGGGCACAGAGTTCACTAACCCATTTATCACACATGGCAGCCACAATGAATTCAAGCAATAAATGAGAAGTAAATACTTCACAACACTCTTAACCAACAGAAGTAGTTGATATACACATACATACACACACACTTGGTGTTTCTTCTGCTTATTTAAATACTATCCATGTTTTAAAGGCATTGATTACCATCAGTTAGCTTATAGCCTAGAGATATTCTTGTCATCATCACAATTACTGGAGACTAAAATGGCCTTCTCAGCTCAGACTGATATGCAAACCATTATCTTACCTGAAGAGAAACAGCCTTTGTAATAACTATTGTTTGATAACTTCCCAGTTCATTTCAATGTGCTGTAAATGTGTCTACTTGGAAGCTGATCTAAAAGATTCCTGACCGAGTCATATAAATGTGATTGTATTATACTGATGCATAATTTGAAGTCCCATTCTTCAATGAATACAGATGTAATTAAAAAGAATACTGAATTCCCCATAGTATAAGTTAACTTGCTATAGAAATATCACAAGATTCAATCCTAACATGCTTTTTCCTATCCTGTAAATAATAAGTTGACTCTTAATTGTTTTTCAGAAAAGCTGCATATTGATTGGTTAATCAATTGATATAACTTAAAACACTATAAGTAATGTACATGGGTAGCTAAAAGGACTAGAATCTGTGACTATCTTCAGTTAGGTTCAATAAAGTTCATCCATTAGTGCAATCAAAGCCATATCTGTTCCATATTAAAGACTGGATGCTGATTGCCAACCCCTGTCTCAACAACTTTTCCCAGAAAGGAAGATTGGAGACTGGGGGATTCATTCTCTTTCCCTCCCTCCCTCCCTCTCTCTCCCCTTCCCCCTCCCGGTCTCTCCAGTTGCACAAAGAAATTAGCAGAGATCTTCCTCATATGTGATAGAGCTTCATTTCATAAGTGATCATAGGCTAAAAGAAATCTCAAGTAACCAAGCAAAATGATTCCATAGTCATTACTTTGGACTCTGAGTCAAAGATAAGTAGGCAGCTTTGTCAGCAAAATGTAGGTGTAATTAATCAGAGCTACAAAGAAGAAGTCTTGGTATTGGGTCTTTCCTAGCAGAGAATTATTCTCTCCTACATGGTGCACCTGCCAGATGATGTGTTGGCACAATAAGAAGTAATAGTTTTTCTCTTCCTTATTGCCAAAAATGTCTGTACATGAGTATATATCTATGCTCGTTCAAATTTCTTGTCTTTATCTACTATTGCACTAAGCATTGTTTGTACCACTTCATGTCCTGAAGATTTCATTAAATCAGTAAACCCTTGGGGAAAGACTAAAAGCCAACTGGGTCACATATTAATAACACCAGACAAGATCCTCAATGGTTTAATCTATCAGATTGTTGTGATATTCCCCAAGCACCTTCTGGAGCTTATTTGGATCCAATAATTATTGGATTATTTGGATTCCAGTGCCTGGAATGGACCATTCAAATAGCTCTAGCCCTAAAACAGTTTGAATGGCAGTCAATCACATCTGGACCAGAAGTGTTCTGACTTGGGTTGATGGTAGTACTCTTTGCATTCTAGATCATATAGCAACCACTCTAAAGAAAGGGCAAGACATAAAGTGTTTCGCCTATATATATTGATCTTGAGGACACCTGAAACAAGGCTATGGTTGGCAAGGAATTTGAACTTTTTGGTCTACTTGAAGCTAGCACCTATCGCATGGAAATGGAAGTACTCCAATACAAAAATCACACATTGCACATCACATCTTTATTTTCACTTTCCCACAGCATCCATTATCTTTTTACCTTCAGAATTTTGTTTTCTTATGAACCACATACTTCATTTTTTACCCTGATGCCCCTTTTTAATATGTTCAAATATTGTGGGATAGTCTGTTAATTCATCTTAGAATTAATGCCAATAGGCAAAAATATATTTAATCATTAACTATTGTTATTTTCTTATATGTTCCAAATTAATTAACATTTAAATATACAACCTATTTAAGATTTAAGGACTAGGGTTACATTCATACATACAACTGTGATATAAATACTTTTAGTTTAGATTTTAAAAAACCTGTTTTCCCCTCATATAAGATTCTGAACAGGAACTATGCATTTAAATTTCTCTAGAGCAGCTCCAAAATATTACCTGTATTTTGAATGATTATATTCTGTGTTCTAAGATAAATCTGTAAGATCCTTCATGTTTATTATTTTAGTGGCCATTGTTAAAGAAAGATAATTGCTTTATTGTACTACATTGTAAATTCCAAAGCTTCAATAAAAAATCAAAATTAGTCTAGTCTAAAAATAGTAATCAAAGCATGTCTCTCCAGATGTCAAGAACTAAGAGAACATAATTTAGCAAAGAAACAAGTGTTTCCTTCACCCTTAAACTTTAAGGCATCCTGTTGCTTCACCTGCACACCAGGTCTTTAAAAAATTGAACCATTTAAGGTGAGTTTTGTGTTAACAGAGTATACACCCTGGGGTACGTAGTCTAGTCAGAAGGATGATACCATGCTGGCTTTCAAACTAAATCTTTGAACAATATTCTCATGAGTGTTAAATGTAAAACAAAGTAACATCAACTGGCACTTAATTCCATGAGCACCCTGCTGATTGGCCTAGGCTGTGAAATAGAGCCCTTCCTGACAGGAAGACAGTCTAGAAGTATAGAGACCCCTGAAAATAAAGTGTGCTATGGCTTGAGAGCCTGCTGTTTTACAGCTTGTTTTGTTTGAGAAGTTAGCAAAAAAAAGTAGATCTAATCTGATATTTTTAGAGTATTCTTTTTACATTAAATATAAATATAGGCGTCAGTTTAAGATTGAAATAGACGCTCATTACATAGACCTAATTTTAATATGACATGAATATATGTAAATCATTGAAACTCCATAAACTTTCCATATATATTCAAAAGATGTTCCTGTATGCAGTAGCCTTTATATGTGAATATTAACAGTTTACTAATATTAATTAGTTTACTATTGTATTTCCAAGATACTTTTGTGCAGTCAGTTACATTCTTTTTATAGGATAGTATAGGATAGTATGCATTGATGTACGGTAGCTTTTGGAAATTCATAATGTAGACTATTTCCAAAGGTAATTTATATAAATTAGGGATTCAATCATATTAAAAAGAGGTAGTTACTCAAAAGACATTTTCCTTATAAATATGATGTGATTATGTATGGTTCTTTGTATACCAGTATAGACCAGTAGCTCTCACACTCATAATTATGAAGTGTTTTGAGAGAATAGTCTTAAAATATATACAGGATTGCCTCCCATCGACCCTTGACCCATACCAGTTTGCCTATTGGAATAACAGATCCACAGAGGATGCTATTGCCATGGCTCTCCACTTTGCACTGAACTATCTGGAGCATAGTGGGAGCTATGTAAGGATGCTTTTAGTTGATTACAGCTCGGCTTTTAATACCATCATTCCGGATATACTGATTAAGAAGTTACTAGAATTGGGCCTCTCCTCTCACATCTGCTGTTGGATAAAGGACTTTCTTACTAACAGACCCCAAACCGTTAGGATTGGCAGCTATTTTTCCTCCACTCTCTCAGCACTGGCTCTCCACAGGGCTGTGTGCTGAACCCCCTTTTGTATTCACTCTACACCTACGACTGCATTCCCTCTTGTCCCACTAACTCTATAATAAAATTTGTAGACAATACCATGTTGGTGGAACTCATATCAGGAGGAGATGAGACAGCCTATGGGTCAAAGGTTTTCAGTCTGGTCTTGTGGTGCAAGAGTCATAACCTCGCCCTGAACATCACAAAGACCAAAGAATGGATTATAGTCTTCAGAAGATGCAAAGCAGAGCCTCTCCCACTATATATCAATGGAGACTGTGCGGAAAGAGTTCATAGCTTTAAATTTCTAGGAACTCATATTTCTGACAACCTTACTTGGTTGGTCCACACTATGGCCACTGCAAAGAAGGCCCAACAGCGCCTGCACTTTCTGAGGTTGCCGAAAAAGAGTGGTGTGGATGAGAAGTTGCTGGTTACTTTTTACCATTCTACCATTGAGAGCATTTTGGCATATTGGGTAATGGTATGGTATGCTGGATGCTCTGCAGTGGATAAGATGCTCCAAAGAGTTATAAACATAGCACAAAAAATCATTGGTTGCTCTCTTTCTTCTTTGGAAGAGATTGTGAAGACCAGACTCCTTTCTAGAACATTAAAAATCTCCACAGACCGTATTCATCCTGGATATTCATATTTCGAACTGTTACCATCAGGGAGGCGTTATAGGTGTCTTAAAATGAGAACTAATAGATTGAGAAAGTTTCTTTTTCAAGGCAGTAATTGTCTTGAATCAAAGTGCATTTGTGATTTAGTCCTAATATTATTATTTTAATTTTTAAATACTCTGTAGTATGATTGTGATGTGGTGTTTGGAGCACTCTGGTGGGAAGTTGCTATGGCCATTAAATGAAGTGCCTACTTATGACCCCCCATCCATGGTCTTACCAACTCAGTTGTTAAACAGAGCATGGTGTGCCTCAGGGTCCCCAGGGGAGATCCTGGGAGGCGTAGTTCATATCCTGTCCTTGGTCCCCCAAAGCTTTCCCCATTCCCTCTGTTCTTGGGTTGCATGGCATGATCTCAAAAGTAGCACCATTTTCAGGGCAGCTGCACTGAATTGTGAATACTTCAAAAATAGTGTCTGCTTCCAGGATCAAACCTGCAGCCCAGAAACAAAAAGCCCTGCTCTCATTCCCTAACATGAGCTCCACAGTGGTCTGCAACTCTCTGGAGCTTGTGTTAAGATCAGGTCTCTCCATTCCTGGGCATGTGGCATGAACCCAGAAATAGTTGCACCCATAATTCAGTGCAGCCACCCTGAAAATGGTAGCCGCTTCTGGGGTCATGCCAGTAATGGAGCATCCTGCCTTTCTTCCCTAACCCAAGCTCCAGAGATCTTTGAAAAGTGTGAGGAGGAGGGCGTGAGGACTGTGAAGTGAGAAGCAGGGACATGGTGGGGAAGTGGGTGAGCTAGACGGGTGTGGTATCCCTGTAGTCAGTTGTAAGAGCTAATGACCACAGGGTTGCTGCAGCCGTGGTAACTTCAGAACTAAGTTGCAAGTAGTTTTTGGGGAGGTCACTGTAATTTTGATGGATTACTAAGTAACTAGTCATAAGTTGAGGACTATCTGTACTATCTTATGTTTTTATGATTATAATTAACCAAATAAATCTATATTCTGGTGGTATGAATGAAATGGCTGGCTGGTTGTTGGTTCAGTCATGTTAATTTAACCTGAGTTTCAAAACCAATTTATTTTTTCTGTAGCTAGAACATGATTTATTGTTCGTGTGCCTCAGGGTCCCCACATATTTGTACTATATACTACAATCCTAATAATAAAAACCTAATATCAATAATAATAGGCTCCTTGGGTGCAATCCCAGAACAACTGGAGTACCACTTGAATACCATCAGCATTGACAAAATCCCCATCAGTCAATTGCAAAAAAATAAAATATAATCACAACTACAACCAAAAATAACCACCAAACCACAGCCACAAATAATCACTATCAAGACTTTGTTGATGACCCCAACTATGTCAAGGACCTTGGAGTATTCATCTCTAATGATCTAAGTGCTAGAGCCCACTGTAACTACATAGCCCAAAAGGCATTAAGAGTTGTTAACCTAATCCTGCATAGCTTTTTCTCCGGTAATATCACACTACTAACTAGAGCATACAAAACATTTGCTAGACCAATACTTGAATACAGCTCATCAGTCTGGAATCCACATTACATATCTGATATTAATACAGTCTAGAAAGTCCAGAAATATTTCACGAGAAGAGTTCTCCACTCCTCTACTCATAGCAGAATACCTTATGTCACCAGACTTGAAATTTTAGACCTAGATAACCTAGAACTACGCCACCTTTGGTCCAATCTAAGTATAGTACATAAAATT
This sequence comes from Notechis scutatus, assembly GCF_049901735.1. NCBI lineage: Eukaryota > Metazoa > Chordata > Lepidosauria > Squamata > Elapidae > Notechis > Notechis scutatus. The sequence continues at coordinate 27,938,637 of NC_142012.1, forward strand.
ATCTACTGCAATGTCCTACCTATCAATACTTCAGCTTCAAACACAACAATACAAGAGCACACGATAGATACAAATTTAAATTTATATTTCATCCATCTGACTGTCTCAAGTGACCCTGGATGGCTACCTTACAATAGTATAAAAACATAAATATTAAAAACATTAAAATGCATTAATATATAACTATATTACTGCTGTTATAAAGGTAAATTCCTGAAATTAGTTTTCTTCATGATGGCAAAGAGCAATATAATTAAAAGTTGCTTTTGATTATACATGTCTGTCTGTCTGTCTGTCTGTCTGTCTGTCTGTCTGTCTGCCTGCCTGCCTGCCTGCCTGCCTGCCTGCCTATCCATCTGTCCTCTGTGTGTGTATTCTTGTGTGTGTTTGTGTTTGTGTGAATGTATGTATGTATGTATGTATGAGCATTTACTTTTCTACCTACAAATAGTTTATGGTTGTCTTAGACTGAGAATTGCTTACATATAAATTTTGGATGATTTTGTAATATCTTTTATCTTTACATGTTCTGCTTGATAGGTTGAGTTCTATTTCTTTAAGAAATATTTGTGTTACGAAAATATTCACTGTTGAAAATTATTCTATTTTGTCTCACTAACTTTGACTAATCCAATTAATTCTAACAAGCATTGTTCGGCTCTTCGGTATTATCATAAAAATATTGGAGGTTGTTCAAATTAATAAATTATCCCATTGGTTCTAGAAATATTGCTCACATGTGTCAAGTTCACTATGTGTACTAGATCCAAATAGGAACAATATAAATAATATACTATTTCTCATTTAGTGCAGGTAGTCACTATGAGCCAACAATGACTTGACAGCACATAATCAATTAATCAATAATACATTACTAACAATTTCACTGTTTAGTTTACAATGACCTAGAGTTTATGAGCTATATATTCCTATTTCAACATTAATTTATGTCTATCTAAATTATGCATGGATTAGATTCAGACTGACTTAAATCATATTGATTTTAGTGAGTCCAGCTTTTTTAAAAAAATCACTAAGTCTGGTTCCAATTTACCATGCATTTTCTGCTTTAAAATGTCATGTTTGAAAGACATGCATTTTATTGATTAGTATGATGCAATAGTGTGGCTTTTTGCAAAGATCATTCTCCCTGGCAATTTGGGTTTATTAAATCAAAATTTATGTTGGCCTAAGTGGCCTTTGGTTGTGTATGGACATGCATTTGTGCAAACACACACACACATATTTATGCATGCATGGTATTTGAAAAAACAGGATATTTTATAATATCAGGTAGCAAAACAAAGAGATTAGAATTCAATCTATTATGTTTCCCTTCAAGAACCTTTTCGATTGCTGCCTCGTTAAGTAGGGTTGTTCACCTTACTTCATGTAAGAGTTTGGTTCTAGATAACATTTATATAAACGGTTGGTTAGAAATAAATTAAGTGATCAGCATAAATCTCTTTTCCATCTCTTGTGATACAACGCTATTTTGTTTTACACTATTCATGATATTCAGTATTTATATTTTATGGATATAGATAAAATTAGAAAAAAATACATTTGTTAGTGTACTGTCTTCCTTAATCGATTTTCATATCATAATTATGATATGAGTCCAGTTTCTTTTAACCACATATTCAGAATTTTAGTTCTGTTAATTGTATACAGCTGGTTAAGAATTAAATAGGTCAGTATTTCACTATTCATAGAGCTGGGCCTTCAAGATCATGTGTTCTGTGACTGTTTTCACAATAATAAAATGAGAAAGTTAAGTAACAATTCCAACTACATTTTTATTTTCATAATAGCATAATTTCCACAATGGTTGTACATATGTCTTCAGAAGAAAGTAGTGTTGGAATATTCTGTAAATATGCCATGGGTTTTACGACACTTAAGACATATCTTTATGTATTAGTATAAGGTTTAGTATTTAGTATTTTTTTTAAACAAACAGAAATACCTTATAGTTTCCAACTGTATACAGGTAGTCCTTGAGTTGCAACTGATTGCTTAGCAACTGTTCAAATGTACAGCAGATTTATGGGACTTTTGATCCAGTTCCGAAGTTCCAATGTCCTGTCCATCTGGCCTTGTGACCATATTTTGGATGCTCAGCAAGTGGACCACATTTACTGCTGTTTGCAGTGCCCTGTGATCATGTGACAATGATATTGCAACGTGCCTGCCAAAAACAGGACGTTATTTTCTGTTTCTGGCAAAAAACACCCCATAGTGAACAATGAGTTTGTTTAACAACTGCAGCATTTACTTAAGAATTACGGTATTCTCTGACTGTCACGCAAATGTCATGATTCATGGGCTCCTGTCAAATGATGATTCACTTTACAACCATCACAATTTACAACCAAAATTGTGATCAGTTATAAGTGGAGGACTACTTGTAAAAGTTTATTGTGTATTAGAATTAAATTTTATAATGAGGTATTTTCAAGAATTTGCTACATAATAGTATAAAACCAATTTATAGTAAGTTTGCCCAAGTTTACTTCCTATAAAGTGGTATTACACAATTGTGTCGCATACTGTAGCATAGCATACTATTGTGTAGCATAAAATGGCTTAAGAGGCAGGAGAGTTTTCTGCTTTTAGTTAAAAGACTGCTGTTTCTGTATGGCATGTTCACAACTTATTTAATTCTTAACGTAGTCTGCTGTGGAACTGAGCATACTAAAGAGCAAAACAGCTCTGGTTTCTCTGTCTGAGGTTATTACTTGCTGTATAATAACACAGGCTTTATTTTATTGGGTTAGTTGTAATTAACTTCAGCACTATGCATTCATATAAATTATTCCCAAACTGTTTTCTTTACATTTTTTGAGCAAGCATGTTTGTTGTTAAACATTTTTTGTTAGAACTAAAGTTACAGACCTCAATACACACACATATACATAAATATATATACACACATATGTATACATACACATACACACATATCAGTACATTTGAGTGCATCATTTAAAATGGCTTTAAAAGTTTGCCTATTGATCATCATTTTAGAATAATGATCTCAATCTGATTTTAAATTGGTTAACAGAACTGATTTATTTGTTAACAGAATTACCCCATACCTTTTAAAAATACTGTCTTCAGCATTTCTTTCCTTGTTTCTTTCTCACAGCATAAGAGGCGGGTGGGGTGGGGGGGAAAGTACTTTAGACACACAGAATTTGCATTTCCTTTCCTTTATTTATTAATGATCCAAAATTTCCCTGTTCTTTCCTTGATTGAAAATGGGATGTCACATCCAAAACGTGTGTATGCCTGTTGGGGATTTATTGGGCACAAAGTGGCTGATAACATAAAATGTGTGTAAGCCAACACAGTTGTATAATTGCTCCTTTTGTGTAGTAATATGGTTGGTTAGATGGAAGTCAGACTCTATTACTAGGATACAAATATGAATATAAATGTAATAAAGGGTATGGAAGGACTGACTACTTATATTTCACTATAAATTAAAAAATAGTTATACATACATTTCTAATGTCTGCCTTGAACCTTTTAGCCTGGAGCAGTCTCTAATGAACAGGCCTCCCCCTTCCTCACTTGGGCTTTGAGCTTCCCTAAAGACTTGACTTGAGACCTCAAAGGGCAGCAGCTGCCATTTGTCTTGAAGAATGAAGTTGCCAAACATTCAGGCTATGTACTAATAGAACACATTTGTACAATTCAACCCCAGAAGCTTGATAGAGGTTTAATGTTGATCATGTGTTGCAACTTGTGAACGAGTGGACTTTGAGCAACTTTTATCATGAGTTTATGAAAGCAAACCCTTTGCACTGGATAAGAGAAGAATGTGTCTCAGATGAAGTTTTCTGCAAAGTTACATAGTTGGAGAAGAATATATAGATGGTTCATTGCCAAATAAAATTTTTATGGCATGTGATTACTATAACAATGTTAAAAATTTAATGTTACATGCTATTCCTCCATAAATAATGAAGTTCAGTGCTGAAGAGTTGGAATGGGCAGCCCTCTGACTTCACATTTGTGGACTGCTCATTCCAACACTTTAGCAAGAGAGGAACATTTAAACATCAGGAAAGCATAGGACACTGTGATACATGAATTGAGACTTGAAGGCCATCTTTATCCTGTTTCCCCAGCTTGTTGGAAAATCTGAAAGGTTGAACAGAATTAGAAGAATTGGTAGAAATGGAAATACTATTGACCAAAGAAAATAATTTAATTAGGAGACAGTTTTCTAATGACAAAATAAATAAATTATAATGAACATAAAATAACTTCTTGAATGCATACACACATGCATGCAAATGCATATATAATACATAGTTGCGTGCATGTTCCATCCGGACACACTGTTATATCTGATGTTTGATAGGAGGTAAACTGGACAGATCCATATATATGTATTCAGATTTCTTTTTAAGCAGAGGTGTCCAATATGTCAGGAATCTGAAGTGTCTGATTAGATCTATATTGCCTTGGCAGGAAAGCAAAACTGTTATCTGCTCTTGATCACATTCCAGCTTCCTACTCCAATTTCCAGGAATTCTGAATGATAAAAGATTGCCTAGATCAGATCTTATACTTATCGCCCAGTTGGTTTTCTGGCAACTTATATTACTGCTTTAATACTATTTTACATTCTAGCTGCTGGTTATGAAATATTAGCACATTTTCTATAAATTTCAGTATGATTATAGAGATTGGAAACAGACAACATACATTTTATAAGAATAGGAAATAGTATCAGTTTATCAGGTATGAAATTTTTGCATTGAATTGAATATTTATTTGGCTAAGTGTGATCAGACATACAAGGAATTTGTCTCTGGTACTCAGTACACATGTAAAGCAACAGAGAGAATAATAATACCAATAAAATACCAATAAAATACCAATAAAAGGGGGAACTGAAGAAGATAGCAAGAGTCAATAATAGCCACAGTATATAGGTTAATTATGGGTTAAAATTGTCAGTATTTCATTGCAGTTCTTTTTAAACTGCTGAAATGACGTTATACTTACTGGATTTCATTAGTGATTGGTTTTGAAGCTGTTAACATTTTTTAAAAAGTTTTTTATTTTTAACAACAAACATAAACACAAAACATAATATATAAACAACAAATAAAACTTTCTGTCAATTGTACAGTATGTCGGTTGGTACATATGTCTTGTGCACGATATCTATAGTCTTTTCCTCTTAAATTTACATTCATATTGCATTAATTAACTTTTCATATCATATTATATTGTTCCTATACCATCATTAGACTTTAATTTCAATTCCATATTATCCTTTGGAACACATCTCAATTCTTATTAATTTTTATTCGTATTATATTTTATTCAAAGATAATCTGTTATAGCATATCATTACTATTATATTATACACCAGTTCCTACTTTTCTATTTAGCTATTGATAGAATAAACCCCATATCTTATAATACTCTTTTTCTTCTTGCTCTCTAATTGCTAATGTTAATCTGCTCATTTCTGCACATGCCATTATTTTCTTAATCACTTCCTCCTCCATTGGGATTTTCTCATTTTTCCAGTTTTGGGCAAATACAATTCTAGCTGCAGTTAATACATTAATAATCAAGTATGTCAATTCTCTATTATAACCTTCAGGTAAAATTCCCAATAAAAATGTCTCTGGTTTTAAATCTATATGCTGTTCTGTGCTGTTAGCATTTTTATTAATACTTTAGGGAAAAGAATAACAAAGATCTTGACATAACAATGCATTTGGCTCCATGAATTTAACTGCAATATAGGATACATATACTGTGTTAGAATGTTAAATTAAACATGATAGGCAATAGGCATTATATTCTTTTCCTTCCCTCTCCTCCACTATTAAACCACATATGCAGGGGTGGGATTCAAATTTTTTAACAAAAGGCTCTGTGGGCATGGCTTAGTTGGTGAGTGTGGCTTGATGGTCATGTGACTAGATGGACATGGCTTGGTGGTCATGTTATTGGCTGGGCATGGCCAACTCAATATCACTCACATCGAAGCATGCATCTCCTCGCCTGGCCTTTCATGACTGTGGGGATGCTGCAACAGTCGTAAGTGGGAAAAATGGACATAAGTCACTTTTTTCAGTGCCATTGAAACTTTGAATGGTCACTCCACACAAGCAAAGTACCAGCAAAGGAGGGAATAATAACTCCAGAGAAGTTCCTGAGACAGGAAGTCTAGTCCTGCCAAGAAGGGTTAATGGAGAGGCAGTTTCTGTAAGCAACACCAGAATGTTTCCTTTCTGCCTTCCTTACAGGATTAGGCCAGTAATTTCTTCCAACAACTGGTTCTCCGAACTGCTTAGAATGTTAACAACCAGTTCTAGCGAATAGGTGTGAACTGGTAGAATCCCACCCTTGCACATATGGGGGAAACATTTACTTTTAGCTTAAAAACATTTATTTAGACTAATGTTGTTTTTTTATAATTATCTATAATAAAGTTATGCTGGATCCAGCTGCAATAATCTTTGTTCCTTTGACACTTTCTGCTTTCAGTAACTATACTATGAAATACTATAGCATGATTCAAAATGAAAGGAATTTCAGCCAAGCACTAATATATGCATGATATCATTTAAATAAAGCGATCAACAATATTTCCCCTCTCTCTTGCCTTTCTGTTTTGAACGAATGTTTAAAAATAGGATTTTTGTTGGAAGAAGAAAAACAGTGTTTGATTAACCGTTACTTTATAGTACTAATATGTATTTATTCCCTAAATATGTATATACTGTACTTTATTATAGGATGACAATTATAGCATGATTGATCACAATTAGATAGTGGTAAATAAGCAATAATTAAAATAAAAATGTACACCATGAAGAATCAGTATTTTCAAAGTTGGCAATTTTAGGATGTATGAACTTCATTTTCCGGAATTCCCAAACCAGCATTTGAAAATACTGGGCTAAATGATTTCCTCAATATAAATTGTTAAAAGTCAGAGGGAATTTTGTTAGAAAGATTTGCCTCCAATTATCTCATCATGGCATTATGATAGACATAATTTTTACTAGTTTATACCACTTAGAATTATTCGCCTTGTTGATAAATATTATGAAATTACTATAATATTATCAACGATATTATCAATACAATAAAAAATTAAGCATCACCACAAAAATGTAGTTTGAAAAAATGTTAAATCACTTTGGGGAATGTTTATATGCCATGTAATTAGGGTAACTAAGCAATAGGACAGGAATAATATAATAATAATATAACAATATAATATAATAATTTGCAGATTTTACATTTCAACAAATGTAGGTGTTTGTTAAATGTAGGAATAGATATTAGATAAATAATGGTTCATATATATCACCTACTCCATATTCTGGTTTGTTTATGTTTTTACTTGACTTGACACACATGAAGCTAGCTATAATATTTTGTAAAAATATAGAACAATAAGTGAACTCGGCTTATGTGGTATGTTTTCAGCTCTAGTATTTGGTTCATGGCCTTTTTTTGTGTGTGATAAAATTTTAATTTTTTATTATGTTTACTAGTTAAGTAAAACAAATATTTTTCTTTTAAAGCATTTTAATTACATTTTTATCACTTTTGTATTATAGGAATGGCAGAACTCAATACAGAAGAATGCAGGCCTAGCTTTCATTGAACTTGTCAATGAAGGAAGGTAACTTCCCAGTTAGCTTAAATGTATCCTTACCTTATCTTAGCTTTAATATTATTGTTTTGTAGTGATCAACCATACAAATTTACTTCTGATCACTTACAATTAAGTTTTCAAATGTTTTTATTTAGAAATATACTACACATTCCTTTGGATAGTTAACTTTGTAGGTCTGATCTACTTCTAAATACTCTTCAAAGTCAATACAATGGCAACAATTTGAGATTTAGCTTCTTTTTATTTGTAATCATAGTGTGTTTACAGAAGATACACATAGCTTTAAACCTTCTGAATTGATTATAGTAAGTTACAAGGGCTCGGTCATATTTTCTTTGGTTTAAATACAACAGTTTGTCAGCTAATAGACCTAATATATCACTCTTAGTGAGCTAGATCTTATATTAAATTGATGTATTTTTTCAGATCAGCATTTTTTTAAAAAAATACACATTTATACATAACTGTTTTAAATATAAAAATACATTGCAATTTGCATTATTATTTAAATTATAATTTTACAAAAGGCCTTGGTTATTTTAAAGCAGGGCTGTCAAACTTGCAGCCCATGGGCTGGATGCATCACATACTGCCCAAGCCCAGTTTAACAAAGGGGCAAAAATTCATGATACGTCACATGATGATGCCATGACAACACGAGTTTGACATCCCTGTTTTAAAGTAAATGTTAAAAGAGTTTTCAGTCTTTCAACTGAATCCTGGGAAATGAACCATGCTCCTTCAAGCATTTACAAACAATTTCATTTCCTTTTTAAACATGTTTATTATTAATGCAGTACAGTTCATGTAAAAGTATTATAAAATTATTTTAATATATTAAAAAAATAGTATTATGTCCATATATGAATATACATATCGGGTGTTACAACAAATAATTGTGCCAGAATTTATTTTGAAATTTATTTTTCAAATAAAATAATTTGAAGTCTTGTAAACCAGTATTACCATATAAAAAAAGCAGTATTGGGTCTCAGTCACCAGCAGATAATCGTAATCCAAAACATGGAAACAAAGTAGTCCTAATGTTGAAGAATAAACAAAATTATTTGAAAATTTCACATGGAAAAAAGGCTACGCTTTTATCAGAGTATTGTTATGAAAATCTTACATAATGAATAGTTGAAATACATAAACTTCCTTTTCTCAGTCCATAGGATATTTGGAATTTAAGTTTCTGAGTTCCCAATCATTTTTTATTTTTTTTTGCAGTTCAGTATCTCTGGAGGGGATTTGGTTGAGGAAACCTGCTATAGATTATCTGATCACAAAGGCCCACCAAAAGGGAATCACTAGATGAATGAATAAAATAAAGCTATCTCACTTCTAAAAAACAATTTAAATATGAAAATATTATATAAAATGCTATTAAGTGTTTTTTAATCTATAAGACTATTTTAACATATTTACTATTAGCATGTTTTATATTTTAATATATTTATATCAGGATTTATTACCACCTTGGCAGATAATATATATTTGTAAAACTATACAGATTTCAGAAGTAAACAGTAATAAAATTGACATATATTTAACAACAATTATGCTTATATTGTAGTATAATACCCCCAAATTTAATAGTTGTACTATTTAGCTTTTGATTTCAAATATTTTTGTTGATTCTGAAATATGTCTTAAGTATTGGTAGTAAAAGGGGGCAAATGTAGAGGGAAGAAAAAAAGCAGAAGTGATTTTTAGCCATTGTAACCCATGATTAGTTAAATAATAAATCTACAAATTTCAAAAGAATTCATCCTTGTTGCATAATAAAGGTTTGCTAACCTGGCTTCAATACATGGATATGTATAAATTATTTAATGTATCTTATTATAAATATTTATTATTTATATAAATTATCATATTATTTGTATAAAAATGTAGAATAGAAACAAAAGCTTTATACTGATTGTAAAATAATTATAGAGGTTTTGTGACAAAAATGTATCCCAATAACTTTTCATTAAAAATTATCTGGATATATTTCCTTACAAAAACTCTGTAATTATTTTTTTAAAAATTGATTCAGTACCAAATAAATATATTTGGATTTGATTATAATAATATATAGCTAGTTGAGAACTATGCTGCTATAAACTATTAGTTAATGCGAATGTTCTATGTTCATAATCATAATTACTTCAATAATATCTGATATAAAACTATAATATATATAACTAAGCAGAACGTTAAAAAGGGTAAAGACAATATTGAAAGTAGAAATTATATCAAAAAGGAATCATTTGAAAGGATAGAGAAAGAAATTTAAATAGTGTTTTGTAGTTTGAATTAAAAACTTCCTCTATGAAATGGAGTTTTAGAATTTTGTTTTTTATTTGCAGTATACATTTATGTGTTTTGATCATTTAACTATCTTCAAGCAATTAGATTTCCAATTTCCATTTTCTTTCAAGAATAGTCTCACCTTTTTGCTACTACTTGCAGCAAATACTTATATTCCTTATACGCTTTAATGAGGATGAATCTCTTGTTTGCATAATGGTCATCATTTATGATAGTGGAGGACATTCTGCATCTGCATCTTGCAGAAAACAAAGCTGTATCTCTTGGAGTTAACAGGAAATTTGTTTTAGGTGGTTGATCACAATTAGTGCCTCTGTTGTTTATTCTAATACTAAATTTTATAAAATGTTTTAAATTTATAAATTCACAATTTCTTTGACCTTAAATATTTTGCATTTATAGGTTGCTGAGTCAAACAATGAAGGATCATTTAGTGAGGGTAGCAAATGAAGCAGAATTTATCTTGAATAGGCAGAGAGCGGAAGACGTTCATAGCCATGCTGAATTTGAGGTAAGCCATTTTCTTGGATAATGCACTAATAATTGATTTAGATATATTGTAGTTATAATCTGAGACATGAACACTTCATGTTGGAATAAAAATGAACGGAATTTAGACATAGAGAATTCTATGATTTCTAAAATCAAGTTGCTTTGTAAACAGTACTTGCTAATTATATAATTCTATTTTCTTATTTTTTGTTTTTGTCTCATTTTATACTATGGTTAACACTGCATTGTCTTATTCTTAGAATCTTGTTACAGCTGTGGTCAATATGCAATTTAAAATTCTTGATACTCCAATGTTGTTCATGCTGAGTATCAATATTGCATCTTGAATGATGATATTTATTTTTCTCTGAAAATATTACAGGTGATAAAAGTTTTTTTAAAACAACTATTTTACATAGAAATATAACTCAGTGGATTCAGTACAATCCTAACTATTATTTTAGCTTTCTGTTTTTTGAGTTCTAGATTACCTTCCTTGAAGTCCTGTCCTAGTGCTCCAAGTGTTCTTTTAAGGCCAATAGGTATTCTTGAAAATATGCTAAATTATCTATATAGAGTTGAACAAATAAGCGTTGTTCTTTAAACTATTTTTTTTTCATTTCACCTTTATTATTTTTTAATAAATAATTCAAGTCATACCTAATACTCCTCTACCCTCCTATTTAACAACCATGTGAGATGAGTTGGCCTAAAGAGAGTGACTGGCTCAAAATCACTCAGCCAGTTTTTATGCCTAAGGCAGCCTCTAGACTGGGTTTTGTGTTATGAAGATGGCTATAGTCATCTAGCCTTTTTATCTTCTGAGAATGTCAGTGGGGTTTTCATAGGACTACAGACATTTTTGGAAACAGAGATATTATTGAAACAGAGGTATTATACTTTGGTTCAGAGTATAATGGAATTATTATTATTTTAATTAAATTTATAACCAATTTAGTTACTTAATCCAGGAATTAGTTTATATTAGATGTAATACTGATAAATGTTTCCATTTTATTTATTTTATTTTTATTTATTTTTTATTTGTCAATTGCTTACAAGATAATAGGTATAAGTAAAAACATAGTTATGAATACATGGATACATATAAGAAAAATAAAAATAAAATAAAAAAGAAACAATAGGACAGGGATGGTAAGCACATTTTATTACAAAGGTGATCCATGGTTTCTTTATTAATTTTAAAATTGGTACTAGGATGGAGAGAGTGGCAAACTCTGCAGGGACTAATCTTGTTCTCTATTTCATCACATAACAATATTAAGTGAACTTATGCATTCTACAACTAAATCATATTCGTGATTGCAATTTTCTTAATTTTGTTTTAAGTAAAGTTGATTAAATTTATATATTCTATTATTTCTCAAACATTTTTAATATCTCTTTGTATATCATGTTTGCACAGACATAGATATTATTTCAGAATACAATTTTTAGGGCATTAGGGTGTGCATTTATAAATTATGCTCTTCTAAATGCATCTCTGAATTTATTATTTGCCAACTGCCTTATTTAGCGACTATTTGCCATTTTGGGAGTAATGAAAAAATAACTTTGCAATCAATCCACGCATTTACGACCTTCACAATTATATATAAATATTTGTTTACATATCAGGGATATTTTAATAGGAAAAGCCAGTTACACTAATATTTATTATGAAATTAAAACATAAAAATTAACATGTCAACATAGAACAAACATTAAATATAAATGAAAAGCAATGATTATTTATTTATTAGATTTTTATCCCACTTCTATTATTTAACATATAATTCAAGGTGGTAAATGTACATAATGCTCCTTTCTTAGCTTAACCATTTTTAAAATAATATATTAACCATTTATTTATTTATGTATTTATTTATTTTATTGTGGACAGGCTTAATGTTCTAAAATCTTCTGGCTTCAAGCTAGGCACTATTTAATAAGCTGTCTGCACTTAATCTAGAGCTGGTTATCCATTCCTGCAAACATAAATGCTGTCATATATCTACAGTGTCATTTTGGCTTGTGAACTGGTAGGGTAGGTTTCATTTGTTAAATCAAAGTATCAAGTGTTAGTAGACAGTCCACTGGAAATGAAATATACATCTTTTTTAGTTCATTGCCTTATAATCATTCAACTGGGACAAAGATGACAGCTTAGACTCTGCTTTTATATCAGTGTACTATGATTGACAAAACCTCACTGATTGGATAGCTCCTTTCTTCCAGTTGCTAGTGGTATTTTCTTCTTTAACTGTTCCTTTTTCACCTAAGAATAGATAGAAAAAATAGGAAATTTTATTTTGTTGCACAATTTTTGTAGGATATTTATTATTTTTCTTGGTTTGTTTGCATTGCTTATACCTTTAAAATGCTTAAGAGTGACACTTCTGATGTGAATTTCTCTTGAGTCTTCCATCTAAGCATGATGGTTTAAAGGGTTTAAATGATATCATCTTGATCTTAAGCAGAAAATAAGTATTTTTGTTTATCAAAATCTGAAGTAAAAGCTAAGGTTTTGTTCATGATTAGGGCATTTCCTGTTTAACTCATAGGATATCCATTAATGTCTAAGATTAAGTTTAGTTTCAGAAAGAATGGAATTATTAAAAAATGTGAATGGCAGAACTGAACTGAATCAGTTGGAACATATAAATATAAGTGGCAAATCCAAATGCAGTAGAATTATTGAAGAGAGATTACAGATATATAATTTGCTAATTAAAAACTCCTAATAAGGGAAATATTTTAAATAACCTGTTTCTATGACCTGAAGCTAGAATTCATGCTAAGAAACTATGAATAATTAAAGGATTTGCTTTGATAATATTACCAAATTTCCTGTGAAAAGTTATTCAAAAGCTGTTCTCAAATTATTCAGTCATACTTAATATAAATGAATAATACAATATTTTGCTATTAATATATATCAGTGGTTTCCCACTAGTGGGCCATGGGCCACTGATGGGCCGCAAGAAAATTTTGGTGGGCCACAGAGAAATCTCACCCCAGAGCACCCCCCCAAAGCAATTAATCCAGGCTGAGCAGAAACACAAGGCTGCACCGCCACATGGCCCGCAGGAACCCTCCCCACCCACTCCTTACCCGGCAAATTTGCCTGCTAAATTGCTATTTTACCTTTGTCCGACCATCAGCTGTTCTGCTGTGCCGGGAGATTTAGATTAGCTAGGAAGCAGGAAATGGTTGGATTTCTTGCTTTCTAGCTAGTCTTTAGATCTTCGGCTCTGCTTTTAAGCACAGCCGAACCTCCCTTAGGACTGAAGGTTCTATTATTCAGTGCAGACTCACAGCAAGCAAATTTTATGTGACAGACTCAGGTAGCCGATGGCAGATAGATAAATCACTGAATGATTCTGTGAGCAACTCAACCTGCCTGCCTGCTTTGCCTGACTTTGGGGAAAAAGTTGCTCTTTTTTAATAAAAAATTCAATATTTACATATATGGTGTGTTGTGAGTTAATTTTGTGAGTTTGCTTGTTAGCAAATTTTATGTGACAGACTGAGCTAGCCAATGGCAGAAAAATATATCTCTGAATGAATCTGTGATGCTGGGAGCAACTCATCTGCCTGCCTGCTTTGCTTGATTTTGGGTAAAAGTTTCTCTTTTTTTAAATAAAAAATTCAATATTTATATAAATATTTATAATATTTACATACAAGCCATGCCCAGCCAGTCACATGACCACCAAGCACACCCACAAATTAGGCCACACCGACAGAACCAGTTAGTGGTCCCTGGGATTTAAAATTATGAGTTTGGTGGTCCCTGAGGTCCAAAAGGTTGGCGACCTTAAAGGTTACCTGTAAATGATGATGGGGTCAATATGATCTCTGATGAGATTAGGTTCCATTCGGTGGTGCCAAGTTTGTCCTTCTTTTGAGTGTTAAAAAGCTGTCTGATGATATACTGTCCCTTCCATCAATAAAAATTTACAGATAGATTCAGATGGGAACATGGAGGGCATTTTTGGGTGAAATATATCCTCTTCATATTTGTAGGCAACTCAAGAGCCTTATTCCAAACTTTAGTCTAGATGAAAGCCAGGAATTTGGGAAAGAAATCAAGATAACACAATGAAAAACAACAAGAAGAATTTTCCCAAACTGCAGAAATAACAGGGTTGACTTCCATAATCCAGTTGTTCGACCTGAAGAAATTATTTAGCATTTCCTTTTTTTCATACTACTTTCAAGTAGACTCTTTTGCTATTCTTTTTTTTGTTTATGCCTGGCAAAATAAGAATCTGATTTGATAAATACAGTAAATGCTTGTAAAAGAATGTCATTGGAAAACAGTTGCATAGGCATTAACCCATTGCATGCCTTATCTCCAAATAGAAATAAAATAAAAATAAAATATGAGGTTGTATTTTTCCTCTAAGGATATTTCAATCGGTGCATAGCTATTTGATTAGTAATTATATCACAGAACTATAGCCATGGTTGAGAAGTACAAAACACATATGTTTAAGGTGTTTTTCCTTTGTTGAATATTTTAGCTTACTACTTTACTGTTCTGACTTCATCCCTGGAGTGTTTAATCTCTTTCCAGTCCTGATGGTCACCCACAGAGTTTCATGATTGCTGAGCAAGAATTCCCTGGTGCACTTCCAGTATTCTGCCTGTTTTATTTGGTACTTGCTCTTTGGCAGAGATGTGTATCTCATGTATATTGGTTGTGTGATTATTTTACTAGGTAACGAATTCCACTATCAAACTGTTATTTGTTATAATATTTTTATAATATATTTCATAATATTCAGTCATTTGGTCTTCCTGTAATGTAAACTATTATTCTATATCCTATACTTAAAATGCAGAAAAGTCACAATCAGTGTAACATCCATTTAAACATTTGCAGAGTGATTTCTTGCCCTGTACATAGTTCCTTCAATCTCTCCTCATAAGACCCAGTTTCCCTGTTGTTATTCCCTTAACTCTTTCCATTTGTGTAAGTCCTTTTACTTGAGGTGGGATTAATCAAGCAGCAGAATAGTTTTAGAACTATTTCTTCCCATGTTTTGGAAATGTTGCCTAATTAATGAAGCCTAAATTAAATATATTTACAAAATTCTTTACCAATTTGGACTTCCCACAGCATGTAGCATGCATTTTAGAATAAAATATGCATAATTAATACTTGGATGTCTTATAGATTTAATTTCTTGATACCTGTGACTAGAGTATTGGCTTCTGCTGTGAAATAGCTGTTTCATTTTAGAGAAATCTCTGAAGTCAAGTATGAAACTTCTGTGAGCCCTGGTTAATTCAAATCATAAATCACATTCAGTTTTAGCAGTGTGGACAGACTATGAACTACATGGGAGCACAGGAAATCCTCTTTCAAATAGATTTTTATGATGCCCAACAGTGATGCCCAATAGAATTTGTTGTATGGACTTATTAAGGGGCTATTACAAGGATTTCAAATATTTCTATATAATTGTTGATTGATAATATGAGTTATTATGTAACATAATTATTATGATGACTATGAAATAGATGCACAAAAAGGAGTGATAAACCAACCGATACACTGTCTGTAAATTTATGAAGAATGATGATGTTCTTATGTTATGTTTTATGTTTTATGTGTTTTTATTTGTTGTTAAAATCAATAAAACTTTTATAAAAAAAAAATATTGGAAAAAAAAAAAGAATTTCAAATATTTCTGTTGAATTGAAGCAGTGATGAACTTTCAATTAACTGACATGTATTTCCTAATGTTCACTTTTCCAATACACCCGTTTAAGAACCACTGCTACAGAAGTAGTCCCTAGAGTGTACCTTAAGTAGGAAGAGACGTAATGTGAAATTGATTAAATGATAACATGATTGCAAAAAGGAATAGCTACATTAGATCAGGCCAGTATCCATCTTAATTCAGCATTTTGTGGCTCACAATAATCTGCCAGATGCTTCTGGTCTGCTTTTAAGCTGAGACCCAGCATGGATAGCAGTCAACATGTTGAACTAGTATTGGGGACATCCAATTCTAACTCACCTTCAACCATTGAAATTTAGTGGGTGATTTGGGGATCAGTAATTCATTCTCAGTCCAATCAATCCAAGAGATGTTGGGAAAAACAGTATATGCTATCTTAAGATCCATATAAATCTAACATAAAAATAAATATGTGTAAATTTTCCCCATCTTCCCATTATTTTCATTCAGAGATAACATTACATATTGATCTTCATAGGCATTTTGTCCATTAAATACATGCAAACCTCTTAAAATCATTAGTTAGTGGCATAGTGATCTTGGAGTAATAGTTTTACTGATTATTGATCACTACATGAAGTAGTGTCTTATCTGTTCTATCTCCCTTTCAGTCCTCTTCATGTGATGTCCCTTCCTTTTCTATACTGCTTACATGATTCTATATATCTTTTTGTGTTCCCCTCATGCTTCTAGCTTTTCTTTTTCATGAGGAAAATACTCTAAACTTTCATGATTGGTTGTTATCTGCACTTTTATCATATGTTGTTATCAAGGGAGGATACATGAATTGTATACTATAGGACCTTTTTCATTTGGATTTTTTTTCCTGTTCCATCCAGGTATGCAGACCTCCACATAAGCTGCTTTTATCTCCATGGTAGTTTTTATTAAGGAAAAACATTTTAGTGTTTTAAGTCTCAGTTTAAAATATAAATGGAAAACAAACAAACACACACCCATATGTATGTAAAAAGAATATCAGTAGTGATAGTGGCTTCTTAAATATACAAATATTATACACACATACACACACACACATACACACACACACACACACACACACACATAGTGACAATATTTTAAATTATTTTTAAACAAAACATGAAATAGCAATGATACTGCTAATAGTTATTTTAGTTGATAAATTAAGTGAAACTGAGCATTTAAATTTATAGAAATCTGGAGAAATTATTTTCAGTATTCATCAAATTTCTATTTTGAAATAAAATGTCTTTAATTGTTAATAGCAAAGTAGCTGGTTAAATAGGTTTTAATTCCAGTCACTATTCAGTCAGTATTTATAATACTGAAATTAACAGTAACATAAATGTCTTTAGATACTTATATCAGGTCACGAAGAAGTGAATTATTGAAAAGATAAAAATAAATTTGTTTGCTTTCTGTCAGAGTTCATATTCACAGCCAACCTTGATAGAAGACCAGAATGATTTAGACAGGTTTGCTTTAGAGATTCATAACATATGCTTGCTGGACAGAATTGAGTTATCTGTGCTCTGGAGAGTAAGTTATTGTAGCAGGAGCTGACAGAGATGAAGATAACTGAGGGAAATTCAATTACCTTTTAGTGTTTTCCTTCTAATAGGATTCTTAATGTGAAAGAGATCCTTAGATGATGCGCCTTTATTGCTTGGCAAGATCTACTTTGATACGTACCTTCAGAATAAAGTGAACTCTCCTGTCTAGACCTTCACTCGAATGAATCATGTGACTGTTTCTTAAACGATGTGTAAAATTTCAAGGATCAATAAAATATTAGTAATAGTAGACCAGGCTCTTCTATTATTAATAATAATTATTTTAATGCTGTTGCTCAAGCAAGCCATTGTGATGATACTTCCTGTACTTCAAATCTGTGAATTTGAAATTTATTGTGTGCAATTCATCTAGGTTTGTTGTAAAATGAAGACAGCTCTCCTGAACAAAACGTTTTCATCATTAATTTTAAATGCTTTCTAATTATTTTCTGTAAATTAAAAAATTGAAGCAGGAGGACTTAGTTCTATATAGTTACAAAAGACAAATGAACCTGGTGGTAAATAAATGAAGGATTTAGGCACTTTTGCCTTTGAAATGATCTCTGGTTTATTTTTATGGCAATACTAACTTCAAGTATAATAATTGCAGAGTTAGAGTTAGGTTTCTCTTTCTTCCTCTCTCTATCTCTCTCTTTTTTTTTAAAGATACAGTTTTACCAATGTTCTTTATTTTCAAATTAGGCTAATACAAATCAAATTAGCCTAATTAGGCTACAGTATTCCGATATCTGTATCAGGTCTCCTCTAGTGTTACATTCAGACAGAAAAATAATTGTTGCTTACAAAAAGCAAATTACTTTCACGTAAGAGAATTACTTAAACAGGCATTCTACATTTTTAATAAGATATGTATAGACAAGGAGTCCCGGGCTTACCGTGGCTTTATAAAATATAGGCACAGGCAGTTTTGATTTACAAAAAATTGTTTTACTACCGTTTGGAGTTATGACCCTGTCTCATCTTTACAACTGGTTTTAGCATCCTGTGATCACATGACCACTATTTGTGATTTTTTTTTTTTGCTGATTTCCCTCTTTTTTGCTGAAAGAATAGGTTCACTTAAGAGCCACCATGACAAATGTTGAAAAAAACAGAACCGGTCCAGTAGGTGACTCGATTTACTTACTTACCTGTATTCCTAACTATGACCACAATTGGAAACAGAATCTAGGTTGTTGAACAAAGCAATTATTAAGCAAGATTTCACAAGATTGCTTCACTCACTGACCACGATCCTTGCACACCCAATTGTAGTCATCAAGTGATCTACTGGGTTGTTAAGTGAATAGAGCAAAAGAGTTGTCTGATGAAAGATGTCAGTTGTTTGATGAAAGATTTCAAATGCTCAGACAGGCAGCTCTTTAAGAATGAGATGCAGGGCTGAATGCCTGCAGCAGGCAAGTCTTTGAGAGTGAATGAATGGGTTGTCTGCTAGAGTGAGTCAATTCTGTGTGGGGATGAAACCCTCTTGCAGACAGCCCTTTCCTTCTCAAAAGAGCTACCTGCCAGGAGAGATTCAGCTCCATATGGAATTGAAATCCTCTGGCAGTTTCCAGAGGGAATCCTCTTAGCAGGCATCAGCAGAAGCTTGCAATCTTCCCTTCATCTTCTCCATTGACTCTTTTTGAAAGCCGGCTGAGAACATTTCAAATGGCAATGATATCATTGTGAGGTGCTTGACAACCAGTTGTAGGTGTGAATGGGTTGCCAAGTACCCAGGTCATAATCACACGATTAGGAAGGGGTCTATGACATTTTGCAACAGCCAGAAATGCTTTACATGTTATAAAGCAGCTTTTGTGGGGCCGTCAGAATTTCAGGCAATTGTTAAAGGAATAATCACACATCAAGAACTCCTGTACATTGTTATTTAACATTATCAATCTTTCAAGATTAAATATATGCTCTGGAATTTTTTAGGATAGAATACAGGAGCATGGTGGCTCTTGTGATTAGGACACTGGGTTGGAGGTTAGCAAGCTCACGGTCAAGACTGGAGTGCTGCCATAGAGCAGGGTGAGCTCTCATCCTTTGCTCCAGCTCCTGCCGGTGACATGAAAGGAGCCACCAACTGGGTATCACCCAGGCAATGGTGATGCCACCAGCTAATGCTTTCAATTTGAAAGTGCCTCAGTGCTTCTGACATGAATGCAAAAAAAAAAATAGACAATATGTTTCACTTTATATAAATCAGCTTTCACTCTTGAAAGATTCTTTGTTATAAGAATATTCCATGTACCAACGGAACCAGAACCACAGAAAAGAGCAGAGGAAATATATATTTAGCTTAAATTGCCCTGGACTTAATTAATCAAAGTATACTAAATGGCAACAGATAGTTAATATGAATATTCTAAATTTAATTACCACAGTCTAGTTCTATAACTAATTTAATTATTTTGCTCTAGATATACTGTGTATTTGAAATATATGCATGAATCTACAAATACACACACACACACACACATACATATACAAAGACAATTAATTTTTAGAGCTGGCTTCTAATGCCATATTGTTTCATATTATAACAAAACAATAATCTGTACAAAGATATTCCTTGATTTCATTAAAATAAATATATAAAAAGTAGGTATATCACATTAAATATTCTGTTGTACAATTTAGGAGGTGCTTCCCTTTCATGGAACTTTGCACAAAGCACACTTTAAACTCATTTGCAAAACAGTATATTCTTCTCATTTCTAAGAGGCAAGTGAAAAGTCTCCATGTTGTTCATTTCATCTACTTCTTTTGTTGCCTTGTTGATGATAACAGATAACATAATCAAAGTTGGAAGGAACCTTGTAGGTCATCTAGTCCCAACTCCCTGCCCAAGCAGGAGACCCTACAACATTTCTGACAGATGGCAGTCCAATCTCTTCTTGAAAGTCTCAAGTGATGGCACTCCCACAACTTCCAAGGGCAAGCTGTTCCATTGGTTGATTGTTCTCACTGTCAGAAAATTTCTCCTTATTTCCAGGTTGAATCTCTCCTTGTTCAGTTTCCATCCATTATTTCTTGTCTGGCCTTCGGGTGCTGTAGAAAATAGCTTGACCCCTTCCTCTCTGTGGCAGCCCTTCAAATATTGGAAGACTGCTGTCATGTCTCCCCTGGTCCTTCTCTTCACTAGACTAGCCATGCCCAGTTCCTGCAACCGTTCTTCGTATGTTTTAGTCTCCAGTCCTCTAATCATCCTGGTTGCTCTTCTCTGTACTTTTTCTAGAGTCTCAACATCTTTTTAATAGCGTGGTGACAAAAACTGGATGCAGTACTCTAGGTGTGGTCTTACTAAGGCTTTATAGAATGGTATTAGTACCTCACTTGATCTTGATTGTATCCCTCTGTTAATGCAGCTTAGGATTGCATTAGCTTTTTTGGTTGCTGCTGCACACTGCTGGGTCATATTTAGCTGGTTGTCCACTAAGACTCCAAGATCCCTCTCACAGTTACTGCTATTAAGCCTGGTTTCACCCAGTCTATATGTGTACTTTTGGTTTTTCTTGCCTAGTGTAGGATTTTACATGAAAATGGGCATCACCTCACTGAGAGTAATTAAAAGCATCTCTTCATATTTATCTGTTGATATAAGAGAATCTAGTACCCAGTTCCAACTTCATAAATATATAGCTTGGATGGTGGGAGTGGAGACTTCTGGAAATTCAATATGTGTAGGGAGAAAGAGAGATAAATTAAAATTGAACTTGTGAGCTCTTGTGAGCTGATCTAAATTCTCTATACATGGAAGACATTTGAACAATTATTTTGTCTACATAAGGAAATCCTTTTATATTCCATTTCTATTGTCAGCTCCACAAATCCATAGCAAACCAGTTCTGTTTTAACAAATGTGTTTATGTATGGGAAATGTTATGCACAATTTTTAATAACCTAATCTTCATCTTGCGCAATGAAGCAGTTCTTCACTCCAGTACTTCACATTACCTTTCTAAAAAAAAGAATTTTCTCAGTATTAAATTGTATGCTGATCTTTAAATCTAGCCTTCTGTTCATGATACTTCTACAGTTTTATTTTCAAAATAATCTTTTTCAAGCAGGTTTTAATATTTCTAGTGCCTGGGATATTGAAGAAACTGTAACGCAGTGAAACTACAGCATTTCTTTTTGTAATAAATAGGTTAAAAGACAGCTAATTTATATGCAGATTTTAAATCTTCTGATCTGTAAAAGGCTGGATAAATGATGAGAGGGGTGGAGGCTGCAGGTTGCAGAGATGAAAAGCCAATACATTGTATCCAGTCCATTAAAACAAGAAGAAATAGAAAAGATACCTTGATAAGTGTTCTGCCTGTGTTAACCTTGATGGCTATTATCGGGGGAGGGGAATGAGCCTGCTGCTATATCTATTTCATTGGCTTGGGCTTTTTCATGCTGAAAGAAATCAATACTTTGAGTCGTTAGATGACAGAAGCATCACTTCAGAATTGAAGGTGGCTGTCAGACATTGTCATTGGTTGACTTTTGTTTGCTATTGAGGTTTTAAGCTTTCATTTTTCTAAGTCTTATTCAGGAGCTTTGGAAGATTTCCCTCGGTGGCATTTTTAGTCCAGACTGTAAACTGAAGGTTAAAAGTCAAGTACAAAAAAAAAAAGTCTTAAAGAATAGCGCAAGAGCTTTTCCTGTTGTCAAAATATATGATGTTGACGAGAATTTGCATTCTCAGGTGCTTTTGCGTCCGATTGGATTTCTCTATGTCTTCTTACAGATTCTGGGTAAAATATATTTTACAAAACTGGAATCAGTATAAATTCATATATTTGGAAATTATATATATATAATAGACTATAAAAATAGGTAATATACACAGAAGTTAGGCTTTCAACTTTATTAATTCTCTTTTTTGTAGGGTAGAAAAATCTAGCTCTGCACAGAAATAAAGAGACAAAATTTTATTTTTTACCTCATGCAACTTATTTGTTACATGGATTTCTTCATTGCTTAACACAGTTTTACTGGTAATTCTACTTTTAATTTGAAAGTACATTTAAGCCAATTATACTGAGTAGATTTATGTAAATATCTATAATGTATATAGTTAAACCTTGATGTGCAGCCATTCATTTAGTGACCATTTGAAGTTAGAACAGCACTGAAAAAAGAGACTTATGACCGTTTTTCTCACTTATAACTTTTTCAGCATCTCCATGGTCATGTGAACAAACTTCGGGCACTTGGCAACTGGCATGTATTGCACTCTCCTGGGGTCATATGATCACCACTTGTAACCATCCCCATCAGCTTTTGGCAAGCACAATCAATGGGAGAAGCCAGTATTCACTTAACAACAGTTACTGCTATTAAGCCTAGTTTCATCCAGTCTATATGTGTACTTTGGTTTTTCTTGCCTAAGTGTAGGACTTATATATAGATATACAGAATGTGGATTTATTTATTTATAAAATGAATATCTCCTATCACTATCCATATATCTCTGGGCAGCTTACAATACAATAAAAACATGAATATAGAAACATTACAGTTAACAAGAATTAGATAAAGACTAAAAACCAAGTGCATAGTGATAACAAAGGTAGGATTGCTGTTGCTTCTCTATTATTCCACCAACCGCCTTCACAGTGTAACATATCCCCTTTGAGGCATGAAACCAATCAGCAGAGCCAAATTTTGAAGCCCTCTCAGAAGGCCAAGAGAGAAGGGGCAGATTAATAGGTTGCTTATTATTTATACTCCATTGAATGAAACTAATGAAAGAAACAGGAACAAATTATGGGAGAAAGTGCAAAATCAGCAGTGACAATTTATTACTGTCATATAATATCAATACTTCTGGAGCTTTTGTGGTTGTTGGTTTGGATGCAATTGAAAGGGCTTGCTATAGCCTATAAGTTATAACCCATAAGGCCTTATACCAGTTGGGTTGGGAATCTTTGGGTCTATCTAGTCCAAATAGAATCTGCCTGACCAAGATTATTTGACCTTTGAGAGAGATTGCATGCTGAAATCTCCTTGGGATATAGTAGGAAGGAACATGGAGGTAAATAGTCTCTGTTCTGACCGAGATTTTCCCAACAGCACGAAACCCTCCTTGTCCTGAAAAACCCCTTTTATTTAGTTTACAGTGAATTCCTCTCCAGCAAAGTCCCGGCCAATAATCTTTCAAGATATTTCACAATTACAGACCTTTATCAGGCTTGGAAAATTGCCATGCCTATATCTTTCAAATGCCATACTGTAACAGACAATACTTGGCAAGAATGCAGGAACAGATCTTCACCCAAATGAACTAATTGTCTCCTGCAAAACCCCACTCCCCTTTCGCTTCTCTTTTATTCCCTATGGGAGGGGCCATTCACCGCTCACCTGTGGCCTTACTCCCAAATTGACCCCTGTTCCTTAGCTGTTCCCTTCTTCTGGCAGCTCTGCACATGTGCCCACTGGGAACAGGCTCCAGCTGTTCTTTTGCCTCGCTGATGTCCGAAGGCAACTGATAACTATCAGATGGCCCTGGACCCATCTCTGCCTCTGACGCAGAGCACACATCAGAGCCTTCCCCAGACTCCAGGACTGGCCCATGTTCCTGGCCAACCTCCTCACTGTCCAAATCTTCTGCCAGCTCCACTGGCTGCTGGTGGGCCACAACAGTCTCTGTTGAACTTATTTTTTGAATCTCATGGGGCTAGTGGTCTCATGAGTTGGAATCGAAGCAGGTATGGTGTTGGTAAAGGTCTTTCGATAACCAGAAGGATGCCATGAAGATGATTTTTGGAAATGAAGATGAAGGCTAGCTGCTAAAATGACTAAGACAGATTTAGACATTTCCTAATGGTTGCTAGAGATTGAATATTGGTTTTAATTCAGATAATGAGGACGGGGTAGTCATCCTAGAATTGATGGGACAAAATTTGTACTGCTGAAGGTTCATTAACTCATGAGTACTCACAATTCCATAAAAGATTTGAGGTTATGATCAAGAGATGATTTCCAAAGAAGAAAAGGCACCATTGATATCACTGACCAACATAGTTGGCACAGAGGGGATATATCAAAAGACAGAAGAAAGTAGATTTATCTGTCTACCAACAGCTGGATCAAGGCCAACTGTCATCTTAACTGAGTGACATAGGAAGGAAAATGACCCATAATTCTGCAATTCCTTTCTTTAGCTTTCAGTAGGAATAATTCTAATATTTTACAACACAAAGTGTGCATACATGCTAAGAACACAAATATGCTAATACACTCATGTTTAGAATAGCTTTGAGATGAAAGTTATACAGATAGTCTTTGACTTTTGACCACAATTGAGCCCAAAATTTATGTTCCTAAGTGAGATATTTGAGTTTTGCCCCATTTTGCAACTTTTGTTGATGCAGTTGTTAAGTGAATTATTGCAGTTGCTAAGCTAATAACCCGGTTGTTAAGTGAATCTGGTTTTCCCATTGACTTGCTTGTCAAAAGGTTGCAAAAAATGATTGCATGTCCCTGGGACACAGCAACTGTCATAAATATAAACTAGTTACTAAGCATCCAAATTTTGATCATGTGACCCTGGGGATGCTGCAACGGTTTTGTGACAAATGGTCATAAGTCACTTTTTACAGTGCTGCTGTAACTTTGAACAGTCACTAAATGTACTGTTGTAAGTTAAGAACTAGCTGTACTTTTTCTCTATCATAAATAAAATAAGGAAAAAAATGGAATATTATGTGGTGCTGCATTTTTCAATTAAGTCCTTAAATATATGCCATGACAATCCACTTGACCTCTACTGATAAGCATTTAAAGAATCTTGTAGAGCATGCTTTCTGCATACTTTTGTGTGCCCATATACTTACTGTAGAGACAAATAACTGTCTTTTAAAATCACTGCATTAAAGTCAGTCAAAACACAATATGTGTCACGCCCCTGGTGGAGACTGACTCTGAGGAAGAGGAGGAACAGCCAACAGGGAGTGGAAGTGTGGCTCCAGAGGTGGTGGAGGAGGCGGGGGAAGGGCAGAGGCCGGCCGAGTAGTCAGAGGAGGACCCAGGCCCATCCCCTATCCATTCTAGGGCACGCAGGGAGGAGAGGATCAGGGTAAAACGTGGTCTACTTGGGAGGAGAGGGCCATGATCCTCCATGGGTTGCAGGTGGGAGATTTGCATAAGAGTTTGGACCTGCGTGCTAACAGACGCTGGAGACAAAGTAGTGTTTTATTCCTAAAGAAGGTTTATCTTGGTTGGCGTTCTTCCAACGGACTGTCCCTGGTTATCTTCCTGAAGTTGGCAATTATCTACCCTGGTCTGTTGTAGAACTTTATTCAGTGTGGTTTGTTTTTGTTTTTTGCTTCATTATCGGCTCTTTGAATTTGAACTGTGTTTCTTTCCTTTGAAATGTTATTTTGAAAATAGTTTACTCCTCCACTGTGAACAATTAAACAGTGAAGCCAAGTTGAAGGCATTAAAGCACTTTCAGTTACGTTTTGGGTTTTGTTATATTTCTGATATACTCTGGGTCATCACAATATGTACTATGCTAGTTTAAAAGATATTGATTTTAAATTTTGTTTGTTTTCCCATTTGCTGTTATTCAACATTCTATAGATATAAAAGTATTATTTTAAGTATATAAATATAGTATCAAACCTCTGTACAATTTATGCCTGCTCCCTTTATGTTATGCATTCTGATTCTGATTCAAACTATAGCTCTTAAATTAAAATTTGTCTTGGCAGGAGGACCTTTGCACAGTTACATATTACAGCCTAGTTGTGTCCCTTCAGTCTCTTATGCTCAAATGCCATCTGGTACAGCATGCAATTTTGAATACACCAAGGTTTGCACATGTAACACTACATTAAGGGAGTTGCATTGCCTAGCAATTCATTTATGGATGTAGTTGATGCTGCTGTTAGCCAACTTTAAAGTCTACATGCCTTAGGGCCTTCATAACTCCATGAGTAGCTTCTGTGACATGACTCTTCAGATAGCTATTTCATATGAGTAAGATTATGCTTCCCCCAAATGGTAGTAGATTTTTCATCATTATATTAAGATTATTAACTTTTCAGATTCTCTGGAATGGAACAGCAATTGTAGTAATCAGTTATAGAAATGCTCAGGTATCATGCTAATTGTAAATAAGCTCTACTAAGCCATAAACGAGACAGTAAGGTTTTTGGATATAACAATAAGCAGTAAAGTTCTGTCCCTCAGTAAAATTTTGTCTATTAATTTTATAGTCAAGTATCACAACATTGGGCTAATGAAAAAAGTATGCTCCCAAAAGGATATATTTATCAGCATTTTCTAGCTGAAGTGCAGAACTAAATGTTACCATTACTGTATCTAATATTGAATGAAACTATTTTTTACTGTTTTTGCTTTGTTGCTGCCATTTTGCATTTTGGTGACTAATGTGGGTATCTTCGGTCTTATTAAAACATGTCGGCATTTGGGACATAATAATATGTTTAACCTAAACTGTTAGATAAACCATGTCTGATATTTAATCTATAAAAGCTCTGTATAATGGGTAAAATATATTTTCTTTGTTTTATAATACCATATTCATATTCTAAGCAAAGAAAAAAGAGCTTATCTGCAAAGTTTAAAGCACTGTATTTGCCGCTACCACATATAAGTTAGATAAACAGGTGGAATCCAATGGCTGTTTTAATAAAACAGGTACTATCTACCTGAAAAAAATTGCTTCTGTTGCCATAATGCAAGCTTTGCATGCCATAAGTCTTTGATTTACATTTTCACATCTGACCATAGTCTCAGGATTCTGGCAGTTACTCCAATTAAATCATGAGCCTTGAGCCACACTCCCAAAACTTCAAAGGATTTATTAGAAGTTAACAGGCCGGCATTTGCCTGGGCGTAGCAGACTCAGAGATAAGTAATTCACTGTCGCCCTTGACCCTGCTTTCCCCCCCACCCCTCTGGGTGTCTCATCCAATGAAACACGTCCATAGCCAAGAGTCATCCATCATGCTCTCCAATTAGATTTTTGCGTGGCAGAAGCTTCAGTCATCTAATCAGTTTCTGAAGAAAATATGAATGGAATGTACTTTCGATTCCACACTGCTGCCTGCTCTTTGAAACTCCCCCCCTTCTTTCTGTTGACAACTATAAAACATGTATACAAAATGTTTTATGAGTTGACACATAGTTTTATTTCAATAAATTTAAAGAACATTTTATTTAATAGAATAATTTATTTTTAAGGAACTTGTAGGCTTAATGAATTTATAGTAATTTCTTATGCAGCAAATGCACAGAGATAGGACTGAACCCTCAGTTACCTATTAAATATGTACATGCATTTTGGCCCTTGAGATATGTTCCCAATAGAATCCTCTGTTTATATTTTATAGAGAGTATTATTTGTCTACACTGTCTTGAAAAAAGGGTCCAATGGACCCAGGGAGACGTCTGCATAAAAATGCATAGAACCATTATGTAAACATTTTTATAGTTTTAATTGGAGATACCCTTAAAGGACATATTGCATAGTTCCCCCAGTGGACCATGTTTTATGAGGATGATAATGTTTTGCTCAGCTGTTGTTTGCAATTTCTGGTGTATTATTAAATTTTGTCATGTGTTCATTTTCAATTCATTGCAGAAATTTTAAGTAAAAATATATAAGTGTATAAGCAATTTCACTGTTGACAAAACAACAATCTAAAAGTACAATGCAGTTTTCTTTCTTTCTTTTGTTCCATCACATTTTAGTCATTGTGTGCCCAGTATTCTGCAGAAAAACGTGAAGATGAGAAGATGTGTGATCATTTGATAAGGGCAGCCAAGTATCGTGATCATGTGACAGCAACTCAGCTGATACAGAAAATCATCAATATACTGATGGACAAGCATGGAGCCTGGGGCAATTCTCCACCAAGGTAAATAGACAAATTACATTTTGGCAGTGCATACATTTATTTAAGTGACAACAGTCTTGAAAGGACAGTTAGTAAAATTAAATTCGAACTTGGGGAAAAAACCACAATACAACTTAATCATTTCCTAAATGTTTCACTTTTTTCTAATGAGTCTAAAGGAAAAAAGAATGCTTTTGTTGAAGAAAGCATCGATGACCTCTTCACTAAATAAATTCAATAAAGATGGTTCATTGGTTTCTGAACTTTTTAAAACAAGACTTGTGTAATTGGCTTGTAAACTTTCTAACCCATCTGACAGAAAATATAATTATTTTCACTTTATAACATCCCACACTGATGATAAAATTGTATGATAATAAAATTGTGTAATGTGCTTGGCAGTATCCTTAACATCATTACATACATGTAAATGACATTATCAGGAAAACAAAATGTATTTACAGGAAAGCCACATTTAGCTACAATGAAATCTCTTTAAAATATATAGTGTTTTTCTGTCCTAATTAGTGGCGGTCTCTCTCTCTCTCTGTGTCTCTCTCTGTGTGTCTCTCCCCCCCTCTATCTCTATCTATCTATCTATCTATCTATCTATCTATCTATCTATCTATCTATCTATCTATCTATCTATCTATCTATCTATCTATATTCTGCATTACAATTTTCAATTTTTAAGATTTTTTTAATGGTTTTTTTTATATTTCATCGTCTTTTTCAAATCTGTGTTACTGGAATGAGCTCTGCTTCTGAAGGCCTAATACTTTCCCATTAATGTCATTTATTTTGTTTTGATATTGATGGCTTTTCTAATGCCATACGATTAGTAGACTACAATGCTGGCAGCCAGCCTGGGATCGGCACTGGTTTTAATAAATCACAATCAGACCCGTGCCATTACATCAATATTTTTAGTCAATTATGGAGAAGGTCAGGTGCTACGTTCAGCATAGAGCCACAGCATGTGGCATTTCAGAAACATCTGGTACTGCAACAAAACTGTAAGCAGGGTGTGTTATGTGTTTGGAGTTGGCAGGGAGGAATCTAATTTATCCTTCTTGATGGGACCAAATAAAACCTGCTTCTTACTTTATGGATAACACAATGATGAAGATAGCCATTCTGAATATGTTACATTTGCTGCGCTTAATACTCTGTATGTAATCGTATTCCCCAAAGTTTCTGTTCAATAAATTCTGAAAATGAAAATATTTTTTCAGGAGCAAATGGGAATTGTTGTTTCCTCACAGCAGGAATCTAATATCTTTTGACACTTTCTGACCTGACTGAATGCAATTGTGTCTCAATATCCAGCTTACAGTAGCTTTTGCCAGGAAAGAAGAAAGTGTTTCCCCCCCCCCCCTACACTAAATTTTAAAGTCATGGTGTTGGTTTGACATTCAGAGAAGGTATCCCCCTCCCGCACTAGTTTGATATCTGTGCCCTTTACTGTCACTGCATTCCACCTCCCCAAATGCGTGGTGGTTTCAAGAAATAATGGGACAAATACCTGTTCATCCATATATTACTGTCACCTGCAGTGAGGCTCAGGTGAAAACTGAAGGAGTCTGATAAGAATAGGAGAATAAGCCGAAAAGAGGCCACATATGAGCAGAGTGGCAGAAGTTGTTTTTTTTTTTTTTTTGGTAGTGCATAGAGCAGGCATTGTGTTTATTTGGGTCAGGAGACAAATCATCTTTCATGTTGGTGACACCTGGTAAAGTGGCTGAATGTAAGAAGGATGAGGAGAGATGATGGAGAACACTGGATGGAAATCTCTGAGGACATACTACCCTTTTCTCATATCGTCCTTCATTGCATTCTAATAGGCTGACTAATGTACCATGGAAATTCACTCTTGATATTGGGGGGTGGGGTCTCCTCTCAGAAAAATGCATAGGTAGAGTTGGAGACATTTAAAAAAAATTAAGAGAACCTCTGTATATCAATATTTCCAAATGCTTCTGATTAGTTTAGGGTGCTGAGTTTGGGCTCAGATTTCAGTTGCTTTTAAAAAAAAGGTCCATTTCAGATAGGTTGAATATGTTTTAATGGATGCCCTCAAGCAAGAGGCGTCTCTGCCTAGAGACATTTATCTTCCCCGCCCCCATTGTCACTAGCTTGCCGGTAAAATCTTTGTGATGCTCTCTCCAATTTTTCTTCAGTAAATCAAATCTTCCTTCTTTCAGAAAGATGAATGCTATAAGGTTGGGGTGTTATAAAAAAAATCAATGCAGGCAAAATTGAAACAGTATGCCTCTGTATTGATTGGCCTTGTGAAATCGAAACTAACAGCTTTGTAACTGTTTCAGTGGACAGTTAAGCTGACCTGTAATGGACAAACTATCAATATTAGCGTTACTATTTTATCTTGTAGTTGTCATTTTTTAAAATCCTGACTGTAAGGAAAGGGAAAACTAAGCTGCATTTTTAATGTTGCTCGTAAGAAGTAACCTTATTGTGTTTTACTATTTTCCTGTTGTAGTCATATTAATAAAGGTATTTAATATTCAAGAGCAGCAAGGCAAAATGTTTTTAAGAGCAGTGATTATTTTTTATTTATCTTATTTAAGAAATAATATGAATTAAATTGCCTTGTTTTTTTTCAAAAAATGAGATACTGATAATGACAATGGCAATGCTGGCTTATATCGTACTTTTCTGTTCATAGAGTAATCAAAGGACTCTAACAATTATGATAAAAATAAAAAAATCAAGCACAAACAGTTAAAATAACATAAAACAGCTAAGGAATTACCAATTACTTTGATTTAAGAAACTCAGATAAAGAGTAGAAAGGAGTCAAAACCTTATTTACTCATACTTTTTTTAAAAAAAATTAACAGACATTAAAAAGCAATTTCAGTTTCACTTTCCCAGGTTCAAGTCTCTTTGCTTAACATATGTGATATGTTAACATATTTATACCCCTCTATGTTTTTAAGTACGAGGAATTCTCTATTTAATTAGATTTAAGAAAAGCACATACAATTTTCTATATCTCACAGGCAATGAATTAGTGGTGGAACTACTTTATAACCATCAGACATAAACTTTCGGTCTTTTTTTTATTCCATCTGTCTTCTGACACATCCTCATTCTTAGATTCCAAAGTGGTTTTCCTTTTCAAAAATTCTCCTATGAGTCTCACCTTCAAATACTTTGTGGACTTCATCTACTCAGACAGAGATGAGCCTTTAATAGTACAAAAATGACCCAAACCATTTTAGGCTATCTATTCACTCTTTTCTGGGTTATATTCAAAAGCCATCGGAACCAAATCTATTCTAACCATTGTAGTACCTCTAATACTGCCATCATCTCTATAACCATACATCTTCTTTCCAGAATTTTGTCATATTTCATCTTGTATTGATAAAGACTGTCTCCTTATTACCAAAGCAGAAGAAGATATCTAATACAGAAAGTGTTTAAATTTTTCAGGGATGCAGGGATACATGAAGAGCTAATGAAACAGACCAAGGTTATCCCAAAACCTGTTTTGTATTTTGAACAAATGAATCCCATAAAGGGAAGGTATCTTTAGGGCATCTCCTGCTGATCTTAGCCTTCAGACTGGGTCATATTGAGATAGTTCTTCAGATAGCCTTGAAATCATTTAAAGTTTAACATCTTAAATTGTTTTTGACAATCACTGTAAATTTTATAACACATCTAGCAATTTAACTGCTGTATTTTAGTTAAATTTCTGGTGATTGCATAGTTAGTCAATATGTAATTAAGGAATAGGTGACTCCTGCTAAATCTTCTAGCTTAGAAGTAGTTGCCACTAGGTATAATTGTGCAGTTGCATTATTTTCCAACACAGTCACTTGAGAATCCAAATATTATTGAAAAGTAAGAAGTGTTTCCAGATCATTTAAAGGGATTATATAGTATACATTCACCTAGAATGTAGAATATCCCAATCCCTGATCATCCTACTTATTGATCAGTACTTTTCTGCTTCAGCATTTTCTTCATTAAAATCAGGATTGGCTAAGTAGAAGAAAATAAATAGGAAATGTCACTTCCATGTGGGATTCTTCATAGTCCATAGACCAGGCAGAACTTCCAACAGTATCACTGACAGAAAAAGAAAGGCAATCTCCATGTGCATTCAGGAAACAATTTAGATCTGTTAAGTGTCTGAAGTTGGTAATTTAACCTGTGTACCATTCTGTGTCAATTAATAAGAGTAATATATTTAAATCTGACAAGACAGAATTGGACCATGTTGAGAGAGTCAAATTCTTATTTTCTCTAGAAAGTATGTATAGTAATGCTCTCATTTATGCAATATTTAATTCATGCTATTATGTCTAAGCCTTATTTAGTTAAGGATAGGCAATCTTTTTTTAGCCTCACATTTTGAAAAGCTATTATTTGGATTTTAAAGGAAATGTCTGATGCTGCAGTGACATTTCTATGGATGGGTTTAAAAAATTCAGTGTGTTTTGGATGGATTTATAATCTGCTGTAGAAGCATACCAGAATGTGTTGTCAAACTGATTGGTCTGTAGTTTCCTAGATCTTCCTCCATTTCACTAGCTTTGCTTTCCTTCAGTAATTTAACCTATTCTTCAAGGTTTTTCAAAATTAATAATTATGCATAGGTCCTCAACAAGAGACATATGTTTTGGGAAATCTGTAAATGGTGTTGAAAATAAAAACTTTCTTCAAGTACTTTCTGACATTTTCTCTGTTAACTACAAGCTATTAAAAATGGTATAAAAAGATGTTGAGACTCTATAAAGAGTGAAGAGAAGAGCAACAAAAATGATTAGGGGACTGGAGGCTAAAACATAAGTATGGTTGCAGGAATTGGGTATGTCTAGTTTAATAAAAAGAAAGACTAGAGATGACATGATAGCAGTGTTCCAATATTTGAGGAGACATGACAAGGAAGTGGAGGTCAATTTATTCTCCAAAGCACCTGAAGGCAGGTCAAGAAGCAATGACTCAAAACTATAATCAAGGAGAGAAGCAACCTTGAACTAAGGAAAATTTTCCCAACAATTAGAATAATTAATCAATGGAACAACTTACCTCAAGAGGTTGTGGGTGCTCCGACACTGAAAGATTTTAAGAAGAGATTGGACAACCCTTTGTGTGAAATGGTATAGGGTCTCTAGCTTGAGCAGAGGTTGGACTAGAAGACCTCCAAGGTCCCTTCCAACTCTGTAATTCTGTTGTTCTACAAGCCCATAGTGTATGTTTTGCAGACAACAGTTCTGTAATTATATGCAACAAACAACTGAAGGCATAAACAATGCATTGTGGACTTTTTGGGCACACTTAGCTGAACACATGGCCTTCCAAAGCACACCTTAAACCATCATTTTACTTTTGACTCCTTCTTTTCTAGAATTTATTTGAAAATTCATTGTCACAAAAGTTGTTGTTTGCTCAATCCTTCCTAATGTAATTATTCCATACAAGAGACATTGATCCCAACAGGAATTATTTTTATTATTGATTTGAGGCTTAAAAACCATAACCATAAACTCTTGGACACACACCAAAACATAAATGCAAATTTAAATACCCATCCAAACCAGAGCAATATGAAACATTTTGCAGAATTCTTCAACTAATTAAAATGGCTTCTGGAAGTGTGTGTTTTAATCTGTGGTTTTAATCTGTGTTTTAATAATCAACTGTATCAGGACAAGCCTAACTTCCAAATGATGGCTGTTCCATAATATGTGGGCCATTCACAGAGAATCTCATCCTCTTAGAATCAGCCATTTTGGTTTCTCAGTAGTGGGGAATAACAAGCAATTCTTTTCTGAGATGGTCATATTTGACAGAATTATTCTGGTTGAAAGAAAAAAGTTTTGAACATACCTTCATGCTACGTATGCATTGTATACAACAATAGAATGTAGCAAGACAGAGTATATATTAGTGCAAATAGATTTGGTGGCAAAATATGGGGAGCTTTATTTATTTTCTAACATTATATCCTGCCTATCTCCAGAGACTCAGGATAAATATGCTAAAACAACAAAGAGTATAACATATGTTTATAAATACTAATACATAAATTTAACACTCGTATTTCTCACTCAATTTATCTGATGTTGGTGCATTTATCTCTGATGATTGTTACTGAGGTACAGGGTTTAGTATATTTCTACACTGTAATGTGTTTGACTGGATGCTCTGTGATCTTGACTGGTGCCCAAAGGGTATGCTAAGAAGTTCAGTAGTTTCAGGACCATGGAAAGCTCCAAGCAAGGAACTTTTTCTAGCTTTGTCTGGGATTGAACTGAAGCAGTTTATATTTCAGAACTAGACCATCCATCTTAATGATTCCTTCCTCCTTTGAGGAACTGAAAACCTTTCAGATGTAGCATTCCTTCTCCACTCTGAGAAGTGTTGACAAGCAAACACAAATGTATGAATTCCTACAACAGAAAGGGTCGTTTCTAAAAAGTATAGATCTAAAGTGTAGACTCCAACCATCATGATAGCATGATAATTTATTTCGTAATCTGTTTTTCCCCCCACATTGTCAAAATCCAGGCTGATTACCAGGTTTTGACCTGAGCTCAGAATGCCATCCAAGGTACTCTTTGTGACATCATGACAAAAAATACAACACAGACAAAACTAAGTCCTATGTCATTTAACAGCTTTGCTTATAAATAGAATGAATAAATAAAAAAGCCAATTAGATGATGATTCCTTTTTTACTAAGATATAGGTATATAAATATGTCTGTGCTTCACTCTCATACTGGTCTGTAATTTAAAAAAATAGATTAATTGATTAATTGTGGAGAGAGAGGTAACCAAGATTATTCAGAGTCAATAACTATACTTTCCTTTTAATATACATACATGTGGGAAACTGCAGGTCTCTTTAAAAGAAAGAAAGAGATAAGCACAAGGAATACAAGGGCAAAAAATAAGAACATGAGATTGTCTTCAGAAACTTTGTCAGAATGGATGAACTCAATGAATTGCAGTTTGCAAGATGTTCCGAAAACAATAAAATAAGGTTCTTGGGGTATGTAAGAAAAGAAGAAACAGGAGAGTCTAAGTCGAGAAAAAAATGGTGAATTAGTAATGGGGAATGGTGAGGAGGCAGAATTTCTTGATTCCCTTTTTTCCTCTGTTTTCTCTCTGAAGGAGAATGTAGCTTAGGGAACTGCTGCAGTTTAGGACAAGTGAGGGGAGATAATTTAGTTCACAGGTGTCAAACTCGATTGCATCATGTGACATCTGACATAACACGACATCTATGGAGCTGGATTGGGCGTGGCCTGCACATGATGCATCCACCAGTTTGACACCCCTGATTTAGTTAAAAAATTCCATGGTCAGATGATTATATCACAGGATGATAAAGCAACCAGTAGCAGTAATCATGGAGCACAGTTTTCGTAGGCTTTGAGAAATCTCAAAACTAGGGAGTGACATTTCAGAAGATCAAATAGTTGAGGGTAGTTGTTAAATTTGCATATGACAAAACTGAATGAAAAATATAACGTTTTATAAGAAAAATTTGGAAACATCTGAACAGTTTGAGCAGTGGGGTGAAATGAATAGGATGGAACTTAAGAGGGAAGAATGTAAAATTCTGCATCTGGGTCAGAAAAATATAACATGGAATGAGGAAATCCTGGGTCTGCAACGGTACACGTAGAAGGAATCTGGGTGTTCTTGTTAACTGCAAGTTAAATAGGATCCAGCAGATTGCTGCTGCTTCTAAACAAGCAAATTTAACAGAAAATTCAGATCACAGGAATAATAGTTCCATTTGATTGTTCTGATTTTACCTGGAATACTAAGGGCAGTTCTGGGTACTATACTTCAAAACAAAGTAGTTACAGCAAATTGGAACATGCTAGGAAGCAATTATCAAGATAATGACAGCTTTGAGAATCAAGCTGTATAAGTTGAAGAATCTGGGTATGGATAACTTACCGCAAGGACTACCAAGAAGAGGTAAGATAGAAGTCTTCTAATATCTGAAGGTTTATCATTCAGGAGTGAACTCATTTTCTCTTGTCACAAAGGATAGGAGCAGAAACAACAGGTTGAATTACAAGGAAGGAAGTTATTGGGTATCGGGAAAAAATCTTAGTGAATTATCTGACAATCCCTGGAATAGGTTGCCCCATCATTCATGAATTTGTCTCTGGAGATTTTTTAACAGAGGCTGTATGTACACCTATCAAAGATGCTCTAGTACAGGGATCCCCAAACCCTTTAACTCATTGACCTCTTCATAAAGTTTCCGATTGTTCATTGACCTCAAACATTTATTATATGAAAATAATGTAAGGAATATTATTTTAACTACGGTAGTAGTACTACAAATAATAACAATAATGGGTAGTCCAATTGATCCTTGGGGGTTCATATTAGCCACTTTGAAGAAATCTTCTCCACTGGATCCTGTACTAACAAAACACTAATTACCTTCTATGGTCATTTTCTAACTCTATGATTCTGTTAAAACATGACACTAAATGCAAATAAAATCAAGCAACATTTCCAAAAATAAATCATTTTTTAAAAGATGCCTCTATGTAGAGAGTTTTATAAGAGAGCCAAAGATTAATCTGATCCATATACCATTTGAAGAAGGACTGCTTTTCCACAATAAGGTCAAGTTGAGTGTCTGATCAGTATCTGAATGAGAAAGGGAGATGCTATTTTCAAACTTTTTTTTAACTCGATTTTTTGAGAGAAAGAGAGAGAGAGAACAATATCTGAAGAGTATCGATTGTCTGTGCCCAGTAGTTAGTCAAAGGCTATCTCCTTTGACTAACCCTTTAGAGTGGTGTCATCCTCCCTCATGTGATAGATTGTTACAATCTCAGGCAGTGTAATTACACACTAACCAAGTGGGTCATTTATTTCTTTACCTTCACCATTTACCAAAAGTCTCCTTTATCTTTGGAAGCCAGCTCTTTTCTGTGTAGTAAAAGCAAAATAATGGCACATAAAACATCTAGACTCTACAATGGAGAGGTGCAGAAAGAAGACTGAGAATAACTTGGAGGTAAAACTAGTTTTCCTTTAAAGTATTATTGTGTACAATCCAGTATCCAGTAATCTATGTGCACACACACAACATAGGAGTGTTTATTTTGCGATCAAGACTAAATATGAGTGCTGTCTTGAATAAAATAAAATTATGCTATGATTTTTTTCTTAGCGATTCTAAGCATGCCCATATAGGATTTGTGGCATTATGATCATGGAATATGTATTTGGCTTCTTATGTGTACATTGCAGCAACCTTTAAGCTGGAATTGTAGAATGATTCTGCAGGATCCATTCTGGGTCAGTCACCAGGAAGAGAGGTTTAGTCTTCTGAGCTTTCAAACTCATGCTGGAGCCCATCTTCAGGGAACTTCTCTCTATCAGAATGTAGAGTGCTTTGGACTATTCTATGCATCCTATTTATGTGGTGCCTGATTGGGATGTTGAAGAAGAAGCCACACCCAATCAGGCACCACATAAATAGGATATTTGTGTATATTTTCCTTCATTCCTGAGTTATGATTCTTTGTGATTGTCTGCATAACATAAAAAGCAGTCAAAGCAAGGATATTTGTGACACATTTTAGGATGAGGTAAGAGGTTTATCAATATTGTTAAAAGTCCAAACTAAAGAACTCAAACCTGATATAAAGCTGTATATGTTTTTCATCTTTATGAAAATCTTGAAACCATCTTGCTATGCTACTTTTAATTTAGTCTTAAAATTAATTTTTGTGCAAATCTAGCAAAATCACATTTACTTTTATTTATTTTTTATTTAAAAAAATGCAGCCACCCATCTTATACAATATAACTTTGAGTAGCTCACAACAATATACCAAAATAGCAAAATTCAATCAACTTGAAACCATTATAAGCCAAAGCATCATACGCTGCTATCCCAAATACACATGAGTCAATTCCCATATTGACCAAGAACCTCTGGTAGAACCAGAACTTCATTGCCTTCGAGAAAACCCTCTGGATTACAAGGGAAGACTGTGCTTGAGCGATTTAATACATTAAATTTTAATGTTTTAAATTTGATTTGATCTAGTTTATTCTTTAGCTGCCATTTATTTTATGCATCTAAAGTTGTCCTTTTTTCTTGGGCTAAGAATAATGTAAGTATGTGAGGGTTAAAACTGCAAAGTGACATGCATGCTAATACAATAATTTAAAATGACCAATTTTGTTTCAGAAATTCATGGTTTCCAGGTACATTCCCTATGTAGTAATTGGTTTCACATTTCAAAGTATGATTTAATAAATTAGCACCTACATATTTTTATTATGGCCACTTAACATTGTTTTCTCCCATATCTTAATTTAACACAAAACCTCAGGCTTGAGTGCTGCCTCTCTTCTCCTGGTGTGTCTATGGAGGAATTATTTAGAAAGTTAATCACAGCTTGTTGGACTTCAAGTTTAGAAATAGCATTATTTTTCTCTCGAAAGATTATTTTAGTTTCTCACACTGGGAGAAAGCTGTGCATAAATAATTAAACAGCATGTACTAGTATGTTGATCATGAATAAGAAGAATCGGTTAGTGCTGTGTAAAAACACAGCCAGTGTCTATTTCACCTGGCTATTTTGTCTTGGTTTCATTTGCTTTAATGTCTGAATCTGAATTTACACAAAACTCGAGAAGTGAAGCCCTGATCAGATGGAAAACTAAAGTAGAAACATTAACTTGGCTCCATATTTTTTCTATCATATAGATAATATTTGGAAGTTCCAGTTATGAATTTTGCTCTTAAATATTGAATTTGATGCTTTTATTTGGCCAAGTGTAATTAGACACACAAGTGCAGAAGCTCTCAGTATAATGCAAAGCAACAGAATAATGATAATCATAATAATAATATAGATAAGAAGAGGGAGTAAAAAAGATAACAAGGATAAATAATATTGCTATAATCATACTACATTAGACAGCACTGTGAGAATTATGTGTTCAGTAGAATGATGGTACAAGAGAAAAAACTGTCCTGAGTCTAATTGTTTTGGCCTACAATGCCTTATAATGCCATAGCAAAGGGAGGGGTTGAAATAGTTTTTGTCGAGGATGTGAGGGGTCTATGGAAGGGTTGGTTGCAATTATTCTTTCTTGGAGTCTGTAGCTGTCCTTGTTTTGTTCCTGTACCAACCAGGCAGTTATAGAAGTACAAATTACAGACTCAATAATTCCTCTATAAAACTGTATCAACAGCTCCTGGGGCAGTCTGAACTTCCTGAGTTGACGCAGGAAGAACATTCGTTGTTGTGACTTTTTAATGATGGTTCTAATAGTAAGTGTCCATTTCAAGTATTGGGAGATTATAGAACCCCAATATTTGAAGGATTCTACCACTGATGGTTATTACAATAATTTGTAATAATAGTTTATAATAATTATTGCTATAAATAATTATTGTAAAAGCTATTACAATAATTTTGTGTTACAACCATAAGGCACTCTCAAAGTATTTATTTTATTTCAACTAAGTTGTCATTAGTACATTTAGCTATATGTATTGACAATGTGCTGTTTATGCTGATAAAATGCCTTGACACAGCTGTTTGACCTTTTTAAAAAGATTCTCCACAAAGTTACAAAGTGAGAATATCTGCTTTGTGTCGAGACCACTCTGCTATTCTTCAAAAACACTTATACCTTGTGCAGACAGTTTTAACTTACTCTTTCTGGTTAAAAGAAGCTTAACATTTGAAGAAGGGCTCAGAAATTATAATTTTTGAAGCAAATTACTTGAACATGAGCACCATGGACATGCTATTATCTTCTGACAAAAGGCAGAAAGAAATAGTCAAATATTACACTCTTTTTTTCCACAACTGTTTTGAGGATCTACATCTATACTCCTTTTTTTGTTATCTATTTAAAACATGTGGTGGCTAAATAGGCCTTGGAAAATTAATATTTCAGTTTTATTAATTGCAATTTTTGATAGACCCTAGAATCTGACATGTAGTCTGGTCTGATGGCACCTGAGAGCCAACAACATCCTATCTATTCCTTTGTTATATTTTGAATCCTGCTGTT
Source organism: Notechis scutatus (assembly GCF_049901735.1). NCBI lineage: Eukaryota > Metazoa > Chordata > Lepidosauria > Squamata > Elapidae > Notechis > Notechis scutatus. The sequence goes on from NC_142012.1 coordinate 27,979,344, forward strand.
GAAATAATTTAAGAAATTATTTTTAGATTGTTTCTTTTAATCCAAAGGAAAAACAATTGTGGAAGTACCTTAAACTATTTCAACAGCAGGATTCAAAATATAGCACAGGAATGGATAGGATATTTATATTATGAATAATCTGTAGGATATGTGTGTTCAAAACACACACACGTACATAAGAGAGGATATAGTAATATGTTCAACTAGGAGCAGGAAGATATGTGTTCTAGTTCTTCCTTAGGTATGGGAATCAGCCAGATTATGTTTTGTGCTAGTCATTCTCTCAATCTTAGATTGGAAAATCAAAACATTTAGCTACCAACCCAGCACTGGAGCAGTAGTATGACAAATTATGGTTTACAATCTTCAATTATTGAACTGCATCAGATTGATTCAGGATAGTAACAATGGTACAGAGAAAGAAAAAGAACCTTACGATATTTTGAAATGGCCTTTTAAAACATTTTTTATATTGGCAATTCTAGAGTTATTCTTCCATTATTAAATTTGTGGTTTATTGTTTTAAGGGCATGCAGGCTACCACATTTCCTATGGGGTCCTTTAATGCAATATGAGCCAGCATGTAGCATTCTTAAGTTCAATTTCAGGCAATATCATATACAATATTTTCATTATCTATTGAGCTTATACTGAAAAGACACATTAAGTTTACTCATTACAGTGCAATAATTAGCAGATAATTTTCTATGTTTCAATGACTTTTTGTCATAACATTTAAGGGAACTTTAATTGCAAGTAATCAGAATTGCATGTTAATAGGTTGCAGATAATTAGGAAGCCATTTGCATTTCTCTTCTCGCAAATTTCCTTAGCATTCAGACTTTGCTTAATTCATAATTTTTTCTCCTGAGGATTGACTAATCCCATTTAGTCACAGTAATAATAGACATATTCTTTTTTTCTTTTAGCCTTTCCTCCAGATTTAATGATTTTTGTAAGATTATAGCTTTGATTAGTAAGATTTATTGGTACTAGCTGTATATTATTTTCCTTTTTACTTCTAATAAGCATACGTAACCTGTCAAAGGAAGATGCAGTAGCTGCATAAATTATAAATTTGCATTATTCAATATAAAGAAGGTATGCTTTTCTCTTTTATTTTATCTTTCTTGAATATTTGAGAAAACATTTTAGCAAACTGATAACATGTGGAGCAATAGAATTCTAACATACAAAAAACTCAAGCATCTCATTTGTACTGCTTTTCTTTTTTCTTTTGCTTTAGTAAAGGAAAATATACACACAGAAAACAAATGCCCAAGTTGTTGCTTACTCAAAATCAGTATGGTTATTAAATGATATCAGTTGTTCTCAAGCAAAGAGGACGTGGGTGCTTATTATTATGCACTTTAATTTAAAATCCTGCTTACAGCTTGATACAGTTTGCAGAACAATATAGGCAATGTAAGTTAATTTTTATAGTTGAGCAGAATATGGCACATTTAGAAAACTAAATATATTCTAGTTGCTTATACTTTACTTTAAAAGAAATGTAATGGAAGGGGCAAAGGCAACAACAGTAGCAACTAAACTATGTTATATTGAGAGAACCGAAAACCACTTTTTGATTAGTTTTATGAAATGTGCCTCAAGAAATGATGGTAAAGTGATCCTGCAGATAGTGATAAAGTGGAGATTGATCACTGCTGAAAACATCTACCTTATTTGTTCACCATATGGAGTTGGAGCAGAGAAAGAAAACCTAGCAAAAGGAGCACTTAAAGCAGTAAAAATATATGAGTATAACTGTCAAATGACAAACAGCGGTCTAAATGAGAACACTGATAAAGTAAATTAACATCATTTTATTCTTTTTGGCAGATAACTTACTTTAAAAAAATTGTAAAAGCAGAAGCCTTGTGAAAATTCCAAAGCAGGGTTTCAAAAATAAGCATTCTTTCTAAATATTTTGATTTAATTTTTATCTTATTTTTAGCCAGTTGATTTTTAAAAAACAAATCCTAAGTGTTTCTATAATAAAAAAGATGGAATATTTTCTCCATATTATTATGTGACATTCTAGCACCTCCTATTCTGAAAAAAATTGTAAAAGTGTAAACAAATTGTCTTTACATTTAGATTTATTGGACAGCCAGTTTGGTCTAGTGGTTAAGCACCATCTACTGTAGAAACTAGGGGACTGGGAGTTCTTGTTCTCCCTTATGCGTGAAAGTCAACTGGGTGACCTTGGGCCAGTCATTGTCTTTCATCCCAACTCACTTCATAGGGTTGTTGGTGTGGACAAAATAGGAGAAGGAAGATTTACTAAATACGTTTGTCACTTTGAGTTATTTATAAAAATAAGAAAGATGGGATTAAAAAAAATTACACTGAAAATTAGCGGAAAGTGTTCCCACATATTTTTTCTCACACTTTCTCAGAGGGTGACATCAAAGCATAAAGGCTTGAATAATTACAAAGGGAGCTTCTCTATCTTCTCCATTAGAAAATGGATGCCATTTTCAGGGAGTTGTTGAATATTTCTCTTCACTGGGAAATTTTGTCTATCATGAATCTTAACTGGGTGATGGTTTTCAGCAGTTGAACTAATTAATGAAGTTAGGTCAGTCAACTGTTATGGTAAATGGCTAATCTTTTAGGTGCTCGTATTCAGTGTGGTAATCAATGTCAGGGTTTATATACAGATAGTCCTCAACTTATGAACACAATTGAATCCAAAATTTCTATTGTTAAGTGAGACATTTGTTGTGACTTTTGTCCCATTTTACAACCTTTCTTGCCACAGTTGTTAAGTGAATCATTGCAGTTCTTAAGTTAGTAACCCGGTTGTTAAGTGAATCTGGCTTCTCCATTGACTTTTCTTGTCAGAAGATCCCAAAAGGGGAATCACATGACCCTGGAACACAGCTATCGTCATAAATATGAACCAGTTACCAAGCATCTGAATTTTGATCATACAACAATGGGGACGCTGCAAAGGTTTTAACTGTGAAAAATGGTCATGTCACTTTTTTCAGTGCTGTTGTAACCTTGATCAGCCACTAAATGAACTGTTGTAAGCCGAGGACTACCTGTATTGTAATGTCTCACTTGATTTTTGTGAAGCTGGTAGATCATTAACTTTGCTTTTGTATTATTCTATGCTTGCTGTTTGAGAACTGACCAGATAAAATAATTATCCAAATAGAATAGTTTAATACATGCATGTATATACCAATTAATTCCTAATAATGCATTGCTGTTAGAAGTTTTGCTACTAGTTTCTATAATAATCAAAATATATTGATAGAAATAATTTTAGAATTGTTTGGTGCTTTGAATATTATGTTTGGTTTATCCGTGAAACAAGAGTTCATTTTTTAAAAATCAAGCCTCTGATTATTATGGTTTGTTGCACAGTCAGCCAGATGTTTACATTGATTTGGCATTTTTTTTAATCCACTTATTGAATCCTTCCCAAGGACCTGGGATAAGCAGATGTTGTATTATTATTATTTATTATTATGAGGCATGTAATATATCTGCGTTGGTGGCTGTTAGCCTCTTGTCCCTTTATAGTCTATCCTGAAATCTTTCCTAGTTACAGTTTGTAGTCTGCTGCATGTTAAGCAGATGTTTCTTCTTTGCTTCTTTATCTTTAAGTGCCCTTTTATACAGAAATCAGATTGTGCTGGTACTGTCATTTTTATCTGAGGAGAGGAAATCCCACCTGAATGAGGCTGGTTTTCTTTTCAGGCAGCTCCACAGTGATGCTGAGGGGCATGCACTTTTTTCCTTTCCTTCTGTTGGACCTCATGGCAACTGCTGTCATTCTGGTATGCTTCTCCACTAATCTCTCTTTCAGTTTTTGGCTGGGATTCTCAGTCCCACTGGGTCTCCTTTGGGCTGCCTTCTGTTATGTTTAAATGTATAGTTTCCTTGTTTGAAAACTTTGTAAACACATATGATTTCCTTTACAATTCCTTGTGGTGTTTCATTCCTGAAGCTGAGAGAGAGAATACTGAAACCATCATTCTTTTCTATTTCCTGCATTTGTCATTATTATTATTATTATTATTATTATTACTTCTGTACTGGTGAGGAAGTTGCTAGGAAACCAAGCCCTGACCATGAACTTAGGGCTTGCTGATGAAGGAAGGTGTTAAAGTGATGGCTGTGAAAATCAGTCTGTTTCTTTTAAGAAAGTGAGAGTGTAAGGATCGCAAGCACTGTTATAAAAATACCCCAAAATGTGTTAACCAGCTGTTTTTGTTTCCTCATAAATAAGTGATTTTTCAGTAAATAGTTCATTGTTAAAACAAAATGTTTAAATAACATGTGTACAGAGTTATTTAGTAAATTAGGCCTGAATGAATGCTGAGATGAATTTTAAGTCATGGTATTCCTGCATTTTTTTTCCACCGCCCTTTCTCCCCCTTTCTTATATCTATTTACTCTAATAGTGCCTCTAAAAACATCCTGTATTGTTTTGTGAAGTAAACATAAGCTTCTGGATGTGCCTAATTTGTATGCCCAGGACTGTTTGTTTGTTTCCTTTGCATAAATCAGGTGGAAGTAAAATATTTTTCTGGGTATAGGACAATTCTGACCATAGTGAAGTCCTAGTGTTCTTTATGGTCTACATTTACTATGATTCCAGGATGGTGGATTCCAAGGCTGTCTTGCCCCTCTCACCCATGCTATGATAGCAAGCATGTTAATTTCCCTTTCCATGATAAGTCTTTAGACATATTGTTTCCATTTCATATGAGCCCATTGACTCTCTCTTGTACTTGACATTTTCATATTGCATGTGTTGACTTGAGTAGAAATTCTTTTTTTAAAAAAAACCCACACAACCATTTTACCATTCTTCCTCTTACTTGGAATTGATATGGAAGTTAAGGTAGGTCTTTGTCAGCTTCATTTTTAAAAGAAGAAATGGAGGGAGGGAGAGAGGGAGGGAGGGAGGAAGGAAGGAAGGACTACAGTTTCATTACCCTTTATGTTAGTTTGGCTATAGGGAAAACTGGCAGGATTCTTGGCAATTTTACATGCATAAAAGAGAAAAAAGTCCACCCCTTCTATACGCATCTGCTTTAGTATCCCAACTTCAATATCCCAGTACCCCCACTATCATTTGTCTTCATTCCTAACCAAACACATAATTTTTGTTCAGGATTTACAAAGATCCTGAGGACCAGCTGAATGAAACAGAAATTAGGGTGAGAGAAAGGTAAAGAAGGGAATTGGAGGTTCACTGGTCAAAAAGTCTTCAAAACAGGGGAGCATTCATTAAGCCATAATGACAGTGGAGAATAGCACCTAGTAACAGAAGAGGAAGAACATTCCTGCCACAATACTCAGTAGCCAATTGGAGTGAAGCATTTTCCTACAATGAAACAAACATAGCAAAAGAGCACTGGTTGTTCTAGCCCTAGCTGGAAAGCATGTCTCCATGATTGGAAATTGCTTTCTTAATGGGGAGTGGGAGGTTGATTTCATGCATTCTTGGTTCCTGGAAATGATCAGTTGCTTTATTCATGATGAGGCAAGCTAGTCATTCTTTATAGTTGCACAAAGAAATAGCTATACAAAAATGAAGCCATCACTTTTTGGATGAACATTTCATTTACACACAATAATACAGTGGTTCATAACATTAAAATGATAGTCTTCCTCTATTGTTGCTGTGTTTTACAATTAATTTGTTATATCCATTTTTATTTAATTATAAATTTATTAGTTCCTCACTTAAGTAATGCTATCTTTCATCTTCCTAAATTAGCTTATAGAAAAAGCAATCTATTATTGCATGCTGATGAAACAGTGATTCTGTCATTGACTCCCATTGGCCTATTCATTTTACAGAGGAGGAATTAATAATAAATTACTCCAAGACTAAAATTCTCACCCTCTCCAAATGCCAAAACAGACATGCTGGAACTTAAATGGGCAGTCCATTAAGCAGGTTAAGATATTTAGATATTTAGGGATATTTTTTCAAGTTTCAGGAAGCAAAAATGCCACCTGAATTATGTATCCCACAATGCAAATAGTTCTGCATCAGCTATTTAAGCTTATCATTTTTCCAGAGTGGTACAGTTTATCCCTACTGCTATTAGATTGTTTGCAGTTAAAGACTGAGAACATCTATGGAGACCAGTTAAGACTATACAACAGCATAAATAACTTAGAAAGAATTGAAACAAAATTTTTAAGAAACATCTTCCAGGTTACCTGATATGTTCCAAATTCAGTACTTTGATGGGAAGCAGGAGTCAGTAAACTTGAATCCATTCTCTGGGTAAATGTCCTTATCCATTGGCTAAAGCAGGGGTGTCCAACCTTGGCAACTTTAAGACTTGTGGACTTCAACTCCCAGAATTCCTCAGCCAGCTTTGACACCTCTGGGCTAAAGTCATAACTTTAGTGAACTGATTCATCTAATTTTGGAAGAAAACTTCAAATCTTCTTGGCAAACACTTAAAAAAAAAACAACAAACCTGAGCAGGCATGCTTTTTCATTGATGCCATCGTAACTGTAGGACCATACCAAGCTAGATAAATATTAAGGCAAAGTATCTTAGATATAGAAGGCCAAACTGAAAATGCTGCTTTTCTTACAATACAATTATAAGTAACTAAATTTTAGTGCCTAAACTGCCTTCATATTTATATCATATTAAAGTCCCAAAATTCAGGAGAGCCATATCTTTAGCCTGATTTAATATTCTTTCCACAACTGTTTTGGAAGAGAAATATAGGGAAATATCTTATGAAGCTCAATTCTAACTTTGTGCCATCAAACCTATAGCTCATGTCCCCATTCTGTGGTTCTAGAAGGAATTTACCACCAATTTATTACTCAATTTTCACAAAATTTCCAGAGCACTCTGATTATTTTTACTTGCATTATTCGTTAGATAACCAGGACAGATTGTTTCTCTAAAGTAGCAAAATTCTGGTAACATTAGGTTAAGCTTTGCCTACAAATGATTGCCAGCAGTCTTTAATGTTAATTTTGTGGGTTAACTTTGCTTTATGTTTGTCTGTCTATCTGTCTAATTAATTTTTATGTATCATCTCAATCAGAATTTTCTTGTTATATTATTTTTCCTGCCTATTAACACATTTATAAACTTACTAATATAGAGACAATGCCATTTTCACAATACTGATTGAAAATAACTTACAGAATAAATGTTTGGTTTAAGCAAAAGTTTGTGATGTTGAACAAGGCTTAGCACAGCAGTTTTATTACAAAAGTGATTTCCAATATCAGTGGCCTGTGATATCTAATCTATATTGTTCCCAGTAAAGACTATATATAGTTCATCCTTTACTGGTCTTTCCTGGAATTTGTTTATTTAATAGAAGTATTTTATATTGTCTTTCCTTAAAGTGTGATTTATAGTAATTTAAAAAATAAACAAAATGAGTGGGTAAGAGAGCCCTTTGTGTCAAATGTATCACTGTTGGATATCTGAAAGCAAGCACATGTAAAGTGAGACTTGAGACATTTCCCACATTAATATATCTAATAGTTGTTTATAAGGCTGCAGAGGAGAGAGTCTGTGGTTCTTCAAAAACTCTGTTTTAAATCAGGATTGCTTAAGCAATCTAAAGGCCTTTCTAAAGGCCTTGGTAAAGAGAATCAGAATCAGCTAAAATTATAATGATATGTAAAAGATACCTATTTCACATGAGGAACTTGGCAAAATGCAAGCATCGATCACAGAAGGTTCAATCATGAAACATCCTTGTTCCAGTTGGGAGACAAAGAGCACAATCCTGTTAATCACTGATAATGCAGACTATCAAATTCCCATAACCAGGAATCACTTTCCATAGGTTTTTAAGGAGTCAACCTTATTTTATTGACTCAGCTATTATCTCACTATGTTTTGATAATCCTGAAGATACTTATCCTTTCATGATTAATTCTTATTAAAAAGTAGCATTATCAGCATATTGGTGGTACTGTAACGAGCATAAAAGCTCTTGATGCTTTATATAGATTTTAAATAGCACAGGAAACATATTGCCTTGTGGCATTGCTAAGTTAGCTTTCAAATGCAGAGATAGTGTCACCAGTATTGCCTCTGTGATTTTTCTTGCAAATAGAAGATTAAAAAAGCAACTGCTGTAATTCAAGGCACCTCACAGAGATGGGCCAGGGATATACATGCCTAAATGAACCCATACTTTCACCAGATGAATGCATATAGAGAACAACCTTTGAAGGTATTTCTGTGGTAAAACTGAAAAAGGGTTCTTTGGATATATTTATCTTAGGAATTTAAAAGGTTTTCAAAGTATATTTGTTTCCTTCTTTACAAAATGTAACTTTTAAAATTAGCTATAACATGATGCTCAGGCCAAAATATTTACTTTTCAATAGAAATGTTAACTAATATGATTTTAAATGTCTGCATGCAGTTGGTCTTTGTATGTTTTGGATGGCTTATGTTACAGGTTAAAGAGAGAAGTATGTATAAACCATCATTGTACTTCACATCATATTAATGTAACCATAACACCTCACTGTGAACATTATAAATGATTGTTTCTCCTTTAGGAAAAGACTTGTTAAGAATGATGTATGAAATAATATGTACTTTGCATGTCCTGTTTGTAATGATAACGGTCATATAGTATCATTTACATAATCTCCAGCCAGAAATCAAGTCCTGCAATACCTCCGTATAACCTATGCATTATTTGAAGTTTAAAACTCATTATTCATGAAAGTTAATTTTACAGTGGGTGTAAATGATCTATCTTATGGCTGCTTTTCTGATCATTCTATAAAAATAATATAGCAAAAATGCACAAATAGCTGGAAAACCAGCAAAGAGTGATGCATTTCCCTGACTCTCTGTGTACTCGATTGGATCTTGATTGATGGCAATCATTTGTCTTTGTCAAAAAGGAAGAAAAAAAATCAGACATTGAAATAAGAATGCTATCAAACTTTCTACAATGGCAGGAAGATTCTATTAATATGGCCTCAGAGTATTAACTGTCTCTGTTGGAAAATGATAAAGAATGTTAATTCTTTTCTTGATTATATAAAAGTGTAAAATGCATTATTGTGTCACTGCAGTAAGATTAAAAGTGGCATATTTCAAATTTATGATGTGCTAGTATCAAAAGTTAAAATAAATTACAAAAAAGTAGGAAAGAAAAAAGCTAAATGGAGTAAGTTTTCATGCTTCTGATTCCAATTTTTCAACAAAACAATAAATGTTCAACTACCAAAGTGTCATAAAATCCTTAATGCTACATTCCACTTGATATTGTAGCTTTGAAGAGCTACTTCAAAGACTACAGAGCAAGAACATAAAAAGATATAAAATAAACCTTTTTTAAAAAAAGGTTTAAAAAGATCATATTTATCTTAAGCATTTTAATTAACAAAACAGGGTGTAGAAAAATGGTATCTTGCAGTATGGCATATTTTAATGTCAAAAATTCATCAGTAATTTGAAGACATTTTCTGGAAGCTAAGAGTTAGAGAAGTTAACACCTCTGTTTTACATATTTCATAGTATATATGTATTATTATCTACTGTATATGATTTTAGTTACCAAGTTTTCTATAGCTAATGGAAATCTAGGTAAAGCATATAGCTATTAAAACTAAATGCATCCCATATTGGCAGCACTTTTTCCCCCCTTTCAAACTTGTTATAGTCTTTGCAAATATACTACTACTGATATCAGACAGGGTCAGTTTTCAGTGGACTATGGGGATTTTCCTCTTACATTTAATGAGATTTCAGTGAAACTGTTCAGAGCTTAACAGCTCTTTAAACAGTCACAGCTCTTATTATTTATCTTGCCCATCTTAGTTAAGTCTGGAGTGGATAGAGATGTTAGCTTGCATTTGTTTTTCTTTTTCTCTTTTTCCTACTTGTTTCTTTGTTTGCTTCTTTTCTTTGCTTGCAGTAGCTTTAATGTGCAACCCTGAAGTATAGTTTAGAAAAATACTTGTGGCTTAATATTTTTCTGTGAGCCTGGACTGCTACTTTAATCATATTCCTGACTTCTTTTAAGATCCTTTAGTGATGAAAGCATTCACCTAATAAATATCTATATCTATTCCTCTATCTATCTATCTATCTATCTATCTATCTATCTATCTATCTATCTATCAAAAAACCCTACATTGTCATACAAATTTTTGCACTCGATTTCTTTTATTTCATTGATTCTTACAATAGTTCTATACTTCACCTCTTAGCTATCTCATAAACAAACATATGTAAGCCAAAATTTACTCATAGTATGTGAGAACCACAAGAGTTGTGTTTCTTCCTGCAGTTTCTAGCAGTCTCTCCCAATCTGAATGCTCAAAATATGTGTGGACTTTAATAGCCAGAATTCTAAGCAATAGTTATGCTGGGGTGGCAGTTTTGGAAGCTGATACACACATTGATGTAGCACCCAGCCTGGGGAATTCTGCTGTCTAAATGTAGCCTTAGAAAGTGGCAACAGAATGTAGCTTGTCTGACATAATTTCTTCTGATGGGAAAAGAGTAGGGAGTTCATCGCATAAACCACTTTAATGGCACAAATTGGATGGAATACAGAACTAATGAAGGTGGTAATATGTCCTGTGAGTTTTGTAGAGATGTAACGTGCACAAATTAAACTATTTCCTGTACTTCTATAGAGTAGAAAATTAGTTTCAGGTGAATGTAATTTGTGTTTTAACATAGATGTTCACACAAAAATGTCTACTTCCCACTTTGGGCAAAATTAAACAATAGGCATTTTGTAAAGTGTGAACTTTTATCTAATTTATTTCTATTCTTAACAGAGTAGAATAATAACATTGGCAGTGAAGAGCATCTAAGAAGGGTAGGTTATGTCTAGCATTCTGATATGGGACAAGGTGGTCATTCCAGGGGCAATGGCTAGAATGGGAAGTTGACAAAAACAATTTGCATAATTTTACATAAATTTGCATAAATTGACTGAGCTGATTTGCCAAGCAGACTATTTTATTAGTGAAATAAAGTTCTAAATTAAATTTTGTCCATCACATCCTATGTATACCCTCTAAATGTCCCTGGCAGAATTGAGTGTTGTATGCTAAGTTAGAAAAAAGGCTGGTCAATTAATTTCATTTATAATAAAATACAACATTTTTTAAGGCATAGAATATATGTACTGTTCAGGAATAACATGGCATGATCTCTAGAGTCCATGCATAACTTGACTGCAATTTTCTCAACAACATGCTCTAAACTTGAATTGAGAAAAGGGACTGTGTACTGTTTGACTAGTATAACTGAAAATCCAAATTACATCTCTGCTTCCAAATCAAAATTGTGTGATTGTGTACACTAACATTTATATGTTTTGGAAGAGCTTTAAAATCTCCAAATACTACTGGATTTCCTTTCCATTTGAAGTCTAAAAGCCAATCCCATGGTCACTCCAAAAACATGACTAGCTGACAGTAACTCACTACTCTGTTAGACTTGGCTTTTGTAATGTGCTGCGCAGGTGAAACTCGAAACATTAGAATATCATGCAAAAGTTCATTTATTTCAGTAATGCAACTTAAAAGGTGATACTAATATATGAGATAGACTCATTACATGCAAAGCAAGATAGTTCAAGCCGTGATTTGTCATAATTGTGATGATTATGGCTTACAGCTCATGAAAACCCCAAATCCACAATCTCAGAAAATTAGAATATTGTGAAAAGATTCAATATTCTAGGCTCAAAGTGTCCCACTCTAATCAGCTAATTAAGCCATAACACCTGCAAAGGGTTCCTGAGCCTTTAAATGGTCTCTCAGTCTGGTTCAGTAGGAATCACAATCATGGGAAAGATGGCTGACCTGACAGTTGTGCAGAAAACCATCATTGACACCCTCCAGAAGGAGGGAAAGCCTCAAAAGGTAATTGCAAAAGAAGTTGGATGTTCCCAAAGTGCTGTATCAAAGCACATGAACAGAAAGTTATGTGGAAGGGAAAAGTGTGGAAGAAAAAGGTGCACAAGCAGCAGGGATGACCGCAGCCTGGAAAGGATTGTCAGGAAAAGGCCATTCAAAAGTGTTGGGGACTTTCACAAGGAGTGGACTGAGGCTGGAGTCAGTGCATCAAGAGCCACCACACACAGACGGATCCTGGACATGGGCTTCAAATGTCGTATTCCTCTTGCCAAGCCGCTCCTGAAAAACAAACGTCAGAAGCGTCTTACCTGGGCTAAAGAAAAACAGACCTGGTCTCTGTTGCTCAGTGGTCCAAAATCCTCTTTTCTGATGAGAGCAACTTTTGCATCTCATTTGGAAACCAAGGACCCAGAATCTGGAGGAAGAATGGAGAGATACACATTACAAGATGCTTGAAGTCCAGTGTGAAGTTTTCACAGTCTGTGTTGATTTGGGGAGCCATGTCATCTGCTGGTATTGGTCGACTGGGCTTCATTAAGTCCATGGGCAACGCAGCCATCTTACCAGGAGATTTTGGAGCACTTCATGCTTCCTTCCGTAGACGACCTTTATGGGGATGCTGACTTCATTTTCCAGCAGAAAGTGGCACCTACCCACACTGCCAAAAGCACCAAAACCTGGTTCAATGACCGTGGGATTACTGTGCTTGATTGGCCAGCAAACTCGCCTAACCTGAACCCCATACAGAATCTATGGGGCATTGCCAAGAGAAAGATGAGAGACATGAGCATGAATAATGCAGAAGAGCTGAAGGCCGCTATTGAAGCATCCTGGTCTTCCATAACACCTCAGCAGTGCCAAAGGCTGATAGCTTCCATGCCACGCCACTTTGAGGCAGTAATTGCTGCAAAAGGGGCCCAAACCAAGTACTGAGTACATATGCATGCTTATACTTTTCAGAGGTCCGATATTGTTCTATGTACAATCCTTGTTTTATTGATTGCATGTAATATTCTAATTTTCTGAGATTGTGGATTTGGGGTTTTCATGAGCTGTAAGCCATAATCATCACAATTATGACACATCACGGCTTGAACTATCTTGCTTTGCATGTAATGAGTCTGTCTCATGTATTAGCTTCACCTTTTAAGTTGCATTACTGAAATAAATGAACTTTTGCATGATATTCTAATTTTTCGAGTTTCACCTGTATGTGACTTTAAAGATCACATGGAAACTGTAATAGGGAACTTCCAGGGAAGGTACAGTGAACTGAAGACACAGAGCCAACAACCACAGCAAAGATCAAGAAACCAGTGTGTAGATTAGTTCCTTAGGCTTTGAACCTCTTCTGATAAGGAGAGGAGAGAAAATTACCCATATGTTCTCTTGATGGTTTCTGCTCATGAAGAGGCAGTAGGATAATCATTTTCCATGGGTTTGTGTGCCAGGAAATGATGGGATCAGTCATCTTGTTCACAACCAGTGCAGCCTTTTAAAGGAAACAAGTTTAGAAATCTCATTTTCTAATGGAAATTGCCTGTTAGCCATCTTAAGACTATTAAATGTAAGTTTTAAAAGTCTTCATTGGGTAAGTTTATCTTCACTTCTGAAGAAAAGAAAAATTATAAGTTAAAAACTTAAAAAATGAAATAAACCAAGTGCTAAATAGGATTTTGATCTCAAAAAGTTATACATTATAAGATCAGTAATATTTAAAAAATCTTTAAAGAATGGAGCAAGAAATGCTACCTGCAATATTGTCAGTAGGTATATGGATAGACTGTGTTTAAAGGATCTTAATGAATGAATGACAGATGTAGAACAAATTTTATCTGACAAGACAAAGAAAATACTGAAAGTAGAGCCACAAGTGACAGGGGATGATTTGGAAAATGATGGTTTGATGCCTATGCAAAAGTAAACAAGCAGAAGTTTTGATAATTTAAAAGAGAAATGCAAACAATAAACCAAAAGAATAACTTGGAAAATGTTTTCTTATTAAATCTAAAAAATGCTTTGTTAAAGCATTGAGAGGAAAATCTGTGCAATACGATTAATAAGAATTGAAGAGAAATCAAATCCTATAACATCATTTGATTGAATTGAAGATTATGTCTGTTAGAAATAAAAGGAAGTAATATAAAATTGGCTTATTTGATCAGATTAAAATATGCTATTTTGTACAAAATTCTAACAAACCTTTGTAGACTATTTGCTGCCACTACGACTGAAAGTTGATTTTTTATGAATTTGCTTTTCGATAAGCAACGGGATAAGGGATAAAGAGATATCTGTTTAGCTAATAGGTAGTGAAGTTATTAAATTTGTTTATACTTGTGTTCCTGAAGATTGGAAATCACTTCTTTATATATTGTATTTCTTTTCATTCTCCTTATTCTTTCTTTACTTCTTTCTTTTTCTTTTTTCCTGCACTTTCTATTTTTTTAATGTATTAATTTTTATTATCATAATTTTATTGTCAAAATATTAATAAATATATACAAAAAAGAAACTTCAGCAGATACAAAATGCGACAATCAATCTGCTAATTGGCACTAGATGCCACATATTACATCTGTGCTTTGGACCTTTCATTGCTTTCCAAAACATTTCTGAGTGCAATTTAGACTTTAAAGTGTATATAAAGAGAACTAAACTTTAACCTGTAAAGAGCTACACAGCTTGGTAGCAAGGTACTTTTAGGACCATCCTTCAAATAATCGAAATCTAATATGAACTGTGGACTTAGGGGAAGCTGAAATGGAGAAGGAACGTTTTTCTATTATTGCTCTAATTTAAAAAAACAATGAACAATTTTCCAAAGGCAATTTGAGTTCCCATAAGCCTATGCTCATTTGGAGATTGATCAAAGCAGAGCTGTTTCAGACAGCTTTTAATTAATTCATTAACATAATACCATCAAAATGTTAACTTAAAAAAATGCCTGTTATTGGGATTTAAATTAAGTTAACTTAATATGCCTGTTATTGGGATTTAAATTAATGATAAGATATTTCATAGTTCTACTACTTTATTGGATTTTTTTTTGGTCTGTAAACTTCAGTGAAAACAAACTTCCAAATATTTTAGTCCCCAGGGATTATTCATAGTTTCAGATGCAGATTTATTTGCCTTTGTCCTGTACCTGAAGCTGGCTGGATAGAAAGGTCTCTTTCCCATTTGAACCATATATGCTGTAATAGTAGCAGTAGTAGTAATAGCAATTGTTGTTATTTTTGTCCTACTTAAGAAACACAGTGAGACAATTAACAATTGTTTATAAAAAATAAATTAATTAAAATAACTAAAATCATTCATTAAATATTTTAATTATCAAATAAAAGGTTGACCAAATAGATATAGTGTATCTTTAGATATTTTCTAAATATCAAGACAGTGGAGTTTCAGTACCACTCCCAAGGGTATGTTCTATACTATAGTCTCAGAGTAATGAAGGAAAAAGAGGAGGGAGATGTGTGTGTGTGTGTGTGTGTGTGTACTCAGTTTCCCCAAAAATAAGCCCTACCATGTTTTTGCACATGCCCCTAATATAACCCATCCCCCAAAATAAGCACTACTTAAGTGCATGCACAGCCAGCCCATTCCATCTGGTTGCTGGTGGTGCTGCCGACATGAGGTGAGGCAAAAGGGGTGGAACTTACCTCAGGGCCTCTACAGACAGGTCATCCATGCCTTGTGGCAGCAGCACTGCCAAACGTGCAGCAGGAGATCACGTGGCCCCAGCCACTTCTGCTTGCTCGCGGCCACAATGGAGCAGTAGGCCAAGCAATGCCCTGATGCCGTGGCCACAAGGTGAGGTGGCAGGAGTGGAGTTGCCTTGCACGCCCCACACTGGCTTACCTCAGGTCCCTACAGCCATGCCATCCATGCCCCAACAGCTGCCTTGTGACCGCAGCACCAGCATGTCCCTCAGCCTTCTGCTCTATTGCAGCCACGAGCAAGCAGAAGAATTTGGCCAGTGGCCACATGGGGTCCTACTGGATGGGGCTACTGGGCTGCCACAAGTGGCAGGTGTCAGGGCGTGGTTTGGGGACCCTGAGGTAAGCCGGTGCGAGGTGTGTGGGGAGCGCCACCCCCCATCTTGCAGCGGCAGCACTGGCATGCCACGTGGCCTTCTGCCCCGCCATGAGCAAGCAGAAGAAGTGGGCTTTCCTTACATGGAAAAAAATAAGACATCCACTGAAAATAAGCTCTAATGCTTATTTTGGAGCCCAAAAGAAAATAAGACTCAACACACACACACACACACACACACACACACAAACAAAATATACAGTATCTCACAGAAGTGAGTACACTCCCTTACATTTTGTAAACCTTTAGGTATATCTTTTCATGTGACAACACTGAAGAAATGAAACTTGGCTACAATGTAAAGTAATAAGTATAACAGTGTAAATGTGCTGTCCCCTCAAAATAATGCAACACAAAGCCATTTATGTCTAAACTGCTGGCAACAAAAGTGAGTACACCCCTAAGTGATAATGTCCAAATGGGAGCCAGTGTCAATATTTTGTGTGGCCACCATTATTTTCCAGCACTGCCTTAACCCTCTTGGGCATAGAGTTCACCAAAGCTTCACAGATTGCCACTGGAGTCCTCTTCCACTCCTCCATGACAACATCACGGAGCTGGTGGATGTTAGAGACCTTGCACACCTCCATCTTCCATTTCAGGATGTCCCACAGATGCTCAATAGGGTTTAGGTCTGGAGACATACTTGACCAGTCCATCACCTTTACCCTCAGCTTCTTTGCAAGGCAGTGGTCATTCTGGAGCTGTGTTTGGGGTCGTTATCAAGTTGGAATATTGCCCTGCGGCCCAGTCTCTGAAGGGAGTGGATCATGCTCTGCATGTTGGCATTCATGGTTCCCTCAATGAACTGTAGCTCCCCAGTGCTGGCAGCACTCATGCAGCCCCAGACCATGACATTCCCATCACCATGCTTGACTGTAGGCAAGACACATTTGTCTTTGTACTTACCTAGTTGCCGCCACACATGCTTGACACCCTCTGAACCAAATAAGTTTGTCTTGGTCTCAGTGGACCAAGTAGTTCCAGAAATTCATGTCCTTAATCTGCTTGTCAGCAGATTGTTTGCAGGCTTTCTTGTGCATCATTTTAGAAGAGGCTTCCTTCTGGGATGACAGCCCTGCAGACCACTTTGATGCAGCGTGTGGCATATGGTCTGAGCACTGACAGGCTGACCCCCCCACCCCACCCCCACTCCTTCAACCCCTGCAGCAATGCTGGCAGCACTCATACATCTATTTCCCAAAGCCAACCTCTGAATATGACACTGAGCACGGGCACTCAACTTCTTTGATCGACCATGACAAGGCCTGTTCTGAGTGGAAACTGTCCTGTTAAACCACTGTATGGTCTTGGCCACAGTGCTGCAGCTCAGTTTCAGGGTCTTGGCAATCTTCTTATAGCCTAGGCCATCTTTATGTAGAGCAACAATTCATTTTTTCAGATCCTCAGAGAGTTCACTGCCATGAAGTGCCATGTTGAACTTCCAGTGACCAGTATGAGAAAATGAGGCCGATAACACCAAATTTAACACACCTGCTCCCCCTTCATACCTGAGACTATTATATATATATATAAACATAGAAAACTAGCATTTTGTTTAGGGATACCTTAATAAAATGAAAGTTTGATTAATATTGTTCATCCCTATCTGCATGAAGGCACAATGCATTTCGGGTCAGAAATACAGTTTATTTCCTGATGCCTTTGAATACCTAGAAATTATTTCATCTTGATTTATACTGGATGTAAAGCCTTCCTTGGACTTGAGTATTTTTCTATTTAAAATCGGGGCAGTAATACTTTATATTAAAAACATACTGGATAGTCATTTATTTATGTAAGATTTAGTTTGTTTGCCTTTTACAGACATAAAAATCAACTGGAAATAAAGAATACTATATGTCTAAAATTTAAAATATAGAGCAAGAGACTTTCATAGCATGTATCCTCTAATAGAAGGTGTAATCAGAATTTTTATTTACTCTAGGTTCTTTAACATTGATAGACATTGCTGTTAATTGTTTTAAAAATGGTTGATAATCACATCAATTTCTGTTGTAATCATTTGAACATATTTAAAAAGTAGCCATAACCACAATTTCATGAAGCAATTTCCATTCATTTAGAAATGAAATGAGATTATTATATAATACATGCACAGAGAGAGACTGAAGCAATGGATAAAATCTTGTAAAGTTTTTAGTTTTTAGCAGAAGAGTTAGTAAGTTGATATTTAAACAGAATATTTGTGAGTTTGATATAGGAACTGGCAATTCCATCATTAAATGCTGTGATCATTAAGCAGAAAATCACATGTCCATGGTGAAGTTACGATTTCTCATTCAATTGTTAAATGAGACATCATGTGACTGCAGTTTGTGATTTTAGTTCTGCGTTCTCCATTAACTCTGCTTGTCAGAAGCCAGTTGTGAAAAACACAAATGGTGACTTTGGAATGCTGCAGTGGTTGTAAATGAACACCAGTTGTGAAATGTCATATGGTAGGTACTGTTAGCTTTGAGTTTTTTAATGACTTGTTTTCAGTAATTCCTCTTCTCTAAATGCCCTTATCCCTGTATTCAAGGGCACGGTTTCAGCCTCCCATTTTCACTTCAACAGCTTGCTGTTTTAGGTACTCAGTTCTGTGAGCAACTGCAAGTTGTTGTTTTTTATCAGTGCTGAAAATTCTGCAAATTGCAGTCATATAACTGGAAAGAGCATCATGGAATAGAATTGAAAAAAAGTATCTGAGGACATCATATTCATGAGAATAATTTATCTATCGTTTCCTGGCTCGCTCTCTATGCAGTGCAATTCTAATGGACCATCACTGGCACAATCTCACATAACAATATAGTCTATTACTCTAACATTTATGCTTGTTAATGACACTAATTTTATTGTCTTTAAACAAACCTAAGGATAACACATTGATAACATTATTACATGCTCATCACAAGTGTTTTTGTTATGAGGATAATTGATAGTTTCAACTTCTAGATGTGTCAGTCAGGCACTTTCCTCGATGGTATAAAACTCACATTCATGACCAGGCATAAGCAAACATTTTACCTGCATGATGTGTTTAACCTCCAGCCCAGGAAACAAGAGATGTTTTTCTTTGAACAGGCATCTTGTGAAATGAACTCCAGACTGGTCTCCTGTTTTCATTACAGCATGTGGTTTATTAAGGCTACTGGTCTGAACTTTCTGTTCTGCTTTTTAAACTAGTCTTGCAATAGGGATTGCTGCACTAATTCATTTTAGGAATGTCATTCCATGAAATAATAGCTTTGTTTTGGTCACTGGTTATTCCTCATCAAATTTCTAAAATCTTAGATTGTTCTTGTTTTTTTTTTATGCCTCAAAATAAATAATGCCCTATTCATACTTTTTGTGTAGAAGAAAATGGCATATTGTTATTTTTGCTTATACATACTTTTTCTTTTTTTGTAAAATTGTAGCCATGGTCCTTTCTTTTCTGCTATTAAGAAAAACCAATTCCATAAGAAACTGGTAATGTGGTGCCGTGCCAGAGGTACTGCTGATAATTTTCAACCAGAATGAAAATGCTAGAATTTTGTGAACATAGGAATGGAACAAATGAAAGTGTAATGATGAGTAATTACTTTAGGTTATTTGTCCAACCCGAGATCTGCTGCTTGCATATATATTTATAGAAGATAATTTTGGGCTGGCTATTTTGGGAGTGTTTTCTCAGTGGCCCTCCTCTTTGAGGAAATAACTTGTTAATTGCACTTCCTATGTCTGTGAGGTTTACCTGACTCCCTATACTATGTATGTGGGGCATCAGAATCTCTATTGTTATCTCTATATTTAAAACTATCTATTCTACTCTGTGTGTGTGTGTGTGTGTGTGTGTGTGTGTGTGTGTGTGTGTGTGTGTGTTTCAAGTGCCCTTTATATATTTCCAGGTTCCTTTAATATGTTGCTTCATGATTATATATAATTTTAGTAATTTTAACTCTCCTAAATACATAATTTAATTTCATTAAAAGTAGAGAAACATGACTGCTTGACCCTAATAATTTAAATCTTTGAACAATTTTGTTCAAAATACAGTTTACTAGAATTTATGACAGAAGCTCTTAACAAATGTTTAGAAGCTTATATTATGTGTTAATTATCATATGTTTGTGGAACTAGATACAATATTTCTCAGTACAATACATACAAAAATATCAGTTTAGGTAACTAGTTATTTGTACTGATTAATAGACTCCATTATATATTTCTCCAGAAGATGAGGAACAATTTGTGATTCGAGACTGCTATCTGAGTTGATACTTGATAATAATTTTAACAGATAAGTGAAGAAAGGCAGAATGATGAAGTATCTGTCCAGATTTCATGACTATCAAATACATGCACACAGAAGCAGTAGTAATCTGCCCTTTTTCATACTTGATGTGGTGAATTTTAAGTTATTAATCACAGTTTGAACAAATGTAGCTTTTTAATGCATATTCCTGCCCTTTATAAATCCTACAAAATAAGTTATAAACTAGTCTTGAAGAATTTCATTTTAAATTTCTAAAATAAATATAGATAGTAAAAATGTATGTGTTTCATTTACTAGGAATTCAAATAATTTACAGCATAATGAGAATTACAGTCAGGAAAAAGAAAAGGGAGTTGTTTTTTTAATTAAAATTTTGTAGCATGTATATTATTAGGTTTCATATGATGTATTATCTACCATGGACTTTCAACAATTAGCCTTACAAGAGCAGAAGTTTATAGATTTTCATTTACTCTCAAAAAATAAAATGTTACTATTTCTGGAGATGAAATAAAAAATCACTGGTACTGTGAGTCTGTATTAATTTGTAATAAATAAATTAAGCAGGGCTATTTATTTTTCAAAGGTGACATATGTACAATGATTATTACCTCATAAAAAGAAATGATAATATAAAAAGTAATTTTTGCTTACAGTCTTACAATAGATATTTCTTTATAAATAATATAATTTGTAATTGGGGAATGCAGATGTTGGCGGTATATCTCAGTGTTATTCTGTAGGCTTTTATTATTTTACATATTTATTTGTATCTCTAGGTATGAATACATACTTGAATTGGCTGCTATTGCCATTTTTAATAGATAATGTACAGCTTTATAGCATACTTGCTCATAATATGTAACAAGATAGGACCTGGCATTTATATATGCCCATATTAAAAAGATCTATGCATATTTGAATAATACAATGCAGAACATAACAAATGTGGTAGAACCTTTTTATAAATATAAATTTTAAGACATATTCTTTCAGCACTCTCACCATAACATGAAGTTCTTAATTAAATGCAAAAATCTAGCTACATAAAAACAGAAACCAAATCTGATTTGCTTGAGAATAAATTGTTATTTCACTCTCCTGGAATAGTTTATTTAAAAACAGGAAAAGGAAACAAAAAAGGATTTTTTTTTACATTCTATGCCTCAGGGGCTAAAAGTAATGAATATTTTAAGAGATTATTTTAATTAAATTCCTGCAGATCTAAATAGAGTAATATTTTATTATCACATACATAATCATGTAACAGAAGTATTCATTAAAGTTAACACTTTCTCAACCAAGAATTCATGATAAGATTTAGTGACCTTGTACAAAAAGGCACAAATTAGGAAGAAAAATGAAGGGGGACAGACTTTGATTAATATAGGTAATGCTATACCATATTTATAATAGCTTTTCCCTATTCTGGTTTATAAATGCAGTCACTGAGAAAGGTGCCCTGCTGAGGCTGAAATGAGGCTGAAATCGGAGCACATGCCACTAGAGTGTGGGGAAACTGATCACACTGTCAGCAATTCATTTCAAAATGATGTATTTAGTGCTCATTTCACCTTCTAAGAAAGAAAGGAAAAGGGAGTTTCTCAGACTGGAAGGTGATACTGTTATTTTCAAGGGCATATCTAACTTAAAGATTGTAGAAAGGGTTTTGGGTGCTGTTTTTAAAAAAAGGAAAAGGAAAAGAGCAAACAAGGAAAGCTTTATGCAGAAATCCAGTGCTACCATGCTGTTTGGTAATTGCTAACATATGTGGCTTCTCTATTTCATTGTAGTCGTCCTCGTGAGTTCTGGCGCCTTGACTACTGGGAAGATGACTTGCGGCGCCGGCGACGATTTGTGCGTAACCCCCTTGGATCGACACATCCTGAAGCGACCTTAAAAGCTGCCACAGACCACGGTCAGTGTAAAATCTACTCACTGTCAATAGTCTCAGGTCTGTATGGCAATGGAATTAGAGAACTTGATTGCTCTAAGAGAGCATGAACTGTCACATTTGGAGTTCTCTTCTTTGGGACTTCAGACCCGAGCATTTCAAGACCTAATTAGTCATTATTTCTTAGCAGCATCTGCCTTGGAAAAATCCTTTAGGTAGAGGTTTTAGAATACCAGAAATTTGAGACAAAGGTTTAAGATTCTCTTATTCCCTTAAGTTTTAATAAGGTTTTGTGTCAAATTGTTGTGTGTATGAAGTTGTAGCAATATAAGCAAGATATACTTTCCTGTGATAAATCCCCACTAATTATTTTAATTAACTTCAGTTTAAAATTAAAATTGTGCATGAGTGAAATTATATTCACAGGACCTCTGTTTTAATTTTCCTGCATTATACAAGTCAGAATGAAAGCTTTTCTCAAAATACAAGCAAATTATAGGAAGATAGATAGATACCTAGATAAGATAGATGACAAGCAGTAGACACACCAACAGACAACATGGACCAAGCATCTTAACCTCTTGTACTTATTCTTAAAGAGTCATTTCTGAAAGAAAATGCCTGCAATATGTTAGAGCTATAATGCCAAAAATGTGACAGAAGTATTTTAAATACATGACCAAATAGAGAAGACTCATTAGTACAGTCTTAACCTATAATGGTATTGATCACCTCATATTTTGCTACAGGAGGTGAAAAATCAGGTGTAGAATTAATTACACCCTTTCTGCTTTAGGATTGATACATTGCTGTACTATACACACAGAGATTTCAAGAGTGTAAATTGTCCTAACAGTTATATTTAGTATAATTTGATGTTCTCGCTTGCATTGTTTTTCAGAAGTATTGAAGTAGATAGAACATTAGTTCATTTTTTTGTTTATTTATCAGAATATTAAATAATAATTCAGTGATTATAGTTTTAATGTTTAAATATATTTTATTAAGTTTTAAATCATGATGCATTAGTGTAATAACAGATCTAACTACATAAAAGGCATTAAGATGTTTTAAATCATGTAGAAATTTGTACTTAGTTTTAAACCTAATATTTAATTACTAACTGTATAATCACAAGTGGTAAATACTCTAGCAGTATTATTTTAGATATATTTGAGTGTGCGCGCGCATGCATGTGCGTGCATGCAGAGCAATGGTTGTAATAATACAGAACTATGATAGGCTGTATAGTATGCATTTTTCATTGAAATGATTGTGAAAAAGTCAATCAAATACAAAAACCAACTTTTTATTACACAACTAATTATATAGATGATTTCATTTGGAATGAAATGCTATTTGGAAATGCTTTTGTGCTACAATACTGTCTTTTCTTCTCAAATACTATATTCATTATTAATGCAATTATTTGAGTTTAAGATGATAAAGAATACTCTTAATTCAAATAATTTTTAAATCTGATTCTACTTCAATCCTGTACTTGCAAGTAGAATGTAGTAAAACCACTGAAATAAACCTGATTTATTGAATTAATGTGTATACAATTGAAGCATGGGTCTATTGTTTCTAGATTATATGTGCTTATGTCACAAAAGACATTAATGCAGAAAAGGCATAATTTCTAAGATGGTTTGACTTGGTATGGCAGACAATACTTGATGGAATAATAACAATTATTGTGGAGTTTTTAGATAGGTTAGGTTTATGAAAATATCTTGACTGATTAATTGGTAAAACATTCTAATCTTTTTAAAAGTAAAATCTCTCTGTCCCTACATTCAGCACATACATATATACTCACATAATAAAGCATCACATACTTGCTCAAAGAAAAGGTGCCTTAAAATTGATTCACAAAACAATTTCTGTGAGCTGTATCCACAACTGAACAGATACCAGGTGATTGTGCACTAATATGTTTTTTCAGCTGTTTCCATTACTGTGCTGTTCAAGAGCTTTCTTCCTTCTATAATACAAATTAAGTCTGTGGATTGCTTCACATTCAAAGAGAAAAAGGTGCTTTGGAGCGTGCAGAGATTCCAATGAAACAGCTGCCTCCGATTCCTTAAATCAAATGCACCTTTTCTTAGAATTGTGTGGCTGCCTACTACAATTCCATAACTGGCAAAAGGCACAGCTGAATTATGGACAGATATTCTGCTTATGCCCTCCACATGCTTGAACCACTTTTTTTTTTTTTGCTTTTGGCACTGAAGCAGTGTATAGTCTTAATTCAGTCTAATGCTTACAAATGAAAATAGTCTAGGGAGCAAAACTAAATAGGAAATAGAAAGGAAACTGAAATGAACTTCTACAGCCTTAGTAAATTGTAAATTTGTAAATTTGAGCTAGTATATAAGCATACATTAACATCAGGATGACAGGTATATTTGGCCTTTGAGTGACTTGACAGAGGTGACACTATAATATAGTAAACCAAGGCAAAGGCTAGATTAATTTAAATGTATTAGTTAACAAGGTTCTACCTGAATTAGAATTTTGTAAGAAGCATCACATCTTTTTTTACCCTTCAGTATGTCACAAGTTCTCAATGAAATTCTTGTTCTGGTCTATGTTTTTTTTTAAATTGCAGAATAGTCTATTTTAAGGTCTACAATCTTCTTAAAGCAATTGGATTCAGGCCAACTCAGACTCATTTTCTACAGTGCAGTTTATTGGTTTAATTCTAAATGCATCAGCTCCAGTAATTGTAGATTGTATATATAGTTTATATATGATTTCTGGAAGAAATATTCTCTTTGTTATATTCATAAGTGTATTTTTCACAACCATTGTAATGTTTGTTAATTTCTGCTGTCTTCTAGATATTCAGTTTGTTTATTTGTTTTTTTTTTTAAGATAGAAGGGAAATAAGTTATAATTGCAATCCTGTACAATAGAAGATTTGATAGGTAGTTCAGAATAGGACTATTCCTATAGTTCCTCCCTTCACGAATGCAGTTTATTAAATGTTGTTGTTGGAAGAAGTGGAAGAGGTCCAGAAACAATCAGACATAGTATACTAAGGCCAGAGAGCAAAAATCATGTCCCTCTTCAGCCCCATTTATGTATTTCAGTAGCCATCTCTCCAAGGAATTGACTTGGTTTGAAGGAGAGCCTCTGGTGTAGAGGTGGCAGAGTAAATACCTTAAGACTAATGTTCCCTGTTCAGACAATCAATATCAATGCAATGACTATTCTCTGGGCTACTTTCTACTTAAAAACATTAAAAAAAAATTCTGACAATTTAATTGCCCTTCCCAAACACACATTAACTTGCCCCTGAAAAAGATTTTTCAAAGAGTGAAGTTCCAAACCTATTTGTAAAAGGTTTTATTTATGTCTTGAATGAAGCTTGCTTTCCATTGGACCTGTTTTAAAACTCAGGTGTTGAAATTTTTCTTCTCATTAAAAAAGCACTTACATAAAATGTAACCTTTGTGAACAGATACAATTTAATTAATCTTCATTGTAGAAATGTTGCTCACAAACAACTAATAAATTATTTACCCTGAATATCTTCCATTTTAAAAGACCTGTTCACATGGGTTACAAAGACTTTACTGGGTATAATGAGTAACCCCACCTTTATGTATTTCTTAGGGCACATATTCTTTTCATGGATGAATAAAAACGACCCCCCCATATTTTGAGTCATCAATTTTGAGGGTATTTTAAAAAGAATTTACAGAAAACCTAAAGACATAAAAGTTTCAACTTTATTAATGAATAGTGTGATGATATGCTAGAACAGCTTACAAGTAAATTTATGAACATTAGAAATGAATGTATTAATATGAAATCTTAATGTTTTTAACTATGCAAAACTGAAGAACAGTTTCATAAAACTAAGCATTACAACTTATGTCCAGAAAAGCAGAAAAAAAATAAGTTCACAAAAAATAATCCATAGTAGATTATAAAAAAAATCAGTCAAAATAAGTATGCAGAAAATTATATGTTAAAATTATACTCATACTGTGACCCCATTTGATTTATTGGAGCAATTATTGAGAAGGTTGTCCTAAAGAGTTACCGGCATGACAACATATTTGGCAAAGTATAAAGGGATATTCATTTAGATATTGTGAATCTAGGAATTTTATGAAAATTTTTGATTTGAATCAATTTAAGAGCTATAAATTATTGTAATTTCTATATTATTCAAAGGAATGGATAGCAGGATTTAAACTAATTGAAATTTCTGGGCAGTTGTCAAGGCCACTTTATATAAAATGAATTGCAAATATGAACTTGAAGCAACTTCATCCCACAATTCAATGTAGAAATTCAGAAACATGATATGTAAAAACAAATTCAATGTCAAGCATTATGTTTAAAAACAATTAACATTTAAGGGAGGGGCAGGGGAAGAAATTTAAAATACAGTTCTTGACCTATCATATTATATTTTTTGCTGAGAAGCTGCATTTGCATTCTGCCCAGTCAGACATTCTGGAATTTATCATCAAATCATAGGTTCATGTAGAAAAATTCCATGAGATGAGTTACCGTCTCTGCTTTTCCATTTATGTAGGCACATTCAGGGAAGAAAATAAGTGAAACAGTAACAAGTTTCTAAAGTTTCTTTTCAGATGTCCTAGTCAAAAATTATTTAAAACACTTCATATTTTTGAGGCAACAAATGAATCTAGGATTTTAAAATCTAAAATATCATTGGTCTGAACAGCCACGTAGCCTATGTACTAAGAATTGAATGGTTGGAAGTGCAATTTCTTGTAAAATCTACACCTGAGGAACACATGTTCCAAGATCTCAATATCACACAGGCATCTTCTGCATGAAAAGGATATCTGAGTCTATCTACCATATATAATCGCAGAGGGATCAGCTTTGGAATATGCTGTAGAGAAGGCCCAAAGATATTTGGGAAAGGATAACTGGTGTAATATGGAGACAAGAACTATACAAATTGGTTTATGGGAATGAATTCAAAGCCTTGACCTTCAATCTTCCCTTGGAGAGATGAGTCAGGGAGAAATGAGAGAGAGATGAGAGATGAGGATAAAATATTGGATGGTATCAGAAGGCAGTGAGATACAGGAGAATCAAGACGGTCAATATTCCCTTAAACTTAGTTTAAATCAAAGACACAGAAGTTAAAGGAAGACAATGAACTGAATAACAACCTAAAATGAATAGGGGAGAAGCATAAAAAGTGGAATATGCAAATTAAAAGCAAATGAAAATATTAGCTGAATTAAGCTGATCAGGGTCTGGTCAGTGCTTCAACAGGAGATGGAACACAGTGCATTAGATCTATTGTGAAAGGAAATAATATAAATAAAACTTTAAAATGCAGAAAAATTTATATTAAGTAATATAAATTTCAATTTTGTCACAGGACAAAGCAACAATAAAACTTATTTGTTTGTTTAAAAGCCCTATTAATTGCTTTTAAATTATAATTATGAAGTGCTAACAACTAGGAAATAATCTAATGTTCAAGTTCTTCCTCACTTTTAGAACGCTTAGCAACAGTGATCCTCAAAAAAGTATTTGATATTAACAAAATTAAAAGTGGAGCAATATCACCTGTTCTTCCATGAGTAGCAATAAAAATTCAACAGGATGATATGACAAATGCTAAATATCCAGGCTATTATAAATAGATGAATATATTGAATGAATGAATGAATGAAAATGAATGAAAACATAATAGACAGACAAAAAAATCCCCATATTTTTTGCAAGGAAATGATATTTCATGATGTCATCTTTATTTCTTAATTATTTTATAATATGATATTGATAATTGTATTACAGTTTTTAAAAGCTAATTTTATAAGCATTAAGGTCAGGAGTCTACAAGTTCACTCTGGAATGAGCTTTGTTCAGCAACTCCATGGGCAGAATCCCATATGAACAACTTAACTCCACTTCCCACCAGATGTCAGTCATGTGCTCATCTGTCACTATTTTTCTATCTTAACTGCCAGAATTAATTTCCACAATTATGTCAGCAGGTGAAAGAGTTGTCAGTCAGAGATCATTTTGGCTTATAAATCAGCTAATCCCTACTTTACTCTCTTGAGCTAATTTGCAGAATAAGATGTAAGGATTCAAAGAATGCAATTATTAGTGTACTTCAGTAGTACTTCCAAAAATTTATTATCTTTCTCTCTCTCCACCCCCCTTCCCCACCTTCCTCTCCCCTTTATATATAAAGCAGTTTCAAAGTATTGCCAGTAAAACTTTCCAACAAAACTGTCAGATAACAGAAATGATTGGCCAGCAACATGATTACATCAGCTGGATAGTTCATTCTATAGAAAGCATATGGGATAATCTAAAATAATAGCTGTGTAATCTCATGCCTTAATCACATAAACATTTATGTTCTCAAGTCTGCTGATTATGAACTGTGGTTTTAATTCAGTGGAGCACAAATTTGGTATGTGCTTGGTATGTGCTGTTAAATTGCAAATATTGTGGCTTGAAACCAGAGTTGCTTTTTGTTAAAGAAAATATAATTTCCTGGAACTTCTGTATTCCTCTTCATCATATTCAGCACCTTAATTCCAGAATTGGAATTTATTGGCATCAGTAGACTTCAAAGTATGGGTGGGAAATACTTGTTTTAGGAAAGTGAACATTTTTGTGTTTCAGTTAGTTACTCAAAATCAATGATTTTAAAAATGTAACTGTAAGCTGTTAGAAAAAGTCAGTCCATCTGTTTAGTTAAATTTTTCACTTAATTTGCTTGAAGGCAAAGTTAATTTTGGTGCACATTTGACTGCTGAGGTGGCGTTGAGTGTATTCTGTTTATATATGCTGATTTATTAGCTAAACAGCCATACACCAAAATTGTATCAAAATTATGAAATAATTTAAAAGGAAAGAAAGCAAGTAAACTGTAATCCTTCATGACCAGGATATGTATAAAAGATCAGATTTATAGTATATAAATTACTAGTAAGGATTATTATGGTAAACAAAATATATATTGTTTTTTTATAAAAGAAATGTTGGCAAAATAGTCTGGCTACATGATAAAATAAAGAAAAAGAGTCCTAATGTTACTTCATCATAGAGCAGGAATCTCAAACTCAATTTCATTGAGGGCCACATCAGGGCTGTGGTTGACCTCAGGGGGCCGGGCGGACATGGCTGACTGGGTGGGTGTGGCTGACTGGGTGGGTGTGGCCACTTGACACTACTCAGTGGGCATGGCCAACTGGGTGGGCGTGGCCAGCTTGACACCACTCCCCAGACTGATGGCATGTTTCCTCTTCGTACTGGGTAGACTGGGCTGAAGCCATGTGGGCCAGCCCCTTACATTTTCCAGGATGGCCCTATGAGCTGGATCCAACCACATCACAGGCTAGGACCAGCCCGCGGGCCTTGTGTTTGACACCTCTGTCATAGAGCATACCTACCAGCTTTTGATGGCCATTATACATCTAAAAAATTTGCAACTATAATAGATGTTTCAATAAACTGGTTTCACAATATCTAACTTATAATTGCCGATTGAAATAAGTGAAAAAGGATGCTGCCAAATGGTTCAATAACCTCAAGATATCAAGAATGATTATAATTTTTATTAACTTTTTTTTTGTCTTCTGTTCAGTTGTGTTGGATTCTCAGAGTGTGCCTGGAAAAGTCCCTGCAGTTTTGGGGGGAAGGTTTTTTCAGGAGTAGTT
The DNA here is from genome assembly GCF_049901735.1 of Notechis scutatus. Classification (NCBI taxonomy): domain Eukaryota; kingdom Metazoa; phylum Chordata; class Lepidosauria; order Squamata; family Elapidae; genus Notechis; species Notechis scutatus. Next base: position 28,009,166 of record NC_142012.1, read on the forward strand.
TGCCATTGCTTCCTTCCTAGGAGAGACTGATTGGCTCAAAGTCACCCAGCTGGCTTTATGCCCAAGGTGGCTTTAAAGCTCACAGTCTCCTAGTTTTTAAACTTGATGGCTTAACTACTATACAAAACTGGTTCTGATTAATAATGTATTTATTAACATGAATGTTGTAGATTTAACTTCAATGCCTGAATGCACTCCGAGGGGTAAGATAAAAAATATTACTATATCTGTCTGTTGTCATCCTTGAGGTGACAACAAGTTGTCAGTTTGCACCAGCTTAAATGCTTTTTATGTGGAAAATAAAAGGTATTATTAAAATATTTTTATATAGCCAAGAGAGCATCTGAAAGCATTCAATAATGATGATGGGACATATTTAATCTGTATTTGGACATTTAAGACATTAAGCTTTGCCATGACTTTTTATTGACACAAAACATGTGAAGTAGACCCAGTAAGGTAAATCAGAATCTGTTTTCCCAGCATAAGAAAAGCAGAGCATTTTGAGAAAATGGGCTATGTGAGTCTTCCTCCTAAATGTCTTTCTCCAACCAGATTTTGAGTCAGCAGACTTTCCAATGGGTCTCAATAGAGTCCCAGAGGAGTTCCAGTAGGAGAAGTGTGTTTTTGTTTGAACAGAAGCTTCACTTATTGAAGGGTCCAGTTATCCAGAAATTTGTAAGATGATGTCATCACCATGAGGATAACACTCAGTTCTATCTGTCCCTTTCAGATGAGTAAGGATGACTATTTATGTGTGCTTCACAGTTTCTGAAAGCAATGATATGCAGGATCCTGACAAACAAATCAAACTATGGTAACTATAGATAAAACAGAAATACTGTGGATAGACACTGTTTAGACTGAGCAAACTAGGTTTTAGATAAGGTAGAGCATTTCCTGAAAGAACAGGCATGTAGCTTTGAAGAGCATGAATCCAACTTGTCACTAAAGACACATATGATTTCATTGGCCTTGTCAACTTCCAAAATTGGACTGGGATAAAATATTGTCATTAATCCATGCCATCATGGGTAAACAGTGGGATTACTGCTGATTGTTACGCTTCTCTTGAAGACAATCCATAGCTGCAACTGGTGTTCAGTTACTAAGCAAGACACCTAAATAGAATCAAGATAGTGATTGCTTGTGCACTACTGAGTCTATGTCAAGAGATTGGCATCAAGCCAAATATATTTTAGAAAAATCTACTTTTTCAGTGCATCTTGACCCATGAGATCAGCTGGGAGAAGCCTGTTGTAGGATTGCTCATAATAGGATGGCCCAGAATGGAGCTTGTATAGCATGTTGCAATTGTCAACATCTTTCCCAAGGAAAGTATGGTAGATATCATGCTTTCTACAGATAACAACTGAATACTTGCCTGTTGATCAGGGCATTTGTAGATGCAAACTGCTTTTAAGTTAATAATTGAATTGTATTTTATAGTCTTATTTTGAAATACTTTAATTTTTTTACCTCATCTTTGAAATTCTTATTATATAACACTCTGGCTTTCTTTGAACGGAATAACAACAGTAATCACATGAGTGATTGTGTAGGTACCATAATTTCATCTTATAAGCACACCCATAATAATGTACTTAGAAAGTGGTGGGTTTTTTTTTTTAAAGTTGTGATAGATAAGTAGGTCGTATTTTAGACTGAATATCTATTGATTTTTGACTTGAGCTATTACTGCCACTTTACACAATTACCAATGATAGTGGAAAAGCCAAAATGCTCATATGGTTGGGTATAGTACAAGAAGTAGTGTTTTAGCCACATCAAACCTGTAAGCATAGGTAATATATAAATCCATATTAAGGCATTTTTCAGTAATGTTTTAAACCTCAGTACCATAGGCAATTGATTATCAAATCATCTGTTGATACCTGTTAAGTGGCAAAAGATATGAGAAAAAAATTAACACGTGGTAGACAAGTTTACTAGAATTATTCTTGAAAATAATTGAAAAAGTTGGCATCCATTTTGATTTCCTAACTTAAACAGGATGAAAGAAGTCGCTCAGCTTTAAATAAGACTATTAGTCTAATTGAGACAGTTTAGATACAATATACCAAAATGGTATATTGTGTCAAGTTACAGACATAATATTAAAATTTACAGACATATTTCCTATATGCTTTATTTTTATTTTTTGCTATCACTTTATTTTTTTTAATTCCTAGAAAGCAACTAGACCACTGAGAATTAAGTATTAGTGCATGTGTATTTTACTAACTTAAAATCCTCAAGGGAGAGTTAATTACAGGAAAACCTTTCTAAACATCAGTTGCATATTTTCCATGACAAGGGGTTTTCAACTCTCACTGAATAAGTCCAGAAGTAAGAGTGTTATTTAGTTATATCCACAAATATATTTAAAAGGAAAAGGAAAAACAAATTATTTTCCTGCTTTTGTGGTTGCTACTGGTAAATAGATTTGCAAATATATTTTAAAGCATCTGGATTTAGAAAAAATATGAAATATATTAAAAAGAGGCTACATTTTAAATTGAACTTAGAATTTGAAAAGCTAAGGACAGAGATTCTAAATTGATTTGCTTTTATGTATCGTGTTAATAGTTTCATTTGAAATTTTTGTTCACATACTTAGACACAATTAAGCTTATATATGGTCACAAGGGATTGCCTTCCTCTGTAAATGTTTGCAGATTAAAGTTTTTAAAAAATAATTCCTTGGAACCTTAAACTGTGTATGGCTGGGATCAAAACGTAATCAGCTTTGGATAGGAAGCTGGCTGACCAGGATATGTTTGACATATGTTTCCAAAGAAGATGGAGGAAAGTATGTCGCTTCTTCTACAACACAAACTAAAATGGTCTATACTTTTTCAACTCTCTTCTATATTAGAAATCCAGATAAGTTTCATGTGTTCTGCAACTATATCACAGCAGGTAATAGATAAGTAGTGGATTGCTGCCTCCTATCTGTTTCCTGTTGTCAGCTCTAAATACAAAGAAATAAATTTAGAGATGGAACAATAGCAATGCTGAGAACAAAATCAGACTAAAAGGTCATTCATTTATTACAATTACAGAAGTTAACTCATTTTATGCATTTTGAAGTAGAATTATTTGAACAAACAGCTTTGTCTTACTATTAGCCTTTACTTTAGTTTGGAAAAACTGGTAATTTTTAAATTTTGTGATAGTGGCGTAAGAAAGTTAGTCTTCCTAAAGCTGCTTTTTTCCAGATGTATTAGATCCCCATCCTCATCATTCCCAGGCAGCATGGCTTTTATGAGAGTTATGAGGGCTGACATCCAACCTATTTGAAGGTCAACAGGTCAGAGAAAGATGGTATAAAGGCACTTCAGCGCTGGCCATATTTGGACTAAAGTTCCATTCATTTCAGTAGCCTCGTTCTTTAAGTAACTTGCGTTTTACTGCAATTTTAAGAACGAATTGGGTTGCAACCTAACCTTAGCACATCTTTGAGTCCGTGCAGCATTAAAATCATGCAGATTTCTCCCCGTGCTCATCACTTGCATCCTGCACCCTTTAAAAATGCGCGTGTCTGTATTCTTTTGTGCAAACCCGCCGGGTTCTCAGCGATTTCTTGGAGTTGAGAACTGTTAATACTACCTCTGCAAAGGAATCCCATCGCTGTGTCCCGTCCTCCGCCCCCCGCCTCTTTTCCGTCGAGGCCCTGTGGCCGTCCATCTCCTCCGGCGCAAGGGACAGTCCCGCTGAGCGCCGTTTTGATAAGAGCCGCGCTCGTACCTCGCAGCCTCCGGTTGAACGCCGAAAGGCCGTTGTGGGCACATTGCCGCTGACTTGCCCTTGAATTCATAGTGCAGAATTCCGAGGAAGCCGATACGGCCGACTGGTCTCCGCTGGCCACCCGTGCCGGAGCGATCTGAACGCTTTGTGTCCTCCCTCGGAGAGCTGCTTGGCCGGGCGATACCGCCGCTGTCCTAACTCGGTTCTGCCGCTAAAGCCAGGCGGAGCCTCTTCACAATCTGCGCCTTCCCCCGGAGCCCCCAGATCCTAAGCGCCTTTTTAAAAAGAGAAATCTGCCACGTGCTGGGTAGGTACGTTGTATTTTTTTTTTTTTAAAAAAAAAGCATACCCTTAAAAAAAAAAAAAAAAAAACCAAACGTTGCCTTGGGTGCCTCGGCTGGCACGATATTCTCAGAAACGGGAGCGCGTCTTAAAATACCTTTTGGCATTGAGCGCGCCGCCGCTCCCGAAGAAGAAGAAGAGGAAGAAGAGAAAGAGGAAGAAGAAGACGACCTGCCATTCTTTCTTGCGCTTGGCGACAGGCAGCCTCTGCTGCCGCCTGTAACGCGGACAAATGTCGCCAACGCGACGCCAGGGTCAGCCTGCTATTTCCCCAATAAAGGTGCGTTTCACACAGGCTTCGTGGCTTGGAAAGCACTGAGGGACTTGGATCCCGAGCCGCTTGTAAGTTCTGCGCCTAGTTTAAATGTCTATCCTCCCGTAGCAGCCCTGGAAGGAGAAACGCCGGCGTCTTTAGGAGGGACGGGAGGAAAATCAGGCCCCAAAACTTGGAAATAGAGCCGCCTTCTCCCTGGCCCAGGAACTTCTCAAAAGAACCGCTTCCACTTAACAGCTGACCGCGTCTCCCCCCGCGAGGGCGCGCGCAGACGGCCCATTCCAACTTCGGACTTTCCGCTTTCCACGCGCGTGCTTTCCCTTACGCTCCTTTGGCTGATTGTTAGGCACGCCTGTATAGGATTGCAGCCTCTCGGCGCGCTCTAAAGCCACGTCCCTTGGAGCCCAATAAGCACTGAGCTCCCCACTCGTAATCATGGGCTTTCGAGACCTCATCCTTTTATCTCTTGGTTGCGCGGAGGGAGGATCAGGCCCATGTGGAGTGGAGTGTGCCTGTTGGCTAAGATCTGAGAGGAGAAGGATCTGGACTGGGGTGAATTGGACAGAAGCCACTAAAGCCATTTCTGGCTAGCTGTTGACCCCATAAAAGGGAGGGGGCGCAGCTGTGAAGCCAGCCACCCCACCCCACCCATATACACCCAGCCCTAAAGCAATATCTATGGGGACTGTGAGCAAGAATGTCCCTTCAACCAGCATATTCACCTACCATAGTCCTCACAAGGAGAATATTCCAGAAAAGTTGTGCAGTTTCTGTATTATGAAAGGAAGTGCGATGATTGTGAAGAACAGGGAGGTTCAAAGCCCGTTTTGTTAACAATAACCATGTTCAGTTTAAACCACAGCCTATTGCCTTGCCTGACTCCCCAAAACCAGAATTTCTTCATGTTTATACAAGGCATTTTGTTGTCGCATTGGTTTAAATTCATTGAAATTCATGAAGCTGAAGTTTTGCTGATGTCTGGCTCAATATGAATCTCCTCTGCTAACTGCCCTTAGGCATGTTTGGCTGGTTTGTCTATCTGCCTATGACTTCCCTCTTGAGAATGGCAGTAGTGTGTAAAATCTCCTTCCTCTGCATGGTGCTTGGTGAGATTCTCTACAAAGCTTGATGGGACCTATTGCCAGGTATATGTTACAGTTATCTTGTATCTCCAAATACAAACCAGCTACTTTCCTGCAACTTTTTTTTTTTAAAAAATCTGCTTGCAGGTGTTTCAGTGAGTGAGTGGGAGCCAGGGCTGGAAATGAAATAGGTTGTTTGCTATGAATATCATGTAACTTGGTTTAGAGCTAGTTCTGTGTTTCACTGAATTACAGCCATCACTCTCTTAACGGTTCCTTCCCCAATATTAAAGCAGTCCGCCAGGCTATTTGACCCTTTCCCAGGTAACTTCCTTTCTCCATCCTAAAGCTTCAGGGTGTATATAACAGGGCTATTTCTCCTCCCACCTCCTCATTGTAATTGTTGATAGTTGACAGCTATGTTTCTCTTTCATTTTAGCTCCTGATGAAGATGTACTTGTTAAAGGAAAGCAATCTATCAAGAATCAGGCTTTAGGAAATCAGAATTCAGAAAGCGAGATTCTCCTGGAAGTTGATGATGATAATTTGTCATCCATGGAAGAGAAAGAACTTGAGAATTTAACTGGTAATTTTTGCTATTTATATTCTAGAATTTCTGTAGTGGTTTAATTGCTCCTTAGTAACACCATTTCTGCAATGGCTGACATATAGTACACACACACACACACACACACACACACACACTGCATACACAGGGACTAGAGGCTTCTTTCTTCCTGACAAAGAAATAATTTTCAAATTACTGCTTTAGATTCTATTTATTGATGACTTTTGATACTATATTTCAGATATGCCCACTTGCTTTTGTGTACCTAATATATTTTTTTGAATGGGGTAGCTATTTTTAGTAATTTTTCTAGACCATAAGTCCCAGTGTTCCAATATATTATACCAGGCTTGACAATTAATCTGAAATATTTAATACTCATTTGGTAACTTGACTCCCTTTCTTCAGTATTCATGCCAGTCATGCTGTATTTTCCTTTTTATTCCTTAAAGAAATGGAAAAAGGATGTATGTTATTGTAGCAGATTTGTGCAGTTTATAAGAAAAAAAGAAGAAGCAAAAGCTATTTTTTCTGCTTTGAGGTTTTGAGTATGTACCCAATTTTCTTTTACTTCTATAAAATACACCCAGTCATAGATAGTGATTATTCCCCAAAGAAGAATGTTACTTGTTGGATTAAATTCTGTTTCACTGAAAGTAGTGGATATGAGCTTATTGTTCATTAGGCAACCTCCCTCCATAGCATTATCATTTTACTCTATTGATTGAATCAGCTTAGCCTTACAGTAAAGTAAAACATGAAAATATATCTCACGCCAAAATAATATTCTAGTGATTAAAGACAAATACAATTTATGTGGCTCTTATAGAAGTGACTATTCAACAGATTTTGCCGGAGCCCCCAATCTGATCCATGTCTGTCTATCCTTTCCCATCCCCTTCTACATTCATTACTTCTGCTAATACATTCATACTGTAATAGAGGTGAAAGGGAAGTTTAATTATATAATCTTGACAATGGCAATAGGATTAAGAAGTAATCCTTGCTAATAAAGTACTGCAGGTTGGAAATGAAGTTGAAATTGTCAGGGGTTTTCAACAGGACCTGAGGTGCCCCTGGCTCTTGCAGCTGTCTCCTTGGCCTGTAATTGAATGTCTGAAAGTGATTGAAAAAATGTTATTTCTTCCCAGGATTACATGCTAATGTACAGAGGGCAAAGGGAGACAGCAAAAGAACACGTAGCTGCTTATTTCATCCATTTGTGGGAATGAGCTTTGGGAAATCACGGCAGTTGTGCAGCTCTCGGATGCCCATCTGCAAACACAATGTATTTGTACACTGGGAATAGAGGGCAAAGCTGCTCTGATCGGACCAGAGCATCTCTTCCATTGTCCTACTGGCACACATTGAGATTGATGCAAGATTAAAGACTATCACAACCTCTAACAATTGACAGAAATGACAATTCATCTGGAATTTTTTTGGGGGGGCATTATTCACCCATTGATTACCTACATGTGCACACCTCATTTATACCCACTTTATTAATGCAAAAGGTTATGTGTCACACAAGCATTTTACAATTTTTTAAAACAAAGGCCCAGGATGATAAATGTTCTCTTTGTTGCTCTCAGAATTCCCTGTTTATAAACCCCTAAGATGACAAATATAATCCACTTTCCTTCTCGAGATCCTGCTTTATTATAACACCCTGCATATTGTTAGAACTGCGTCCAGCCTATTGTTTTGAGTAGTACACTGATCTGCTTCTGTGATAAGCCCTGTGGAGATGTGATTATTCCAATAAAAATGCATTCAAATGGAAACCAGTGCTCCAGCTGTTTACTCCCACAGTCCCAGAGCTGCACTAGCCATGTATGGATAGCTTGAAACATATTTAACTGACAATTGAAGCACGGCAGCCTTTTCAGTTTCTAGCACTGTATATTTAACTTTTGAATGTATGTCTTGGCAGTGCATATAAATCAAACCTAGCAGGCAATCGTAGATTTTTAAAATAGGACCTTCCTTCCTTCCCTTCCCTTCCCTTCCCTACCTACCTACTTGAGGCATTTTGTTCTGAAGCATTTCAAAGTTTTTAGGAGTAGAAAATGAGATGATCTAACAGCCACCTAGATGGGCATACATAATCACTTCCATTGCTTGCAGCTGAACTTGTTCAAATCTTTGGCAACCCAGCAGTACAACAAATGCATTGCATGTGTTCTTGGAGTGCATATAAAAATGTTCTTTGTTAGAGGCAGTTTGTTTTGTAAAGGGTGGGCTGGATTGATAGAATAAAAGAAGTAACAAGCATATGTATATTTAGACAAATGTTGTGCTTGTTGTTCAGATTATGGCAAACGAAGTCTTGGACTGTGTGTGCTTTTCTTTTCTTTTGTAGGTCCTGTTAGTCTGTGTACACCAGCTCAGCTCGTGGCCCCTTGTGTAGTAGTGAAAGGCACTCTGTCCATCACCTCCTCTGAAGTGTATTTTGAGGTAGATGAAGAAGAGCCCATTTTTAAGAAAATGGATTCCAAGGTAAGAGATCACCGACTTTCCCTCTCCATCTCTTTAAAAGGCAATAAGTAATTCCAGGCTTTTCTGTTCATTGATTATATTTTTCAGTTCTTGATTTAGCCAAAGTTGAGCTCTCGCATATGTGAGTCTATTTAAGTATGAAATATGTTACTTTTAAGAACCTCTCTTAATTACCTCAAGGCAGAACCCTCCAGGGAGATGCCTGAAATACAGTTGCTTGAAAACAAGAGAATGGATAAAATATCTTAAATTAGCAGTACCGCCCCTTGATATCTGTGTTTTGGCTTTGAATTTCTTTGTACCATGTTAAATAACACTCTGTTTGTTCTGAAAGCATGATTTCTTGTACATTTGTGCTGCATGGTCCTGTTTAAGATTTTCTTAAATACTGTAGTCTCCAAATGCAAAAGTAAATTCAATTTAATTATTTCACCTCTGTTTATAAATGTAAACTTATTTCTTTAAAATATTCACTATGTTGTTCATAATATTAGAAAGTATTACTGAACATGCAGTCTTTTAAAATCTGTGCTTTATTATAGAAATGTTTGTTTTTTTATGAGAGATTTGCAGTACTCTCTTGAAGAAAATGGAACACAAAACTGTATGATCTAATGTATGCAGATTATGTCCATGTAGGCAACCGTTACAATTACACTAATCTCTGCAATTTTATTCTCTTTGAATATTTTTACAATATGAGCAGTATCATTTATAAAAACTTTCATAACTAGTAGAAAGTAATTCTGAAACTTTTTTTTAAAAAAATACACTTTTATATAACATTACACTAGCTAATTTAAGATGAGAAAGTTATTAGAAACATGTAAACTTTTAAAGCTAAGAGTAATGTGCATATAAAATCTTCAGTTTAGCTGCAGTTTATTTGGGTGCTGATTTATTCTAAAAGTAAATATGCAGCCATCAAATAAAGAGGCAAAATACTTAATTTACATTTACTCATTATAGTATTAGAAGCTTCAGTATACATTATTTTAGAGTAAACTATATGTATTTCCCTGCTGCTTTGAAATAAATTCTTTCCTAGTAAGAGAGAAGTAAACTGGTATTAGATTTACAATATTATTTTAAAAACAATGTGAGCCAGACATCTTAAACTGATGGTAGTCATAGAACATAAAAAAGCAGTGAACTGTATTAATTTATATGAAAATTGGGAATTATTTGTGCTAGTAGTAGTAGGATAAGCTTCAAGCTGTTGAGTACTCCTTGTGGAAACTTTCTAAGTCTTTTGTTGTTTAGGTTATGAAGTCATGCAGTAAAATAACTGTTTTCTTACAACTCTGGCATTTTCCCATGTCCTTGCTTTTTCTTCCGTCCCTCTCTTTTCCATATGCTGTGGATAACTAAAACTTGGGTAGCCACACCCCTTCTTCCAGTACCAATCCTGCACTTGCTTTAAAGCCTGTTTAATTAATAGGGTTTCCCAGTTTGATCAATTTAATTTGTCTGTGTATTTTTCTAAACTCTGGGAAGGAAAAGCCTTGTGACAGGATTTTTGAAGTAAAACAGCTGGGGATATTGTTGTTACTGATAGCATCAAAGTTTATATTCTTACTGAAAGCCTGTTCCTAACAAGATTCTTGAATTCTAGAGCATAGTTTTTATTCTGGGCTAGTGGAATGGCTAGTGGAGCATGTATGAAAACTCAGTTCATTACAAGCCATTATCAGATTCGAACCATTTTCAGCAGAAAGACGTACTTATTGCATTTGGGTTTCTTTAGCTTTGTTTTTTGCCTCAAAGTGCATACTGCACAAATAAGCACAATTGGCAGTCAATCAGGAAATATATGTAATATTTTAGAATTTTATCAATGCACCAAAACTAAAACAATATTTTTTCATTTTAGACTTTTTAAGGCATACTGTTTATATGCAAAGACTAATCAACCTTTCCAAAATATTTCAAAACCCCCCACAAACTTTCTATAACAACTTGTCTAAATAAAACATGAAAGGAAGTTTTCTTGTGGGGGGAGGCAAACATTTCATATCTTTGTAAGGCTGCAATTCCCTTCATATTTATTTGGGAGCAAGCTACTTTGATGCCAGTGATAAACTTGCATAGGTTCAGGATAAACTTAGAAAAATCACAGTAGGTGAAGGCCGCTATAGATTAGATTAATATGCACATCAAAATGTGTTTGTACAAAACCCATAACTCTCAAGTCAGTCCTTCAGAAGAGAGAAATCATATTTAAAACGCATGAAAAATCTTTTCTGAATGAAGATTTTAATATGGAAATCAGTGTCATTGTCCTGGGGAATAATTCTTAAAAAATGGTTCCCATTTTGTTCCATAATGCGTATCTGTATACATTCGGCAAAACTATATAGGAAAGAAAATTTCCTAGATTTTCTAAATTGTATATTTAGGAGTAATTTTACACAGCCTTGAAATTCACGTAATATTGAATATTATCTATATGCAAGAAAAGGCAGAAGGATAAATAAGTGAAGAAAGAAAGGATTTATGTTCTAGAAAGAAAGAGAAGTTATATCAACTTGTAATACAATTTAAAAACTAATGGCTGCCTGGTGGAAAAGATAGCTACTAAGACTGCAGAACTGTTTTACAACAGAAACACTTCCCTGTTTGAATAATTTGTTTGGTATCAGTTAGAAACATTCAAAATATGTTATAATTTGTAAGTGGAAATTTTATCTTAGTTTCCCTTCTGCTTTTTCTTTCTATTTTCTGCTTAAAAAGTAAAATTCTTGGGCACAATCACCTCTTAATTAATTGCCGGATGTTTGGAATAAAGAGACACGAAGGCAATGGAAAGTTAAAATCGATTTTTTTTTATTTTTTATGAAGTTTCTTAACTGTTTTCAACAAGTCAAATTTAAGCAAATGGTGGGAAGGAAAAGAAGTGCATATAGTCTTGTCATTGGCACTGGAATACATTTAACACCAGTAAACTTTGATAGCGGTGACTTTTCTTTTCTTTTTCTCTTTCTTTTTGGGGCTTCTGGTTTGTTTTTTCCTCTTTTAATTTATTTTGTTTTCTTTCCTTACCTTTTTTTAAAAGAAAGAAAATCGTACATCTAGTTAAATAGCGTTGTTTTTCACTTGGTGACAACATTCAGGCAAAGGGGACAAGAGAGAGAAAAGAGCGGCGGAGAGAAGGGAAGGGAGCTCACACACATGGAGGATTCAGGACGGGGAGGGGAAGAAATGTACCTCGGGTTTCGCTCGGCTGCCGCCAAGTCCTTTCACTGCCGGGAGAGTCTTGTCTTTTGAAGGAAAAAAAGGGGGAGCGGAGGAGCAGCAGCGCCGCCGCCGCGCCTGCAGTCTTGGAGCCCCGCTCCCCCTTCCAAAGTTTGCAAAGGAGCCCCGGCGGCCCTATAGCTTGTCCAGGCTCTTGGGGTTGGTGAGGATCTCCCGGGCCAGGCGCCAGGTCTGCTTGGCGGCGCTCTCCAGGGCCGAGTGGGGCTTGCCCTGAAAGAGGTCGAGGTTGGGCAGGAAGTAGTGCGGGCAGCGGCGGCACTGCAGGCAGGAGATGAGCTGCAGGAGGATGCCGTTGAGGCGGTCGCCCAGGCAGGCCTCGTCCCAGTCGGTCTCCCGCGGGTGCTTCTCGCACTCGTAGAGCAGCAGCGTCTTCATGTGGTAGTTGTTGAGCGGCTGGCCGGGCAGTTCCAGGTGCCGGTCGCGCAGCGTCTTGAGCACCGAGAGGCACTTGTTGCGGCAGCCGCCCAGCAGCAGGCGGTTCTCGGCCTCGCCGAACTGCAGCACCCAGGCGTCGCTCTCGGCCGAGCTCTGCTTGCCGGTCAGCGAGTAGCACTCCTTGGAGAGCAAGTTGAAGCCCTCGGCCTTGACCTCGGCCACGCGGTTGGGTCCCGGCCAGGGGATGTGGGGCAGCGGCCACTGGGCAGCGCTGCGCGGCCAGATGCCGGTGCACTTGAAGGCGGGCGTGATCTGCACCACGTAGCGCTCGCGGATGCGGAGCTTGACCTCGCTGGTGTCGGCGATCATCTTGACCACGTCGCGGTAGCTGCACTTGTCCACGGCCTGCGCCACCAGCGTCTGGAAGCGCGAGCGGATCTTGCGCGCCGACAGGTAGCCCGAGGCGGTGATGAACTCCACCCACAGCGACATGCTGCGCTTGCGGCCGTCGCTCAGCTTGAGGACGGCGCAGCCCGGCAACGAGCCGTCGTCCACGAAATTGAAGACGCCCATCTGGTTGAGGTAGAGCACCACCTCGAACTCGGTGGGCGAGATGACCTCCAGGCCCTCGTAGCGCGCGTCGATCTCGCTCAGCGAGCTGATGAAGCGCGGCTCCTGCACCTCCACCTCTTTCAGCACGTCGGAGACGACTTTGCAGACCTCGCGGATGGTCTTGGCGATGGCCGCCTTGCGGGCCTGGCACCGCTCCGTGTAATACTTATTCAGCTGGTAGACTAGCTTGGCTTGCGCGGCAATCATGTTGGGGCAGACGTCCGGGCTGTACACCGGGCTCTCGCAGTACGTTGACGGATCCAACGCCGCAGCCGCCGTCTCCGCGCGCGCGGGCAGAAGCCAAGCCCGCTTCGCCCGGTCGCTGCCACCGCCGAGGAGGAGGACGAGAGGGAGGACGAGGCACCGTCGGAACCCGCCCTGCCGCCGCCACCGAGCGGAGCAGGCAACCTCCTTCCTCCGGCGCAAAAGTTTGGCGCTTCCTTTACATCGGAGCTGCGCCCAGTTCTTGGCCTGCTCAGGCTCCAAAGGGCTTCAGTACTTCATGGGGAAACTCGCTCCTTCTTCCCTGCTGGGGTTGGGGGATGGGGATTGGACTTTCCGCAGCAAAAGTGAGAGGTCAGCGGCCCAATTCTAGACGGGCGGCGCCCGTTCTCTTGCCCTCCTCTCCTCTCGCCTAGTTCAGGCCGTGGCAGCGCCGCTTTGCTCTGCTTTTTGCGTTGCTTTTCTTCCGGAGGCCTCGGCTGAAGAACTCGCCCAAAGGCCACCTTTCCGCCGCTGATTCCCGGCCTGCTCCTCCTTCAAAGTTCTTAAGTCCAGCTTTAGGGCCCCTTCGGGATTTCCCGTTTGTTTAAAAAAAATTGATTTCAGGTCAACCTTCCCTTTTGTCCCGAGTATATTGTCTTGATCAGCAGGAAGGAGTGTGCGTGTGGATGCACTTTTCCGCTTTCCAGGATCTCTCTCTCTCCCCCCCCCCCCCGCCGCTTTCCGTTTCCTTCCCCCTCCCACTTTCGGAACTGGATGCAGCCGCTCTTATTACTTTCCTGCGCCTCGCGTCCTCTCCCGGCGCGGACGTCTGGAGGTCTCTGCCTTTGCGGAGAGGGTCGTTTAGTTTATGAATGGTCCCAGGGCCCTGCTGAAGGGAGGCGTGGCTCGAGAATCCTACAATCGCCGCCAGAGCTGTCAGAGGGCCAGCCAATCGCTGGGCCGAGCCGCCTGCACGGCCGCTGCGGGGCCCGCCACGATTGCAGAGGCTGAGGGGAAGGAGGCAGGGAAAGGGAGAAAGAGACTGGAAAGATGCTTAAGGCACACGCGTTGATTTGATGCACGTCTGTGGGAACGAGCACGCACCTTACCCCGCTGTACCCCATTTCCCAGTTAAGTGAAGGCCACGAGAGAAGGCTCCTCGGGCCCTCCAGAAATGGGAGTGGGAGCGAGAGAGATACTAGGAAAAGTTGCTATTGAAGACATTGCTGTGAATAGTAATGAAAGATCTCCACTTTATCCTCCTGGGATGTTCAAGATGCAACCCAGAGGCTTGCTGTGCCCGTTTAGAATGAAACGGATCATTCTACAACGGGTAGCAAGACAGATTGGTAAAGTACGGAACATGGCAGGGAAGGGGAAAAAAGATGAAGGAAGATACATTATGAGAAGAAGAAAAGGCGTAGCTTTCACACAGAGATTTACCCAGTAGTACTTTTACAGCAGGAACCCTTGCGATTCCTCTCTAAATCTATTGCTGCTCAACAACTCCAGCATTTGTGAAAGCGAACCAATTATAGAAACCAATTAGGACCCTTGATTATCGAACCTGAATAGTGTTTGGCTTAAAATTAATTGACACCATGCAATACGCCTAGGATGCTGTTGCAAAATGAACCATCAGTAGGTGTGGTTTAATATCCTCTCACTATGAAAAAGAGGTTTCGAATTTGAAGTTTGGCACGCTAGATTATTGTATTTCTAATTACAAGTGGAATTCCTACTGGACTCCAGCCAGTGATCTCAGAAGCAATTGTTTAATAATTATCACATTTCAGTATCTCGAGATTTATTAGGTTTTTTTTCCTCCCAAAGGGCTAAGACAAATATTTATTCTTAGGTGCCAGTGTAAACGGGTCAACTGGGGCTTCCACGCAAAAAGGTTTGTGCTTAATCGTAAATAAATTGTAAACTATTTTAGAGAAAGGGAGAGAAAACACTGGCTCTTTTCTGAGGAAAAAAGTTCATCCACCACTAATCCCCATCCACCCCCACCGGCATTCCTGTCGATACTTAACAGAATTCTTTAATATTTTCGGCTAATCTTCAGCGTAAAATAGCCTGCGTGTGAGCAAAATATATCTTATTTTCTAGTTGGGCGCTAATAATAGGCGACAGACGGGATATGTGCGCGCACAATTGTATTTCACTTTAAAACAACGAGATTTTCGGATCTCAGCAAACAGCAACAACAATAATTTTCAGCCGCGTTGCTGCAACCCTTTGTTCTCTCCGAGGTGCTTGGAAATAAGCATTCCTGAGTTTTTGGGATTTGGGAATTGCTGTGACTTGAAGGAGAAGGGCCTTGCCTAACCCGTTATCTTCTCCATTCCTCCATCCCATCGGGTGTTAGAACTGAGTAGGATCCAGCGGCTGGGGGCCACCAGCGTTCTCCAGGGGACTAGATCTGATTTGGAAAGCGCTCCAATGGGCAAGGCGGCGCACCGGTTGCTCCCCACGACCCCTCCCCCCATCTCTTCGTTCAGTCCGCTGCTCTGGTTCCCGTCCTGTTGCCTGTCGACATCTTTTTGGTGTGTGTGTGTGTGTGTGTGTGTGAAGAGCGGGTTTCCACCACTTCTGTGGAGCTGACTGATGGAGAACTGGGTAGCCCGAATCGAAAACCGGGTATTGGGGCTGGAACGAGAGGGCTTGTGGGAGGCCGTAACTTTCTGCATCCCGCTTGGGTTGTTGTAGGGCAGCCGCTATCGACTTGCCCAGACCAGCTGCAGTCGTCCCATGCGTCAAGCAGTCGGATCTAGTGGCTGTTGTAAAGCAGGACTTGTTTCCAGCCGAGTCTTCGCTGCCGGTCTGCTTTTCCGTCTGTTTTTTTTTTTAAAATAATAAATTTCCCCTAACCCACCCCACCCCCACATCTTTGCCGATCGAGGGACCCAGGTTGCAGAGTATACTTTAAGATCTTATCTGACCAGTAGTAGAAATCCCGGAATTGAGAAGGGGGGCGCGGGTCAAGGCCGGGGTGGGGAGAACAAACTGCTTCATCGACGACAACCCGTCTTGTGGCGCAGGCTAGTTGGAACCCGCACCTTTCCCGGAGAGGCCAAGGAAGCAACCCCGGCCAAGGGCCCTGCGCTCTCGCCTCCACCCCCGAGAGTGCTGCAGCCCGTCCGCAGCCGCGTCTCCGGTGGTCGCGCTTGCTACTTCGAGAAGCCCCCCCCCCCCCGTCTCGGGTTTTCCCAGAGGCCGCGTCCCAGGGCCGAGTGACGCTGGAAGAGCCGCTCTTCCCGAGCCACCCGGGCTCCTGCCCAGGAGAAGACGCGGGGTTGGCAGCTTTAGCTCGGCGCCAGCCGCCTTTCTATTCGGGGGGCCTCGGGTGGATCCCTGCTGTTCTCTGGGGTTGAGGCTTCCCCATGGCTCTCGCCTCTCTCTCCCCGCCGCCCCGTCTGAGGTCGATGCTCTTGTAAATAATAAATCAGTGGGAAAACAAAAGCCGCTCGGATTTATGGTCCGAGGCGCTAATTAGAAACATCATTTGAGCAATAAACTTAAACACTTTCGAGCAAATAACGCCTGCGGAAAAGAGGGGGAGCGAGCGAGCCGGGAAGCTGGTCCTCGCCGGGGACGGGGTTTCCAAGGGAGGATGGTTGGGAGGAAGGTGGGGAGGATTGCAAGCGGAGGTTGCGGGGAATCCGTCGAAGAAGCGAACGAGCCGTCCCGCTCGCCCTGTGGCCGCCTGGGGATCGGCGCGCCCGCCAGCAGCTCCTTGGTGGCATCTGAAGCCACCCCGTCCGCCTCGAGGAGCTCTGAAGCTACTGCTGGCGTTGTAGGCGCAGGAGGCGGCGGGCCAGTGCGGGGAGAGCGCGCAGGGTCTCTGGCAGCGGGGGAGGCTCTGAAAAGCCACTTGAAGCCGCTTCGGCCGATTGATTTGCATTTCCTCCGGTTGCAACCCGTCTCCTCCGACTTGAGGGAATGAGGCGCGATCCGGGAGCCCGGAGGAATTCACGAAGGGAGGCTGCGGGCCCATTTTCTTTGGCGGGGAAAGGGCGGGTTGGGTTGGTCTTAAACTCTCCAGCCGCCCGGGAATGCCTTGGCCCTTTCCTTGCCTCTCCTAGGTTTTCCCAGCGACCCTCTCCCGCTCCTTTAAGGCCGGCTGAGGATGGGTAGAGCTCGTCCTTGGCGTTGAAGTGGCCGGGGGTGGGGGGGAACTCGCCGGAGAGCCTCGAGGGCGGGAGGAGAGAGAGAGAGAGAGAGAAAGGGCCGAGGAGGGGCGCTTTCTCCGCCGTGCGGAGAAGCCTCGTGCACGTGGCTTATGATCGTAAAGCAAATGGGAAGGAGGGGTTCTTTTTGTTGCCCTACTGGAGTGGGCAGAGCAGAAGGACGTGTCCTTGCCCTCTCTTCAGCTCCAGGCGGCTCTGGATTTTAACGGGGTTTCCTTCTCCGTGTGCATGTACGAGAAGCCAGATCTCCATTTCTGGAGGCTGCTTCTAAAGCAACTTTGGCCTTAAAAGAAAAAGGAAAGGAACCCACTTTGGACCATGGACAATTCATGTTCTCCCTTTGAAGAGATGGCTGAATATCCTCTTCAGTCAGGAATTAATGTGGTATACTTTTGGGGTGACTGAGCTGTGCAGGAATAAATATTCAGCGCGCTCTAGCTTAGAAGCATCTTTGGCTTACTGAAAATTAAAATGAAGCAGAGCAAATATCTTCCAGACAGTTAGCTTAATTGTTACCCCCTCTTTAATTTTCCAGGAGATCTTTTAACCTTGTTGCTTAAATATTCTCTGTGCTTCCATTTATAGAAGAACAGCCTGGGAAAAGAATGGGTGGCTTTTGCCTGTCATTTTCATACATTCCTTCTCTTTTGATGGAGCTAAATGGCTGCAGAGAGTATAAATTGGAAAAGGTGCAATTCTGGATTGTGCGGTGTGTTTCCCAATGGTCAGACTAAATGAATGGGTCAAGTTCACAGGTCCAGAGGAATTTGCAGCTATTAATCCTGTTTCCATTGGTGGATGGATCTTGGTTTTTACCTTGTGCTCCTGGATGGAAAAACGCTGCTTATTAATGGCGTCGTGCGTGTGTGTGTGTGTGTGTGTGTATTTCCTTTATAAAAAGGACCCTTTTTATTTAATTATGAATGAGAGATTTTTTAAAAAAGGCAAGCAATACCTATGCACGCACAAAAAGGTGAAATGTGGATGGCCCGGTAATTAACATGACTGCCCAGTGATTTAGAATTTAGATATTTATGGGAGGGTTTCTCTTCCTTTATTTCCCTGCAGGATTGTTTTGTTCTACTGATAGTATTGCCTTGCCCTGATATTAGCATTAAGGTCTTCAAGGTGAAACTTTTATGATGCTTGTGGCTAAACACTGTCTTTATTTATATAATTCACGTAAATTGTTCATATAATAATATGTTCTGAGAGCTGAAACACTATACTTGGAAGTGAGTCCTAAGGAAACTAACTTCCATAGAAGGGCAATTTTCATTTGACTCTGAATTACTTGATACACAAGTTCATATTTAACTTTAAAGAAGATGGAGATCCAAATATTTTAGTTGCATATGTTTCTATATACTTGGAACAGAATTGTTTCTTTTTAAAAACTTGTAAGTTGCCATAGTTCACAATGTGAGCAAGTTAACTTCAGTTATTTAAAGTCTACCAGAATTAATTTTCAATGAATTTGCAAAATTTCCAGAATAGACTAGTTTTTAAATTCTAGTTTATTCATATATAGTGCATAATTATAGAGATAATGGGATTACAGTGTATTTCTATACATGTGTATTATTAAGAGGATCTCAGTTTACAGCCATAGCCAGAATAGTGCTCGTTCTAATCAGTTAATTTGAAATAAATGTGGTATTTGATATTATCTCCATATTGTTATATAATTATATTTTATTATATTACCTTTTAAGCCATGGATTGCCTGTTAGTCTAATTTACACAAGATTGCGGACTTTGTGGATTTTTCAGGTTTTCTGATGACTTCAGCAGCATTTATTTTACATTGTATAAACAGTAGTTATGATATATTTAAATAGAAGGGATATATTTTTAGTATGCTTCTCATTGCTTCATTGCTGTATTTTTTAGGAATATTCTCTGTGAAGATTCTTACTTTACTTCACACATCATTCTGGCTGTTTGGATTGTTCTATTCTGCTAACAGACAAACCGCTGTAGAAAGTTGCATTTATGGCAAGCTTTTGATTAAATCAAACCTTGAGACTGCTAATTGAAATGAAATATTTCTGAACTGATATAACATTTTTACTATATTTGAACAAAAACTTGTGTTAGCCTTAATATTCAGTAAAGTAAAACACTCAAAGAAATAAACTTAATATTTTGAAAAGAAATAATTGAGTTAGTCAACAAAGATTTAGAGGTGACAATGTATTTGAAACAAGCTACATTTTGTATATGGTAGTGCTATAGGAACCCCAAATCTCTCTGATGATATTAAACAAGAGAGTTGAAAATGAAATAATCATAACCTCCAACCCTAGATCAGACAATATTAATTTTGTATGTTGTAATTTGATCTTTTAATTTGGTGTGGCCAGGTGAATAGCATATATTAGAAACTACAAGTTATTTTAAAATGTTATAGAAATATATGTTTTTTTAAATGTATCCCAATAATGAGATGAAAGAAAAATACTTGTTCACCCAAATAAAATACAGAAGCTATATGTGGAGTTTAATTTTGGAGAGTAAAGGGCTGGTGGAAACTTTTCTGTCTTCAGTATCTGAAACCAGGATGTAAAACAGCTGTCTTGGGCTATGTATTTAGTGGTTATGTCTGCCTGCTTCTTTTCTGCGTCTCTCACCCCCTGCCCTGCACTCCAAATCTTCTTTTATTATCTATGGATTCTAAGGAGCCTTTTTTCTTTTCTAACTGGTTTTGTCTGCAGCAAAAGGTTAGGTTGGGTGAATTTAAATCTACTGCAGATAGAGTGAAAAATCTTTTGATCTATGGCTATGACTGTTTCCAAATGATTTGCTTGCTGGGACTGGACACTGTCCATGCCTTTTCTCTTCAGTATCTGATAGGCGCACACAAAGGATGTGACATGCTACCAGATGCATAATTAATCATCACTATGTCTGTTGGGTTGGGGTTGGCTTTTTGTTTTGTTTTTTGGGTGGTGGTTGTTCCTCAATTAAATCTTTTATTCTTGTAATTACTGTGCATTGACATGCACTGAAATGCATATTTTTTATTTGTAATTTAACACATTTAAGTGTTCTGTAGAATTTGGGGGAGGGGCTTGAGCCATCTAAAATTGAGCTTATTGCATTTCAGTGGAAACATATCTGCTTAATCACTTTCACTGAATTTGACCATTAAAAGAAGTTTCACTTTACTTTTTTTGTGTTCCATTTCTCCAAATGAATTATTATGTAAATTAAATTGTTTATCTAATATAATTTTTGGAAGGAACAGTTGGCTTAATTCTCCCCAAAAGCATTTGTATAGTAATGTAACTTGGTTGTTCTGAAACAACTTCTCTATATTATTTAAAATACTAGGTTTTATTTGAGGGTAAGTTGAGACAGTCATCTCTATTGGATACAGCAGTGTTACATTTTGTTGTTGTTTCCTCCTTTTACTGCAGCATACCCCTTTTCCCCCACATACTGTACTCAGTTGTCTTGAGATGTTTTCTCTACTACACCTTCAGGAGCTACTAGTCCTTTGCCAGATTCAATTAAGATACCTTTAAAAGTCTAAACATTGAGGTCAAAGTGTCTTAGAGATGCATTTCTTATATGTAGCTGTTAAGACATTCTGATTATCCCTGTAGACCTTCTTTCTATAAGGACTGGCCAAGAAACTTTCTTTCTTTATTACAATTGTTTATAAAGTGGCATGCCTCCCAAAACAACCTAAGAGTAATAGGGTAAAAGCAAGGATGCATATTTTTTTTGAATTCAAGTCCATAAGGGTGCTTTGGACTCTAATCATCTAATCTTGAGAAAATGTGGGTTCAGGTTAAGGACGGGGTACAGCTTTGGAATGGGTTTGGTAATGTGGTCTGTTTTCTTGGCAACCATTTCAAAGTGGTTTGTCATTGTCTTTTCCTGGATATTTTTTTTTTTTAACTTTGCAATCTTGCTAAAAACTTGGTGCTCTCTGAAGTGACCAATCGAAGCCTAACCCTCCATAGCTTCTGGGTCTAGACAAATAGGTTACTCCCTGCTCGGATTAAAAGCAATATAAGCAATAATAAAAATAAAAATTACAGTTTTAATACAAAACACTACTTTAATAATACGGCATTTCAAATTCTAGGATTCTTTCTAGAGAACAGTAGTGCTTATCACTTGCCTTTTCATTGTCTTGAGAGATCTTTCCCAGAAAAACATTGATGGTAATGGTCTGGTAGAGGTGAGGATGGGAAAGTCAACATGGAGCAAGCTCTTGTGATATTGGTTGCCTATCTGCATTGTTTTCTCTTCAGGGACAACTGGCTACATGGAGAACGATCTTCTTTCTCCACCTCTTCATCTTAGGATCTGCTTGAAAAATCCTTTCCATATAGACACATATCTGGCATCTGTATTGATCTGTTTTCAACATGAGGCTAAGACAATCTCCTTCTCCAACAGTAAATGGTAGACTTCAAGTGACTGTATCCTGGGCTAGTGTTTTTATGAATTATCCTTACGTTCAGAATCAGAATCAGAATTGAGCTGGAAGGGACCTTGGAGGTCTGCTAGTCCAACCCCCTGCTCAAGCAGGAGACCCTATACCATTTCAGACACGTGGCTGTCCAGTCTCTTCTTAAAAACCTCCAGTGGTGAAGCACCCACAGTTTCTGGTGGCAAGCTGTTCCTCTGGTTAATTGTCCTCATTGTTAGGAAGTTTCTCCTTAATTCCAAGTTGCTTCTCTCCTTGATTAGTTTCTATCCATTGTTTCTTGTCCTGCTCTCTGGTGCTTTGGTAAATAAGTTGCCCCCCTCCTCTTTGTAGCAACCTCTCAAGTACTGGAATCCTGCTATCAGGTCACATCTAGTCCTTCTTTTCTCTAGACTAGCCAAACCCAAATTCTACAAATGTTCTTCATATGTTTTCATTTCCAGGCCTTTAATCATCTTAGTTGCTCTTCTTTGTACTTTTTCCAAAGTCTCAACATATTTTTTGTAATGTGATCAAACCTGGATGCAGTATTCCAGATGTAGTCTTACTAAAGCTTTATTAAGCGGTACTAATACTTCACGTGATTTTGATTCTATGCCTCTTAATTAATTATTAATGTATTTAATTGTACTTACTCTTGTTAATGTTTTTACAGTTTAAAACTGTTTTTTTAATTTACCACAATAAATTTAGTTCTTGGGCAGATTATTAACTATTATTGCTCAAGCTTTGCACAGTCAAAATGTATATGCATATATTTATGAAGAAGAGCCTAGGCAAGAAGCTATCTGGCTCTGCTAAGTAGCTTGATTAGCATGACGCTGGGTATACTTCTAGGTTTGGAGACCATGACAATCGTTTTTCCTGAATTGTTGAGGTGACTTCTGGGAAGAGCAGAGAAGAATCAGCACATACAGTGCACCCAGATATAAGCAGATTCCTTCTGGCATCTGCTTGGGAACATATAGAAACTCCTCAAAATGCTATCAGGGCTTAGTTGGATCGCAAGGAAATGGCTCATATCTTATACTGACCATTAATATTGAGCTTCACAGAAACCAAGATAGTTGGTTTTTGGAAGTTTTGGAACATTAAAAAGAAATTAAATAATCTCTTGCTTTCCATATTGCAAAGTTGTTGTTGTTGTTGAGTTCATTTAAGCTCACGCCAACTGCTTCAGTGACTCCATCCAGCCATCTCATTCTCTGCCATCCCTTTGCAAAGTAGATTGCTACAACTATGAAATAAAGTAATGGTCTTTTGTAAGCAAAAGGTCAGCTTAAAATGTAGGTGCTGCTATTTTTACAAATAATTGGCATTCTATTTAAATTGCCATCCTATACATAATCTTCTAGGAATAGGTCTTATGTAATTATGAGATTTATGGATGAGTAAACATGCATAGGATTGCATTATAAATAAAGTAGCTAAGAAATACATAGCACTGAGCTCAGTGGATTTTACTTTCAAGTAATTCCATCTAAGGTTGTAGGGTAGATTAGCAAGTTTATGAATTTGTTGCAGCAAAAACCCAATTATATTTTCTCACTTGTACTATTTATGGAAAATAGTGTCAATTTAACATTTCAGGAACATTGCTGTCCTATGCATTAAGTTTTACATAATCAATATTTTAATTGTAAGTTCAGTACAAATTGAAGAATAGCTTATTCAAAAGTAATAGACTATAACTCCATGCCTGTCTTAATAATGAATTTTGAACATCTTTTCAAAAAGAAGTGCAGCTTTTCATATAGTTGTTTCTTGGAAGAAATATCAGTGAAAGATCTTAACCTTTATGCTTCACTTGTCAACTTTTAATATTATATTTCTTTTCATTTATATAAATAAGATGTTGAATTTAATGGTCTTTTGCCTGATATTGTTTCCTTTAAATTTTAATTGTAAATATATAATAATTTACCTTGATGCACATGACTATATTAATGGAGAAAATGCCTTGCTACCCATGATAAATCTTTAGGACTTTTCAAAGTAACAGTTCAATATGAACATTGAAAGTTTGTCACCATTAATGGAATTTTAATTCTGCCATCTCTTCCTAGGGAAATAGGAAGAGATGGCAGCCTGTGGACAAGCAAAATGCAAATTTGGTAGAAAGGAACTTGATACAGTTAAGACCTTTTTGTGAATTTGTTTTATCGCACTTCACTTAAAAATTTATGAGGAGGGCAACTTAGTGGTGCTTAAATTGTGTGTCCCAGGGCTTGCCCTCACTGATAACACCCTTGCTGGCGTGAAAGTGCAATGCAAATTATGACAGTTACAACCTTCTGTTTTGTTTAACCTGTCAATGAATTTCCTGACTCATTGTAGAGGGCAGTGGTGTGTTCAACCAGTCCATATTCCCTTAAACTTAAAAGGTCAGTTTTCTACAGGCAAGCCTAGTCAGAGCCTAATTGATGAGGAGGGTAGCAAGACAGAATTTACTGTTCTGTTGGCTAGTTTCATATCGTTAGGTTGTCCTGAAAGCATCAGGCAGACACAGCCTCTTTCATGTAAGTGCTGACCCTAGACAGGAGCTGACAATCAAAGGAAGCAGCCACGGGAACCAGTGCAAGTATGCTATTGATTTTTCAGTTAGGTCTAAGTAGTTTGTAGTATGGGTAATGGGGGACAAAGGCAGGTATGTCATTATCAATGAGCTCCAGAACAGTAGCAACAAGCTTCCCTCATATTTCCTTCAACACTGACAGTATGCATCCAGAAGTGGTCAATAAATTGCCCAATCTTTTGTTGACAAGCGATTTGGAAAGAATGGGGGGCTGGGGCAGTTGGGAATGGGAGTCAAAGAATTAAACTTTTTTGCTTGGACTCTTAGAAAAGAGAGAAGAAGAAAAAGAAGCCAGGAAGATCTTGGTGTCAGGCCTTGCAAATTATTAGGCGGAATTCTTTCTAGAATAAATATAATGTAGGCAGTGGATTTCAACATCTTTTTGAAGTTGAAGTTAAACCACATTGTCATTTTGTGCTTTGCAGAACATCAAATGTAAAAGGGAAAGCTATAATTTAAATTTTCAAAGGGACAATGTAGTATGGAAGTTGTTCTATTACTATGTTTAGATATATATGGAACTAAGATTATATTGAATATATGTATGAAGTCATTATTTTTATATTATTTACAAGTTATTAAATAATAACCTGTAAATAAATATAGGTTAACATATAAACATTTCATAGAGCTATTATGTTTAAAACACCTGAAATGGTTTTATTAAATTTGTTTTAGTGTACGCTAAACTACAATAGTGGCACTGCTATCAGATATAAATTGCAATTGTCTGAAAAATATGTCTGAATTTTTTTTTAAAAACAAAATGAGATTTACTGCATTTAATTAACATAATATCTTGTCTTTCTAGCGCACTGTAAATACTAAACTGTTGTGCTAAACTAGCAATGTGCTTGGCTGAATAGGTAGGCCTGTGATGGCGAACCTATGGCACGCATGCCACAAGTGGCACTCAGAGCCATTTGTGCTGGCTCATGAGCCGCAAGCAAACTTACTTCACTGCACATGTGCGCCCCTCACAGCTGATTTTTTTTTGGTTGGTTTGAGGCCTTTTTCGGCCTCCCAGAGGCTTGGAAAAAACCTCTGCAAGGCTTTTCAGCATGAATTATAGACCCATTTCATCACTTCCTGTAATACTGGAAATGACAAATTGGGCCTATAATTTTCCCTGAAAAGCCATGCAGAGACTTCTATCTTTGGAAACTTCCAGAACAGATCTCTGAACAGATCTTCCTTTCAAGATCTCTTAATCCTCCTCAGTAAACTAGTTAGAGAATACGACTAGATGACTTAATTCTACTTTACTATAAGGGTGCATTAATATAATCTTGTGAGTTTGAAGGTACAAATTTACCCTGCCACTTTTAACTACCAGAACAATTGGGGTGAGTGGGTATCCTTGCTAAATTGCTTCCTCTTGACCACTAATCTATTGGGGGCTTCTATCTCTATTGGATTATTTCCTGGGCAGTATCTGTTCCCCTTGTCCCCCAAGGTCATCCACACATTCCATTGTATCATCTTTCCCATATTTTTTCCAAATTCCAAATCATGGCCATTCCCTCACATTTCATAAAGATTGGGGTACCATTTTCAAGGAGAGCTTTTAAAGAGAGGTAGAAATAATTTCCAGTAGCCCATCAGTGTTAGTCATGGACACAACACATAGTACATATGGACTGAAATGGAAAAAATAGCATGTTTAAATTAAATGCTGAAATTGAAATAATTTTAATGTTACTCTTTTTTATTTGATCTAGTGAAATATAGTTGCTAATATAACATTTGGTAATGTATAAATATATTACCAAAAATGCATTTGCCTATATCTAAAAATAAATCAGATGGTAATTGTTTTGACAAAAGTTAATTAACCCAGCATAGCATTGAACTATCTTTTTAAACAGATATTTGAATATGATTTAAAATTAGAAATAGAGGCTGCCTTTTATTTATTTTGTTTTCACATCTCCAAATGTGTTCCATTTAAATTGCATCACAGCTTTGATATCTCATTAACTAAATTAAATAATTTTACAGTATTAAAAACAAAGAAACGTATATGTCTGTATTTCTGTCCTAATTTCTGATACAAATCTTATTGCTAGGATAACCATGAAAAAAGGTTGTTCTTTTAAAAAACAACAACACCCACTTTCTGTTTGTGTAGGCACCTACGATTAATCTTTAGGAAACAGTTTTAAAATAATTGTATTAGGATCGATTGAAAGAGGCATATTGTACATTTCATAACATAGTCCTTTAATCAATGTAAAAAATCGAAATATTTGATTGAGGCCAAACTTAAGATCTTGAGAGAACTGAAAAGAGAAGACTATCATTCTGGTTCCGGATCAGGCTCTTTTGCTGTCTTTGCAATATGCCCCTGACATACTTTGTTAACGCTGCAAAAGGAGATGCAGAAAGGCAACAAATTAAATTTTCATGACGGAAAACCCTAATCAGCACTGACAGCGTAAGAGAAAGATGATTGCCACTTGGTCATTGTAGAAAGGCACTTAGGTATGGTGTCAGTGCTTCTGTTAATGATGACTAATGTCTTTCTTGGAACCAACACACATTTGGACATTGTGCTGTAGCAGCCTAGGAACAGGAGTAAGAATAGGTACCACAGATCTTCAAAACAAAGGTATATGCCTCCAAATGTATTTATCCTATAAATACAATTTTAGAAACTTGCTAGGCTCTTTCTTCAGCAGAGGACAGCCAAATTAACGATCAGATTAAAAGTAAATTATAAACAAATTGACCAAAGCCTTGGCAGTCCTGTGAACTATTTTTATCTCCATGTTTGTTATATTCTGTATAAACCTGTCACGCTTAAAGCAGAGAACTCTCAAAACCTTTACAAATGCTGAGACTTTAGCTTTTAAATACTATTGGCACAAAGAAAGGCATTGTTTCTTTAGTTTTCCCAAAGTGAGACCTTAGAGAAGGGCATTTGCAATGCTTGTCATATTTTTCATGTAGTTCTTACTAGCTTGACAAGTCTAGAGGACCATGTGAACACAGATGTCATTGCATTCAGACAGTACTAATTACTTTGAGATTTTTGTAGCCTCAGTACTATGTGAAGCTGCCAATTATGTGTGTTTGTGTAGCGTTCTGTGTGTTCATACTTTGCTGTAAGATTTCTTCAACATCTTAAAAAGAAAAACAAATAAAAATAGAATTGGAATTCTAAAGAGGGAAAATTATCATTGTTGTTATTTGTTAACATTACTTCTCCAACACTTATTTTGTGTGTGTGTGTGTGTATTACAGTTTAATTGCACTTGTTTTCTAACCTTTCAACACTCAGTTTTTAATGTTCTTCCTAATATGAAGCTTTATTTTATTTTCTCTATTTCTTTTATCTCTTATCTCTCTATCACCACCCCAAATGCTACAATTCCTTAGCTTCTATTTAGTCCTCTTTTCTAAACTCACATCAAAGATCTGCTAATTTGGATCAGCATTCAAATTTACAACATCTTAAGCCTGATTTGCAAAGCATTCAGCTAATACACATCTCTGTGTTCAATTTTGTTTGCAATATTATCTCCAGAATCTCTTTGTTCTCTTGCAGTTCATAGTACGCAAAGCAGCTGATTCTATAACAAAAAGTTCAAATGGTGGTCACGGCATGAATGACATTAGGATTGTGGTGTGTGGTTGTTTTTTTCTTTTTTTCTTTTAAGGGTGGGAGAGCTTCTGTTAAGATTATGTGCATTTCTAAAGAAGTACAGCCTGTGTTAATCACAGATTGAAAAGTAAAAGCACCAATAATGTGATTTTTGCATGCTGATGATGCAAAAATGGAAGCAGCTTTATCAAAGATGTATGATGAGATAAAACTGCAGTCTCTGCTGTACAGTTATAGTAATTATGACTAATGAACCGTCCAGCCTGGATGAAATGGCATGTCCATAGGGACCATGTCCAATCAGTTGTGACTTATGCAAGCTGCAGAAAACATTGGTAGATTAGATTCAATATAATATGAAAAATTCTATATTAACAATTTCATTTTGTTAAAGGGAAACGTTGGAGTAAGTAGCACTGAAAGATGGATACCTCAGCAAACAAAACGTGTATATTGAATTGCAATTATTGTTCTAACAGAATGTTCAGTAGATTATTTCCATTTAAAACATTTATTATATATTTATTTATTTTAAAACATTTATATAGTCACTCATATTATAACAAACTTTGGACAGCTTTCAATCAAAAATCAAAATAACATAAAAACCACATTAAAACATAAAAACTCAAAGCATATTAAAATGATATATTTTTAACAGAGTCTTGCGTTTAACTTTTTTGCATTGTAAATGCAGGAAAAACAATAATATATCAATACCTGCTTATGTTTCAATTAGTTGGAAATATCTGTTATTTTATGTGTAATAAAGCAGACATAGTAATAAAGCAAATAATAGAACAAGTCACATTTGTCCTTTGAGCTTTCCTAGGGAGTCCTATAGGGAGTCCTTCATTTGAGGTTTGAGCTTTTCTGTACAGATAATCCTTGCTTAACAACCATTTGTTCAGTAACCATTTGGAATTGCTAAAGAAAGGAACTGACAATCTGTACCTGGAGTTAGGAACATTGCAGCCCCCCCACCCCCCGCAGTCACATGATCAAAGTTCAGGCACTTGGCAGTCTGTTCACACATATGACTGGCCACAGGGGTGCTGCAACTACTCCCATCTGCCTGTCTTCCCTCCCCATCTTTGCCCTTAAACTTCCTGGGAAGTTCCAATGGCACAGCACAAAGCATATTTCTCCCCCCAGGGCTGAACATCCAGTAAGCTTTCACTGTGAGATGCAAAGCAATTGCCCGTTTTAGTTCCAAATACCCAAGAGACTCTATGGCTGTGAAGCAGCCTTCACAAAGCCACCCTCCTCCGCTGTGGAGGATTACTCTGTGTTTGACCTGGGGGGGGGAACTGCTTTGTGACCTTCTGTGGAAGTTTCCCAGGTGTTTGGCATTGCCTGAGAGTGGCACCTTTTAGCTGTGCTGCCAGATAAGGCTGGGGCAGTTACAGCAACACTGCATTTGCTTCTTGCTGCAGCACCCTGTAACTTTTGCATGGCCTGTGCTGGAACTCCCCTACCCAAGACCTCTCTTGCGCCACTGAAAAACCCGCACAGTTGTTTAATGACCATGCCTGGGAAAGTCAAGAGTGCGGTTGTAAAGTTGAGTCAAGTCATATGGTGATGATCCCAATAACTTATGATCAACATTCCGTGTTCACCTTTGGCTGTAAGTCAAGGCCTATCTCTTGATATTTATGATAAAGGTCTTACCAGAAAATTTAGAATGCAGAAGGAAGTCACATCTATAGTTAAATTATAACTGTGATATAGTCAGGCTGAAGCCCGAAGACTACATAGAGAAATTCAATCTTTATTTGCTTACAACTAGTAGGCAGAAATTTACCAGACTAAAACTATATCTTTCCAACCTATTAGATATATCCTGAGAGATTGTAGGGTTTGACTACCCTGAACCTCTTTGTCCCTCTTCTGTCCAACTTAGGATCCCCCAAGCCTCTTAATTTGGGCTTTTATCTAAGTACTTGTTTACAATTAATGTTTTATAGCTCAGCCTGTCTTAATAATCTAGTTACGTTCTATTGAACCAACCATGGTTTATCACAAGGTATGAAAGCTTAGTTTCCTGATACGGATCCATAATCTAGTGGTCCATTGCAGGTTTGTAGTTTTATACACTGGAAGATTTAATATTTGTTAACCTTTTGAATTACTATATCCCTTGGTAAAGATCGGTGATTTCAAAAAGTGAGAATGTTTATATATTCATTGATTAATGGATAAAGGTTTAAATAGATTAATCTTTTCTCCTCCTAGTGTCTATTCTGTCATCTCTGTGCTATGCATTCTTGTTTTCCTATAATTCTTCCATTGTTTAAGTCTCTCTACCCCATCAACTATTTGGAGTCTATCAGA
This sequence comes from Notechis scutatus, assembly GCF_049901735.1. Classification (NCBI taxonomy): domain Eukaryota; kingdom Metazoa; phylum Chordata; class Lepidosauria; order Squamata; family Elapidae; genus Notechis; species Notechis scutatus. Next base: position 28,039,286 of record NC_142012.1, read on the forward strand.
TTTATGTCCTCCAAATTTTATTTCCTCTGAGTATATATGTTCCCCTTCCCTGAGTAAGGTTATCTTCTCACTGCAATCTGACTTAATAGTTGAGATAGTTAGTATATTTTAGAGAAATTAGTCTTAGAAATCCTTTCTAACCCATTAGGAAGACTTTTATATTGAAACTATGATTGACAGTTAGGTTTTCATCACTGTCTCATGTCTTGATTTGGGGCTGTAGAACAACAGAAACAACTCATATACATATTGGCAAAGATTCAATGTAAACAATTATCTCCTAGATTTATTTTTAGCTAATTTTTAGCAAATGTCTAAAATTATTAGCAACTTTGTATGAATAAACATGGATATTAATAATGATGGGACCTGTTGCATAAACAAAGGTGCTCTCAGCTATTGAAATTTAAATGATAGCAACAGAGTATCATAAATATTTCTCATTATGATTTTCTACATTCAGTAGGAAGCTCAAGTCCTCCTTCCTTTAGTTTCACACTCATTTTGGTGTTAACTCTGATTTTAAGTGCTACATTTCTTTCTTTTTTAATATTTTACAAAATTTTATTGAACAAAAAGAAAAAACATTTAAAAACATTGAAAGTGGTGTCATCATCCTGACACATCTAGTTGTTTTACATAGCTATTTCAGATAGTAAGTAATAGATATTTACATCTTATATACATCAATATCAACAATTCTTATATATCCCTAGTCTATCATCTTTACATCCTTATCTTATTTTAATTTTACATCCTTCCTTTTTCCCAACCAGTAGTAAAACTTTTCCCATAATTTGTAATATTCAGATTCATCTTTATTTTTTAGTTCTAATGTTAATTTGTCCATTTCTGCACATGTCCATATCTTTAATTACAAAATTTAAGAAAAAAACCACATCCCCAAAAAAAAAAAAAAAAAAAAAAAAAAAAAAAAAAAAAAAAAAAAAAAAAAAAAAAAAAAAAAAGAGCAAAAAAAAAAAAAAAAAAAAAAAAAAAAAAAAAAAAAAAAAAAAAAAACACCCCCCCCCCCCCCCCCACCCCCCCCCCCCCCCCCCCCCCCCCCCCCCCCCAAAAAAACAAAAAAAAAAAAAAAAAAAAAACAACCCCCCCCCCCCCCCCCCCCCCCCCCCCCCCCCCCCCCCCCCCCCCCCCCCCCCCCCCCCCCCCCCCCCCCCCCCCCCCCCCAAAACCCAAAAAAAAAAAAAAAAAAAAAAAAAAAAAAAAAAAAAAAAAAACAAAAAAAAAAAAACAAAAAAAAAAAAAAAAAAAAAAAAAAAAAAAAAAAAAAAAAAAAAAAAAAAAAAAAAAACCCACTTAATTATCTCTATTTCATCTGGAATTTCCTTAAGTTTCCACTTTTGAGCATAAACTGGTCTTGCAGCTGTAATCACATGTATTATTAGGTACATCATATCTTTATTATATTTCTCTATATTAATTCCAAGTAAGAAAAATTCCGGTTTGTATTCAAGTTTGATTCCACCCATTTCCTCTAACCAGCTCTGGATTTTATGCCAGAAATCCTGGGCTTTCCTACAAGTCTACCATACATGATAGTACGATCCATTTTCCTGGGAGGATTTCCAATGGATAGGAGATAAATTTGGGTACATTTTAGCTAATTTTGTTGGCGGGATACGCCATCTATAAAACATTTTGTATAAACTTTCTTTGTACAATGTGGGCAATGTTATTTTTTATTTCTTTCCCATAGGATTTGCCAATTATCCAAATTAATACCATGTCAAATATCTTTCATCCATGGCAACATCGTTTCTTTTACTTGTTCCTCCTCAATTTATATTCCAATAATACTCTATAAATTTTCCTTATCAATTTATCATCTGCTCCCAATAATATTTCATCTAATTGTGTTTTTTGTCGTCTAATTCCCTGATCTTTCATATCTTTTCTGTATCGCAATTGGACTTGTAGGTAAGCCCACCATTCCAAATCCACTCCTTGTTTCTTTCAGTTCTTGTCTTGATTTCAGTTCTCCCGTCTCATTTAAAATATCCTCATACGTGATAAGTTTCCCTCGACGAAGTAAATTTGGATGCATTAGGGCTTCCAGTGTGGATAACCATACTGGTGTTTCTATATAAATTTGTTTTTTAATTTTATTCCATATAGATAACAATGTCTGCCTGATCTTATGTCTTTGAAAATATCTATGGGTCTCTTGTTTATTTTGCCATAAAAAGGCATGCCATCCTGTTTGTAAATTGTGGCCTTATTGGGCTAGCATTCTTCTATTTTCAAAAGTTATCCAGTCCTTTACCCAGGTGAGTTTTACAGCTTGATAGTAAATTTCCCAATCTGGTAAACCAAATCCACCTGTTTCTTTAGCATCTTGTAACAGTTTTAGTTTGATCCTAGTTTTTTTTTCTTTTGCCATATACATTTCAATATTAATTTATCCAAATCACAAAAGATTTTTTTCTAGTTTTATGGGAATATTTTGGAACAGAAACAATAGTTTTGGTAGTACGTTCATTTTTATAATTGCTATTCTGCCCATTGTGGCTTTGCTCCGCATTAGGAAGGCTTCTCACTGGGTGGTGTGAGGCCTTGAGGCTTTGAGGCCTGGTATGTACCGAAACTATTGAAGCTGATTTATTACTACAGCCCATGAAAGATAATCTTAGTTTACGCCATTTTTCAAAATCTTCTGTTATGCGTTTTATTAATGGAGTGTAATTATTATCTTTAATCGTTATATATTTTGCAGAAATCTTAATCTCCAAATACTTTACTTTATGTTATTTGGATGTCCATTATCTCAGTCAGTGCTTCTTTTCGCTTATTTGTCATATTTTTAGTAATTATTTTGTTTTTTTCCTTATTAATTTTTAGCCCCACGACTTCTCCAAATTCTTCTAAATTTTCTATAAGTTTGGGTTTAAGTGCTACATTTCAAGTTGCTTGACAGATATCTAGCAATAGAAAGCAATTTTCTAATTTCATTTCTACCTTGACCTGTGAAAAGCTAAGGATAAGAAAAAATGTAATCATGATGCATATTGTTTGATAAACATAGTGACAAAGGAACTAGACTTTGATAAATATAGATAGTCATCACTAAATAACTAGTCACAGTATCAGTTTGAAGTTACAACAGATCCCCCTCTCCAAAAGGTGTACAACCTAATTGACCGTAAACTCCACTCCCTCTCGATCACATAATTTTATTTTGGGTGCTTGCAACCAGGTCCTATTTTCAGGGTTTTTGCTGATTTCTAGTGTTTACTTCACTTCTCTCAAAAACGAAAACAAAAACCATACCCACATGCACACATTGGATAAGATGGATCCACTTAGTGATCATTGTGTTCACTTAATGACAATGGTATTTACTTAATGACTATGGCATTTGCTTAACAACTGCTGCAAGAAAGGTTGTAAAATAGGGGATGGTCATATACTGTCTTGCTTAATGACCACAATGTTTCACTATCATAATTCCAAGCTCAATTACAGTCACATGTTGTGGACTAGCTGTAAGACAAATCCAGACTTGGACCTTTTTCAAACTAAATTCTAAATATGATGCAGGTCCAGACTAGGTTAATTTCAGGTTTAAAAAATCCTGGAAATATGCTATTGGTAATTACACAAAGCTGTGACTATTCCTCCTTGATTTTCATTATAATTGGGACCATAACTTCTGTTACTGAGTGAAGTGGTCATTAGGTGAATCATACCTAATTTTCTGGTCTTTTTTCCGGTGGTCCTTAAATGAATCATCATGATTGTTTAGGAAATCTAGCTTCCTCCATTCACTTTGCTTGTCAAAAGCCGATTGGGAAGGTCACAAATAGTGATCACATAACCCTGGGTTGCTGTGATCATTGTAAATAGTTGCCAAGGATCTGAATCTTGATCACATAACCATGGGGACCTCTTGCAGTTGTAAGTCAGAACTGTTGGAAATCATTTTTAATGGTCCTATATGAATGGTCATAAGTCAATGGTCATGTCAATTTAGCTTTTTTAGTGAAACTTGATCTATAGCTGGTAAATACCTGAGACATGTAAGTAGACCATAAGAAGGCTTGTTCAGGTTGTACCATTACATGTGAAATTTGTCATAACAGCAGGTACAGGAAGTTATCAGCTTACAATCGTAATTGGAATTGGAATTTCCATCTTAATTCGAGTTGGAACCAATTTTACCACAATTTTTACAGTGAATCACATGATTGTTAAATGAATTCAGCTTCTCCAATGGGCATCTTTTACTGGAAAGCCGCAAAAAAGATTGCAAATTGTGAGCATGTGACCATGGGATGCTTCAACTAATTGTAAATGCAAGCCAGTTGCCAAGTGCTCAAACTATGGTCCCATGTCTGCGGAGGTGGTGCAACAGTTGTAAGTGTGAGTAAAGGTAGCAAGATACTTTTTCCATAGCTATTATAACTTTGAGCCTTCATTAAACTAACAATCATAAGTCAAGGACTATCGTGTGATCATTCTTTGTGTCTGTAATTTGTACTGTGATATCAGCCTTCCCTAAGAACAGTGTGATTTCTGCAATAGAAAATATAAGTGTTGAATGGTTAATTTAATTATGTCCACAGTTTGGAAACTCATTTAGCTTTCAGGTGTTGCAAATTGAGGTATCAAGTGTATTGGGACTAAGATAATCTCCATCATTAAACTTAAGTATCACTACTATAGGGCAATTTTAAAAAAAATGATTTTTCTTCTACAAGGTTGTGAATGTAAACTTGCTGAGATATTTTTTTAAGCTTCCCTCTTTGTTTCTTATTTCTGTCAAACAATCTAGTTTAAATATCATGATTTATATGTGCTTCTGTATTTCTGTTTCCTGATTCCTGCACAGTACAAATGACATACTGTACATAACATTGCTTATTTCAGTCTCATAGGAAACATTCTTTTTGTACTTCTATGTTTTATTGTTTGCATGCAAGGATTACTGCAATGAATTCTTCCAAGATAGTGAAAAAGTAAAATAGAATAAATGGAATAAGCAAAATTTTCTGTTCGGGGTTTTATGCCATATTAGTAGAGGTAAATCATTAAAGTGATTGAAGTGATGTATTGATATAAACATTTCAAAGATTTTAAAATGAGTATTTCTATTTGTAGTTCTTCTAGAGTCATGAGAACTTCAAACTGTGCGTCTGGATATATTTAAAGTCAGTTGAATATACATGGTTTTGTTAATGTTCCATAAATCTTAGTTTCAGAAACAGGATTTACTTCAGCCTGTACATTTAAAAGGGAAATTTACTTGCTGTTGTAGTGAGAAGATGAGCAAGAAAATACAAAGGTAGAAGCTGAACTTTAATTTTAAACAGACATATATAAAAAACTTATTCAGAAGTATATTTTGTTTTAGAGTGTTTGTAGGAAGCCATGTATTTTTTTCTCCCATTCTTGCTGCTGTATTAAAATGTTAAAATATATAATAAATAAAACTAAACATGAACCAACATAAACTCACTGAAAGTAAGTAATGTTCTGTAGGACAAACTAAAATTAAAATTGAATAGAACCTAAAAAAACACAGCAAGCATATTACCTTCTTTCTATAAAATAGTTGTTTTAAAACAGGTTGCATAAATCAGCATTTGGGCTTGTAGCATTCTGGAAGGGCATTTTAATGTTTTTGCCACTCTTGGAAAGCTCCAGTTCAATGATAATATATGCTTAACTTTACTGAATAAGAATAGATTCTGTAATCGTATGCACTTGAATTTATCGGTGGAAAATGCTTCTGCAATTCTTTATGAAAAAAAATGGTTACATTTGTGTTGGGCACAATTTAACTGTTTTAAGCAATGTGGTATCTAGGTTACCTACTAAATAATCTGTAATAGCTCTATGATTCAGATTCATTTTTTTTCCTTGAGGAAGTAGATAAGATTTTTTAATTAGTGCAGATACTCTGGTGCTGCATTCTTCCCTACCATTGCTTATAAGAATTCCCAAAATTTTTCTTACTCATGAGCAACCAGTACATTCATCCTTCTTGCAGGAATCCACTACCTTAAGCAGACAGTGATGAGACTGTTGCTTAAGAAGCCATCTTTATACATGGCTGGTTTTAACAGTTATTGACTGATGTCCAATATTTCATGTTAAACTAAACTCTTAAAAAAAAAACCTCCTGCATCTCTGAGAGCATTGTAATAAAATACATTTTGATCCTTTTAAGCCTGCATTTAGACCCAGATTTGATATGAAGATAGCCATGGTCACATGACAGAAACAATAAGGGCATGTGATCTGAATAAAACTGTGGCTTTTGATACCAGTGTCCATAGTATCTTGTTAGCAGGATTGGGGAAACTGTGGTTACAAGTAATTTGGCTAATTGTGTTTTAAGCTTTGTAGTGAATTCATTTTTCCCAGATACTATCAGAAAAGTGATATTGGGGAACTTCTGCTAAATGATCTGGTGTTTATTCTGTGCTATCCCATGAAAATTATTGATTAATATGTTTTTTGAAGCTTTTGTGGAACATCTTTTGCAGATTTGAGTCTTTTTTCATGAAAGCTTGGAATTGGATGTCTGAATCTCTTCAAGATATATAAAGGATTGGGTCAACAAATTATTCTAAACAGACAAGACTGACATTTTATTATATTGGCTGGATTTCAGGATGTGAGGACACCCATAGGAACAGCTACAAGATCAATATGTGTTGGGACAAGGTGCATACGGGACTTCTTGCTTCTATACAGTCTATTTCACACTCTTAGAACTTACATCAGCAGCTGTTGCACGTCCTATCATAGATACATTTGATATTAGGACTAATTATGCTTTCTCCACCAGGGCCCACATTATGGAACAAATTGTCACTAAAATCCTATCCATATTTCATATAGTTCAGAAAGGAACTAAAGGAATTAAACACTTATTCACCCAGACTTTTATACAGTTTTGTTTTAATTATGATTTAATTATTATTTCTATCTCATTTTTGCCCCCAAATATTAAGGAAGCCAACAGCATATAAAATTTCCAAACAAACAAGCAAACCAATTGTTTTATCACCATTGTTTCACAATGTAGGATTTAAAATGTTCACTATCGCAGTAGCGCAGTGGTTAGAGTCAGTACTGCAGGCTACTTCTGCTGACTGCTGGCTGCCTGCAATTTGGCACTTCAAATCTCACGAGGCTCAAGGTTGATTCAGCCTTCCATCCTTTCAGAAAATGAGGATCCAAATTGTTGGGGGCAATATGCTGACTCTGTAAAACTGCTTAGAGAGGGCTGTAAAGCAGTATATAAGTCTAAGTGCTATTACTATCACTATGTACTAATGGGGAGTGGGGGGTGAGCTACCTTAGTTTTGAAATACTTCTGTAAACACTTCTGAAATATAGTGCCATTAAGGGATTTTTGAAATGCAGACTTGACTACATACAGATTTCTTCTCAAAAGTACAGTACTGCTTTTCAAGAATGTATAATCACCTATACAGCAGCAATTCAAAGATTGCATTCAATATATACATTTGGGAATGTGCTTAAAACTGAATGTGTAAAAGAATGTGAAACATAGTAATGGGACTACCTTTGTTATGAAGAGAAATAGTATACTTATAAAATTGAAGCTTGATCCAGTAATGAAAGATCATATCCCTTATGTCATAGTCTATTGTGTTGCGGAATTTGGTGTATTATATTTTGTATTTAGAGGCAAATAATAAGTGATAGCAAAACTATTTGTTCAGCAAACATGAGGTAACTTTATGAACTAGTCTTGTATCACTGACTCCCTGTACAGGCCAAAATCACCTATTGTGGCCTGCAGGGTTGTTAGAATATGATACGGAACAATCTAAGTTTACAAAAATACAATACAAAAATTTAGTACAATTCAGATGTTTTAAAGCAATTATTAATAGCACTCTTTAGTAATATATGTACGGTTTCCCTTATATAATAGAAACAAGAAGATCCAAAACAATATCTACTTTTTAATAAAATTATTGGCTGGCACAGAGACATCCACGTAGCTAGATGATTGGTGAGGGAAACATATATGAAAAACCCTGCTGAATATTGCTACAGATCAGGCCAGAGAATAGCAAAACATAATAAAGAAAGGAAATTTCTAAAGAATGTTGATATATTTTGGGCAGCCGACTGTCAGGAGCCAATTCTAGTCATGCTGAGTTTTGCAAATGGAACTACAGCAATACTTCTTGCTGTATTCTATCTTCTAAATATCTCATACCACAGAATGCTGGCAAAGGTGAACTTATCTGGTGAGAGGATAGGGAGTGTTGTTCTTTCTGGTGGTAAGTACGATCTTGCTGCAGTAGAGTTAAAAATAATCCAGTGAAATGAATGGACTAGGAAAGATGGAGATAATATTTTTTTCAAAGAGCAAAGGAAAGACATTATGGTGCTGACATCTCAAAGTAAGTAGGGTTTGGGGAAGCCTGCAAAGAGTCAGTTGTCTAAACACAGATATACATGGATTCCTTACAGCCAGAGATAGATAAGCACAGGCTGGGCACATCTGGTGAAATTTTTCAGCACGGTAGGAAACCTGAATGGCAGGATTCTGAATAAGTGCTAGAATCCCACAGCTAAAACCAAGAAAAATGCTTATGGTTTTGTTGGATAACAAGTCATCAACTAGAAATTATAACTGAGCTCATAGTTTTGGTTGCTAAGCGAGACAGTTAAGTGAATTTTGCCCCACTTTACAATCTTCCTTGCCACAGTGGTTAAGTGAATCATTGCAGTTGTTAAGTTAGTAGCATGGTTGTTAAGCAAATCTGGCTCCCTGAATGTCTGCTTGTCAGAAGGTGATTGCATGATACAGGAACGTTGCAACTGTCATATATATGAGTCAATTGCCAAGCAGCTGAAATTTGTTCATGTGATCATGGCGAATGCTGCAATGGTCATAAGTATGAAAAATGGTCATACGTCACTTTTCTCAGTGCCATTGTAATTTCGAACTAAACGAACTCACGAATGAAGGCAACTGATGAATGATCCTGCACTAAATGAGTTGTAAGTTGAGGATTGCCTGTATCCACAAAATACGAATTTCCCAACTAAAACTGGGAAGACATTGGTAAAGCAACTATTTGAAATGTCATGATGCAATGCAATTGTTTAGATCTTAGAAATCCAGAATTGCTAAATACCATCTTTTTTTCCCATTAAAAGATATCATGACTAAAAATTACAGTTGACAAATACCCTGAACTGGCTTCATGCAGAACACAATGACTGGTGTGTGCCCAGCAGTGGGGTTGTTAGGAATTCTGACACATACTTACATTAGATCACTGCCATAATCCTTGCAGTAATGTAATCATTACTGTTGTAATAATCTGCAGTATAATTTTTGTATGTTGCTAGTTGTTTTTCAAATCCCGAGATAAACATACTGCTTCAGATTCAAAGACAATACTCATTTTTCTCCCTTGTGGATATTTTTGAGAATAAATTTGGCTTGAATGTTTTATGGTAGATATTGATGCCTATTTGACTAGTTTAAACAGACATTATGTAGCCCGTGAGCAATGACAAGAATAGGGACAATATCTGGTATACGGTTGTGGTAAACAGACAATGCCCATTTGTAATGCGTTGTTTTTTCAATTTTTTCAACCTTGTCCAGAGTACTATATATTTTTATGCTTAAAGAGACTAAATGTCTATGGAGATTCTCAGTTACAGCTAAAGAGACTAAGTGAAGGTCTCCCATTTATGGGCAGGCCTCAGGAATAAGTGCTAAAGAACAAAATTAAATATATCTGCAAAAAATGATGGAACTGAAATGTAATGTTCAGTGTATTTATTTCCCACTGATTCCATCCCTCGGTTAATTGTGCTCTACCGAACTTGCCAAATAGCTGTTTAATGGAAGAAGATGAATGTGATTGTGCTGTTGGAATGCAGGAAGTTCTTCCTTATCCAACAAGCAACAAGAACTCTGACATGTAGGCTCACATTTGTTGTCATCAGAATAATGCTGACTTTTCAAAGGCTTTTCTGCCCTGCTGACATGGGGAAAACCTGCCTTTCTTCATTTTGTTAGGAATAATTATTGTATAAGTTTTCTGTGTGTGTATATGCTAGTTATCATTCACCGATGCTTCATGTGACCCTTGGGAATGAAAAATCACCTATCCATGTTGCTGCATAACAACTTGTGGAATTGCCACAAGTAATACCTTAACATAATGAAGTAACACTAAACTATAAATATGCTATGGAATCAAAGCATTAACTTTAATACCTGTGTTAAATTGAAAATGGCATTTTCTCAGCCTCAAGTAAATTAAGATATCAGCAACCTGTTCTATAATGCTGACAAAATAACTGGAAAATCTTTAGCTTTATTTGTGACCTGTAATACTGTGAACTACAGTGGGATTATAATTTGATTTAATAATAGATAAAGAGATTTCACTTAAACAAACAATATCCAAAGTAGTGTACTATGTCATGCCTTCATTAAAACTGGTTTTTGTTAAAAAAAAAAAGGTGAAGCCATGGAATGAGCATTCTTAAGATGGCAAGTTGAATTAGATATTCCAGTATTTGAGGCGATAATTATGTGTGATTTTGAGAGATCCTCAAGGAAAAAATAATAATTTATAGCACTGATGATGTTACCTAGTTTGAGTAATGAAACGTTTGCAAGAAAACAGGCAAGCTCAGAGAGCACCAGAGACTCCTCATGTCAACCCTGAGCTACACATATTCTCCTTTATAATTCCTTACATTAGACTCAGCAGGTGTTTGTGTCCATTTTATATAGTCTTCTTGAGTGTTGCAAAGAAACCCAGGTTAATGGCAAAATGTTTGTAGGCTACATTTGAATTGTCAGCTTCATTGTTTATGAGTTCAAACAAGAAAGTATTG